>NC_088361.1:88138311-88140811 GCF_034508935.2 Berghia stephanieae | reverse complement strand
GCTCAAATTTTTTCCAAAATGAGTTCTTGTCTTAAATGATTAAATCAATCCTTTTTGTACATCTTCGAGAAATATCAAAGGTTAATTTCACTTCTAATTGTTTTACAGCCTGTAAAGTTGAAAAAGTATGAAATTTGAGAAAAGTTGCGGGATACCTTTCCCATCATCTGACCATAACTTCAAGAAAAATCATCCGATGTACTTCAAATAAAGATTAAAATGCTCTGGTGAGCATATTCTTTCAGAAAATGTAACCGAAAAAATGCAAATCCAAAATTTTCACCTTCCGACTGATTATGTCATGCACTGACACACATTATAATCATCACTTGTGTCTTTCTCCGTTCAATAAATGGGGTCCATTTTTAAATGCCCCATCGTGTCTTTTACACTCTGTTGTCGATTACAGTCATCATCTCAGACAAATCGACAGGCTCTTCTTTGTATCATTCCAATCTTATTGATTGATGTTGATGCAAATCCGGTCCCATATGCTGATGTTATATTTATTCTAAAACATGTCTTCTCGTACACTGAATGCTGGTATACATGAATGGAATGAAAGGGAATATAAAGGGTCCATATTGATGATTTTTCGTTTAAGTAAAATACTCAAAAAATGTGTCTACCAGATGAGACCTACTAACTCACAAAATGGTGTGTGGATTAAACCTTCATAATTTGATTTATATATTTTAGTGAGTCCTATGCACTCAAATCGCGGTCCAAAATTAATAACTAAGAGATGAGTGAAGTCGACTTCGTTCCTTATATACAATATTATATTGATAGGAGGAGAGAGTGTACAGAGTGAGTAGAGCTCTTGAATATGTATAATATTATGTGTAATCAGCGTTTAATTTCAACGTTAAATTAAGTTTGATTAAAAAATAATGCCCTCCTTTAAACTCTGAAGGATGTTTGTTTGCATTGTGATTGAGTTACATTTGTTGTGAGTCTACGTATCGTACCCGCTCCCTGTTTAAAATGATGTGGTAAATCTTAAGGATCGAATGAAATTGATCAACATTTTATATGGCCTTTGTAAAATCGACCTTAATTGCAAAAGTCTTGACGTCTTGCATTAGAAGGATTAAAATGTTAACGAAGTTACTAATTTTTATTATAAATAATAGTTTATTATTTCAGAAATTCCACAAATACACAGGAAAACAGACTTACGCTTTCTTTTATTAATAAAGATTTATGATATTTTTTTCTTCTCGATACCAATCTTTTTTAATCGGCAGGTGTAGTAAAATAATTTTTAACGTTTCTTGTTTTTCGACGCTTGGTCTTGAAGAGCAGCACTTCCAAATTGTGCTGCAGGTAGTCGAGATCTCACGCTCCAAAAAAATAAAACAAAAAAAAAAAAACAATACGGGTTCAATTTTCTTTCAAGTATTCATTCTATGTTCCAGCCATAATTGTGTACAACCTATCTATAATCTTGTTGTCAAATTGGTATTCCTCGCGTAAATAAATAAATAAAACAAATAAAATCCCTTTATTCATCCCATACGAGAAATTTGCCTCTAGGGTCTATTCCAAGGGAAGAATGGAATAACCCAGGCGTCAGTCGCAATGCAGCGCCGCAAATTGAGCTAGGGCGAGTTGACTTGCTCAAGGCCACACAGCGCAATGGAGGGTGGTCGAACTCGGTACCTTTCGGGGACGAATCAAAGAGAGGAAATGATGTGCCGTCACACCTTCTACATTTCCGGTTACAAAATCCTTGGAAGTGTGCATATAACCAGCTCTGCGGAGGACTAAAATGAATAGGTTACATATTGGATCATAAGGTGGCATAACTGTTTTAGTAGCAGATTCTAAGGATTACGGGACGCGAGGGTGGATGGATAATATTTATTGACAACCAGCATAAATGTAGACTAGAAAAAAAAATGCCATCACTCTGAAATCAGAAGATCATTAACACAAGGTATGTATTCAGTCCTCAGGACGAGTGGGTTTACACTTCCAATTTGATATGAACCAGTTTTTTTTATATCACACTTGAGTTCCATAATCCCGAGGCTCTGTTTTTATAATTATCGGATTTCCATCATCATCATACTAAACTAAACTGATTCAATCTTCCAGCCACTATTGTGGGATACACTCTATTGTTGTTGAATTGTATTTTTGCCTTGAGTGTCTCGTCGATTTTATAAACTTTGTGAGTGAAATTTTTTCGACCTTCTTTTAAATTTCAAAATCCATTTATTTTTACCGTCTCGGGACAAGGCGGGACAAAAAAAATTATTCAATCAGGTTTTCGGCATTGTTCAAAAAATTTCTTTCTAGACATAATATTGATCTTAAGTAAAGGGTTATTTTGTAGTGAGGCAATCTGATCTTGTGATATGACAATCGCCTTCGAACCGGAAATGTACAGGGGCAGCGTGGCTCAGTGGTACGGTCTTTGCTTCGTACCCGAAAGGCACCGAGTTCAATCATCCGCCGCTGCCTGTGTGGCCTCGAACAAGTCACCTCGCTC
>NC_088361.1:88123311-88135811 GCF_034508935.2 Berghia stephanieae | reverse complement strand
CTCTCTCTATCTATCTATCTATCTATCTATCTCTCAAGCGATGTTAAGTTGGTCAGGACCGAATGTGTGACAGTGATCATGAAAAATTCTGGTCTCGGCATCGTGTCCTGATGTAAAGCAGTTAACGTACACCACTCAACCCGAATGAGTATATATCTAGCTATAAGCAGGAACATACATTATAAGAGTGTCAGTACAGAAAGGACGCCTAAAGGCGACTGGTTCTGTATGAAATAGAAATGATATGGTTCCATTTTGCCTGCTGCTGGAAAAATGAAATATTCTGATGCGTATTGAGCATGATAAATATGTGGGACTGCACTGTGTAAATGGTCATATTTGTAGAAGGAGAGAAATTTAAGTCATTCAGCTCTTTGATATTCTTTTTAGACATCCACTTTTATGATATGTTCACACCAAATGTTAATGTGTATAAATCAGACTATAAACGTTTAAGGTAACGCCGTTTAATTTGTTGGTACGCAGCTGGAGGATGATATAAGTATTTAAGCTAAACGCATAGCACCAATATTTTAAAAAAATCTAAAATAAAAAAAATTCCTGCACTTAATCAAGAAAGAAGAACTCTTTTCTTGTGCTGACAATGAAAGAGTGCATTCAATTATTACATCTTGGCGGCGACTAACGACAAGGGTCAAAGTTCAATAACTCTATAAGGAGGTAAAATCCATCAGGCTCCACCGCTCTTCAAAACATTCCTTTGGTCTAAAGGTCCATTCTTGATTCCATTGACTCGACGGCAATAATTTAGTGGCACCGTGGAAGGGTTGGCGTCTGGGCAAGGGGGAGGAAGGGGGAAGGTATCTGTCAAGCCCTGACAATAGGCCTTTCCAACATTTTGAACAGAAAACTTTTACTTTTAGCATCCTTTTGGTCTATATATGAACCATTCTTGACTCCATTGACTTGACGGCAATAATTTAGTGGCACCATGGAAGGGTTGGTGTCTGGGGGAGGGGGAGGACAGGAGGGAAGAGGTATCTGTCAAGCACAGACAAAAGGCATTTCCCTCATTTTAACTAAAAAACTTTAACTTTTAACATCCTTTTGGTCTAAAATCTTTTCTTGACTCCATTGACTCGATGGCAATAATTTAGTGAAAGGGGGAAGGGGGGGGGGGGCGGGAGGAAGGAGGGAAGAGGTATCTGTCAAGCGCAGACAAAAGGTCTTCCCAGCATTTTGGACAGAAAACGTTTACTTTTCGATCGAATGTCAAAAAGTATGTTAAACCTGAGCCTTCTCCTAAATATTTTTTTACTTAAGACTTTGGAAGTCTTTGGTTTGAGACTTTTCAACAAACTGTGATCATTTTAATCTGGAAAAGTAGTCTGTGATTCATTCATATTTCACCCACCGAGAAAAAATACTATGCTTCAATCAGGAACAAAGGTGTGATGTCAAAAAAAACTGGTTCCATCTCAATGTGAGCATATATAGCGCAATATCCACTAAAAGTGCTCAAAGTGTTTTACAAGGTGAACCTGACCAACAGCAACACGTAACATGTAGAACGAGACATGACGCCTGTTAGCGCGCAGGTACTCGTTTTACACCGGAGTACGGTGAGAGAGTGTGAGTCAAGAGCCTTTTCCAAGGACTCAACTATGCGCTAAGCGAGGCACGAATCCAGGACCTTCCGATCAGAAAGAGAGTGTCATACCATAAGAGCACATAGCCTCACAGAAAATAAAGATATGCATTCTCGTTTGTTTACGTTCTGTAACAATAAGAACCTCCCCATACATCCTGCTACTTTAATAGTTATGCCACTTTATGATTCAAGTTGTAACATTTTCATTATTAGTCCTCGGAAGGACTTGTTACACACCGGAATTTTGGAGCCGGAAGAGTAGAAGATGTGACGTCACGACTTCTCTGCCCTATTCTCGCCACATTCTCAAAATTTGTATTCGGCGCTATGCGGTATATTATTGTTTTGCTGACGAAGGGTTTGCACCGGAAACGTCTCTTCTGCCGTTTTCTGGAAAAACACATATTTAAAAATTTGGCCAGAAAACGCGTCCTTCAAATATCGATCGGTTTAAATGACTATCATCTTGGCAAGAACTCTCAAGATGAGGGTCATTTAAATCGATCGATATTTGGAGGACGAGTTTTCTCGCCAATTTTTTTTAGATGTTTTTCCAAAGTACGCCAGTTTTGTTTGTATTGTTTCAATCCGAAGCCTTTCATTCCAGTTTGACCCTTTCGTGATTAAAACATTATACAATGAAATATTAATGCTGTGCATTCAGGTTAAAAAAAACACAACATCTGCCAGCCTGATAGAACGTAACAACACACATTACTATATTATGAACGTTTATAGTCTGATTCGATCAATTTAGTTTGATCTACTCATAACAATGGCTGACTAAAAAAAAACAACAAAGAGCTGAGTGGCGACAATCAATGTTGCTCTATCTATACGTTTTATTGTTATAATGATGAAGGAAAACTGTTTTGCCAATATGTTATTGGACTGTGGAAGGGGGGGGGAAGAGGGCTGGGGATTTGTGTCCTCACCCCCCCCCCCACACACACACACACCCACACACCCATACCCTCCCTCCCCTCATCCCCACCCTTCAGGGACGTCTGTAGTAATTAGGTTAGGCCAACTCCCATCACGTCTCGTATCCGTTCTTATAATTGACGTTAAGTCGCAGGAGTTAGGCTCAGTGAGTGACGTTTCATGAGCTTTGCTTTCATTACTTGCTGTTGAGTTTAAGTTCCATCAAATAATTCTTGTAAGATAATATATGTCCATGGCGTCCGACCCTAACCGTATGCTTTATAAACTCGTCATCTGACAGTGAAAAAAGCAAGTTACCTACTTCAAAATACAAGGCAACGACTACCAGAAGAAAGCAAATCGTGAGTTATATTCAATAATTCAACCAATGAGATCATTTATTTCTTTGAGCATTACTAAAAAAAATCAAAATCAGAATCAAAATTACCGTTATTCCCCATAGGGGGAATTTGTCTTTAGGGTCTATTCCAAGGGGTGTCTGGAATTTCCAGGTGTCAGCCAACTTTTCTATTCCGTCTCTTCTCCACACATGTCTCAGAAATCGTAATTCCCTCATTCTGGCGGTATCTATCTATATAGCAATACTAATGAACACTTACTAGGCGATGTTCGAACCTACAGATGACGTCACAATACAAGTCCAAGTGTCAGATATAAGTTATAGCCTGACATTCACCTCCAGTCTCATCTCTGAAGAAGTCGACTGGGAATGACTCGCCAATCTTGTACCAGTCTTTTGCATTTTTCACTTGTCATCAGAGTCCAGTTCTTGACTGGCAACTCTTGATTTGCTTTCTTTTGGTGGCTGTCTCGTTGGATTTTGATGAATTTTTTTTTATCAGTGTTAGACTTTGGGTTTACTCATACAATTATATTAGCTTTAATCTGAGATTCTTTCAACGCGAAGAGTGACACATAACCCAATTCAACTCTAGTGTGATTGGGTACTTGGCTCTAGACAGTGAAGGGTATTGTAAAGGGACGCTTAAAGTTAAGGCGACTTGGGCTTTATCTCGTATTTTCATATCAAGCTAGTCCTCCATCGGCTGGCTGGCATTGCAACCCCCCCCCCCCCCACCCCCGCCCCATATTCGAAGAGCCATTACTTCCAAAGCCTAGAAATAGAAACAGAATATGGACCCAAGGCACCCACTCCATGACCACAACCCAATGACAAGTAGACTGAAGTAAAGAAAGAGCTTCATGACGGAATAAAACATCAACCCTCACAATGCAGCTGTATACAGACTTTCCTCATGGCCGGTGTTGGACAATCATGCAAATGAAGCTCCGAGCGAGAGAAAAAAGTCATACGGAACTGAGCTCCCCATGAATGAATGGGTAACACTAAACAGAGCACAGGCAAAAGGTCGGAGAACAGCTGGAAGCATGAAAAAGTGGGGTTGGCTGACACTCGCTTGTTTACATGTGGATGCCCAGAGCCAGTCGATGGAGCACATCCTCAGAGAATGCCGAGACGGGTCCAGCTGCACTGATCATGACCTAGAAGTCTGCTCCCCAGATGGAGTGGGTTCGGTGTTGGAGCGACAGGCTACGATGATATTATCAAGGCCTGCTGATGGGATAAACGAAGCGCTTTGAATCGCGATAAATGTTGAAAATCAATTTAAAAATATGTTATCGATAGTATGCGCTTGGCTAAGAAGTTTACAACATTGTCATCCGGAAGTATAACGGACAAACACACAAAACTATATGTAACCTTGAATGAACGTTTATAGTCTGGTTAATACAGTTTAGTGAGAATTAGTCATAAACGTGGATGGCAAAAAGCAATAACAAAGACCTAAGCGACGTCAACTTCATACTATCTATATGAATGATAAAAATATCAGTTGTTTCATGACTAGAAATTTGAGATTTTAGTTTTAGTTACTTTTTTTTAAAAATAATATCCCTTGTCGTCAACAAAACGTATAAATCCTACCCAAGTCTTGTACTGTATAATCTACATTCATTATTTAGTATTCATAAATCAACTCGACATAATACCGTTTCAAGGCGGCGGGTCACATTTTGGTATGGATTAAGTACCTGGCCGATGGTATCGTTATCTCCACAGAAGAAAAAAACGTGTAATTGATCGTGCCTTTGAACAAATTTCGTGGAGATTGCGCTATATATAAAAGCTCATATAATTATAGTGCACGTCGTTTTGCACGAGCCGTTCAACCAATTACCTGCCGTACTATGGAAAAACACGTATTTAAAAATTTTGGCCAGAAAACTCGTCCTCCAAATATCGATCGATTCAAATGAATCTCATCTTGGCAAAAAAACAACAACTCTCAAACGTGGGACTTCCCGAGGTCTCAGGTTTGAGAATGATTTACCAAGTTGAGGAGCATAAAAATCAATCAATATTTGAAGGACGAACTTTTCTCGCCATAATTTTATATAGCTACATTTATTATTTCCAGAGGACGCAGTTAACAGGTTAAAAATCCTGTCCTCTATTTTTGATCCTGTTTGGAATCAGTAACAAGATGTAGTCCATCCAAAAGTCAAACAGTGCCTTCCAACCGTTTACCCAGAGGACATTGCGTGATTAATCTAACTAGTGCCCATTCCTCCAATTTTACTTTGTTGTGCTTCGTTCCAATTTGTTTTTAAATCATATTACACAGTCACGTATGGCAAGAGCTGAGTCCCTGGTCGATGACCCCAAGACTATTAGTTTGTTTACTTCTGAAATATTGATAGAATGAAGTTGACGTCACTCGGGTCTTTGTTATTGTTTTTGCCATCCACATTTATTAGTATTTCTAAGAGTTTGGTTCAATAAGATTTGATTTGTTATTACTAGAAAAGGCCAAGCCGTCAACCGTCTTGTTTTAGGTGGGTTTATTATTCCCATTATATTAGAGTCCATGTGTTTGACAAAACTAAAAGACACGAACGGTGACCAACGCATTGTCCAACTAAAAAATACTAGCTCTACATACCACGACGTCAAGTCTATAGAATGAATGAGGTTGGAATCACTACGCTCTTTGCTACTGTTTAGTTTGTGTAATTTTTGTTTTTGTTTTTTGTTTTTGTTTTTTTGTTTTTTGTTGCTTTGATTTGTTTTTTGTTTGTTTTTTGTTGTGGGGGTTGTTGTTTTTGTTTTTTGTTGGGTTTTTTTTTTTGTTGATGTTTTTTTTTTTTTTTTTTTTTTTTTTTTTTTTTTTTTTTTTTTTTTTTTTTTTGTTTTTTTTGAAAGAACAGGATTATTTTTCAAAATTTATAACTGAAATGTATCTTTCGTGCAAATTTGATTTAACAATGATGAATTTATATGGCAAAATTGCCTTTGTAAATCTGTCACTACTTTAACCCGATGCTGTCTGGATGTCTCCTTATCTTTAAAAAAAAATAAGGACATAATATTTCTTAATTCTATCTTGCATCCTTGCTCTACAACAATTAGTTATGAAAGTAAGACGACGGCCGCTAATAGGCCTCATTTTTATCAATAAATGTTTGTTTTTCACATATTTTCCATCTTTTCTCGGGGAAGGAGAGTTGGGGGAAGATGGGAGATGGAGGCAACAGTTTTTATTTCTTTTTTTAAATTATTATTATTTGTTTTTTCCCTTGATTCCTTGTGTGTTTATGTACATGTTTGTGTCTCTGTGTGTTTGTGTTCGAGGTTTGGTGTTTATATTGATTATCTTTTCTTCATTATCTTCCAAGCTATTATACATTTTAGTTAAATAAACATACTTTTTCTGTCGTCCTGTGACCTTTTTGGGTTCAAGCCTGGGTGACGATATTAGATTTTATGGACCTGATTACCCGAACCAATTATGGGCCTTTTTTTAATAATGTCATAAGGGACAATTTCATGCACTGGTTTGAGAATATTTCCATCACAACAATGAATCCATTTTTTTTTCATGTTAGCTGACTTGTAAATAAGCAACCGTCGGTTCAAGCCCATGCTTTGAAAGAAGACTGTCTCTGTGTTCTTGCGGTTGTCAGAGATTTCTTTTCTAGGAGAAAACCGGGTACCAATTCTTTTTTAATGATAAAAAAGGACATATATTCGATCGATCTATCAATTGGACACATTTGATTTAAGGGTATATCTGAGCTAGCTCCAAATGTGACTAAATTTGTTGCTCACTATAAAATATATGATATGCATATCGCGGTGCTGGAACGCGGTTCCTTCGGGTATATATTATAAGTCTTGAAACACATTCACCATACCGCAATTATGCAAGTTTAAAATATCGTATAATACTCTAACTCAAATGTCTCTTTAAAACAATAGGTTAGGAAACAAGGAACTTGTTTTTATAAAATTTTGTTGCCATTTGGTTTTGGATGTTTTTAAATAATAGAAAACTGATGATAATTTTTTAATTAAAAGCTCACAATAAACAATAAAGAATGATATACGAGTCTGTGGATTGCATAAGTTTAGAGTAATAAACCCACATAAGTAACATTATAAAAACGTTTTAAGCATAGTCCCATCACCTTTTAGGGCTAACCCACACCGGAGACTGACTCCGACGACCCGGCGCTGCCGTCGTCTGCCGTCTTCCGGATAAAGATGTCCGGCACGGACAAAATACTAAGAATAAAGAGAAGAGCCGCTAGGACTACACATACCAAACACCCGACGTGGTATGGGTGGGTCTAGCGGCTCTTCTCTTTATTCTTTGTATTTTGTCCGTGCCCAATACACCAACATCAGATTTTGCAGTTCGGATAACTAAGTGTGTTCTCTTTATTTATAGAAGAAAAAAAATTAAGTTGGAAGATATTAAAGAAAGTGTATACATGATCCGTTATACAGGAATTTGAGACATAGAAAATGATCTATTTAAATAGTTTGGCAAAAAAAGAAAGAGTGAACGATAATCCAATTATAGATATTCGAATTTAGAGAAACTTTAAACTTACAAGACGTGGGAGGATAAAGATTTAAAATATATCGATTTTAGAAATAAAATATCGAAGAGGAATTATTAATTTAGATGACCCTATCTTTGCAACGAAGGGTATGAAAGGGAGGAAATGAATTGTTGGGGGGTTATTTAATCTCCTTACGTGGGCTAAATATATATATATATATATATATATATATATATATATATATATATATATATATTCTTTTAAAGTATTTATAGCATCATTAACCAACATTAAAAGGTAAAATAATCGAATGTACCAAACATAAAGGTTTCATATCGATTTTGTTCATTTTATGATTGTACTCGTACCACTACGTTGTTTACAAAACCGATATCGACTCATAGAATAAATTCAAGATAAATTACTAGATAACATTAATGGGATTGAATCAAAGAAAATAAAAATACGAAAATATCATGAAATTCGACATTGAAGTAAATCTTAATAATAAAATAAAACAGAATATTGTATTGGCTACATAATGATACCTATCGTCTATAGTGTTGTCATCAAGATATGAAGTGAGTAGAAAAGTGCCAGAAGACAATAGAGATTAAAAAAATTTTCGCGGCGGTGGTGGGGTTTGAACCTGCGACCTTATTGGTACGACAACTCCGCCTGGCAGGTGAGAGCGTGGCTCTACTGTGTGAGCTATCCACGAACACAAAAATATTCGTTTCAAACCCAAGTCATTTCTAGATCCCTCTCTCACCCACTTCTTGAGACCGCCGATTCGTTCGCACACCACCATCGCGAAGTAATTTTGACCAGCAGTTAGGCTTAATAGCCAATATTCTCAACACAAACATATAACATAGAAACGATTGAGACATTGAGTATGCTCCGGTGTATGGGGTGAATTTTTAATTCAGAAAAGTGAGTGGAGCAGACACTTATGTTGGTAACAACAAGATTTGAAGTGTGTAGAAAAGTGCCAGAAGACAATAGAGAATAAAAAACCCCCACCACCGCCGCGAAAAAATTTTTATTCTCTATTGTCTTCTGGCACTTTTCTACTCACTTCATATCTTGTTGTTACCAACATAATTGCCTGCTCCACTCACTTTTCTGAATTAGTGTTGTCATACAGTCTAGATATGTTAAAGGGCGGTTATATGGTCTTGTGATATGACCCTCGCCTTCGGATCAGAAGGTCCTGGGTTCGAGTCCCGATCTGAGAAGCGCATAGTTGAGTCATGACTCGTTCTATATGTTAAATGTTGTTGTTTCGGGTCACCATGTAAAGCGCCTTGAACACGTTAATGGATATTTCTCTATATAAAGGCTCAAGATTTATTTTGTTTTATTTTCATTGGGGGCGAGGGGTTGTGTGTATGTATATATGTGTGTGTGTGTGTGTGTGTGTGTGTTTTGTTTTGTTTTTGTTTTGTTTTTCTAATTGTCTGTTTGTTTCTTTGTGGGTTGGTTTTTTTTATTTTTGTTTTTTTGTTGTTGTTTTTTTTTTTTTTTTTGGGGGGGGTGGGGGGGGGGGGAGGTTGTTTTGTGTTTTTGTTGGGGTTTTTTTTTAAATTTTCTTTTTGTTCTGTTTTTTTTTCTGTTTTTTTCTGTTGTTTTTTTTTGTGTGCGTTTTGTTTTGTTTTGTTTTGTATTTTTGTTTTATTCCTTGGGCTCAACAGTTTGCTCTCTTAAAACAGCAGAGATGATTCTTTTTGGCGTTCAACGTTTGTTTGATAGGTTATCTATATTCCTTCATGAAGTGCCAAGGTGACGGGCATTTGTTTCTACACCTGGGAAGGGCGTTATTTTTATCTTAATTGTATTGAAATGATAATAATGATGATGATGATGATGATGATGATGATGATGATGATGATGATAATAATAATATAATAATAATAATAATAATAATAATAATAATAATAATAATAATAATAATAATAATAATAATAATAATAATAATAATAATAATAATAATAATAATAATAATAATAATAATAATAATAATAATAATAATTATAATTATAATAATAATAATACAACTGTATTGTCAAAGGAACATCTAATTCGGTTCACATTGATGCCACAATTTAATTATGAATATAATCATTGTCAACAAAAACACAATTTCCAGTTCCTTGAACAGTGAAGTTATATTATTGACAATAAGAAAATTTTACTAAATATTCATTCATCTTTTGATTATGTTTTCAATTTGTGGGATTAAAGTGTAATTTTTAATTAAATCGACCATATAGGCTACCACCCCCTTCATTTCCATTCCTTACTCTACTTATATTACGTACAACACTAAAACGAGAAACCAACGGTTATGATGTTTCTCCTCTTTGTTTTACATTTCGTATTGTGGAGATGTTGCCGTAAGAAAGAAAGAGAGAAAGAACGAAATAAGAAAAACACACATGAAAAGTAAAGAAATAACTTCATGCTGGGAAGATAACCGAATCCTTCTGGCTAACTGAACACTAATGGAAACTAACTGTGAAATTGGCATCCATTCAATTATCTCCCTTCATATCAGTGTTTTAAAAAGTGTTGCTTGTCGTCTCAAAACGGTAATATCTATGTCGGTGTTGAACGAGATGCCTAAAAAAACACCGTTTTAAAGCTAGAATTATTAGAAATGTGGCATTGTATTTTTGTTACGTTAAACATCTATATCCATAATCTTCAATAAGACTTGTGAAATTAACAAAGTTTTTTTTTTAATTTATGTTTACTATACATTCAGTTATTTATGTATTTTAATTAACGTGAATCGATGTTCACTTTTTTCCAGGTCCGATAACCCAATACCTTATGGGCTTATTGTTGTAATGAAAATCTCAAAAAATGACGTAAAATATTGTCCATTACAACAATGTTCATTTTTAAAAAGCCATAAGTGGATTCGAGTGTCAGACCTGCATATATGTACACGTCGACGTGAACATATTTGGAGGTTTGATAATCGGACGCAATTATGGAATCGTTTAAATATTGTTGTTTATCATTGTAATGGAGAAAATATTGCGTTGGTTTGAGAGTAGCCTATATTTCCACTACAACAATGAGACCAAAACAGTTTGGGTTATCAGACCTGCAAGTGAGTACACGTCGATTTTTATCAAATAGATGTAAATCCATTTAGAGACGACGAGTTACAATCATTTAACCAAAACAAAAACAAACAAAAAATCAAAACAAGCATTTAAAAAAAACAGGGGAAATAATGAAATGAAAAAAAAACATGTTCTTTACTTAGATAATTTGGGTGGTTGTAAATGTTAATTTCAGTTTAATGAAATAAGGTAGGGTATCCCGATAGCTCAGTCGGTAGAGCACTCGCTTCACACACAAAGGGACCGAGATCGATCCCAGGGGCAGTCAATATTTTTTACCCAGCAGTGAATGGGAAGCCGAGTCTGTTAGATTTGGCGGAAAGTATTTTGCTATAGATTAGCATCCTATCCAAAAGGTAGCAAGCGATTGCGGTTGTTCATTTCACGCTATGGACAAACTCCGCTCCATGGGCCCAGTGGCTCTGAAGGATTACTACTACTACTACTACTACTACTACTACTACTACTACTACTACTACTACTACTACTACTACTACTACTACTATTACTACTTCTACCACTACTACTACTACTACTACTACTACTACTACTACTACTACTATTACTACTACTACTACTACTACTACTACTACTACTACTACTACTACTACTACTCTTACTACTACTACTTTATTACTACTACTACTACTACTACTACTACTACTACTACTACTACTACTACTACTACTACTACTACTACTACTACTACTAATGTAATAAGGTCAGCATTTTCTCATCATGTAAATAAGGAGATGACTTACAACAAATCGTACTAAGCGCATTTCCATCTTTCAGAAATAAACTGCAGTATTTATCGTCGTTCATTTAGTAGAGAGGAAAACACATTCTTGTCTGCCTCATATAATAATACCTTGATTGTTTGAAAACGTCTAATTTTCTCTGGCCATACTAAGGTGTTCTATTGATAGAATGAAGATGATGTTACTTTGGCCTTTGTTATTATTTTTTGCCATCCGCGTTTGTGAGTAATTCTCACTACACTGTATTTAACCAGACTATAAACGTTTAAGGTTACACATAGTTTTCTGTGTTGGTGCGTTATACTTCCGGATGGCAATGTTGTGAACTCCTATGCCAAGCGCATACAATCTATAGAGTGCTTGAGAGTGTTACTAACTCTGTTTTTTGAGAGTCCAAGTCCTTAAAACTACTTTTTCTTTTTCAATTATAAACCTTTATTGGGGGGCTCGAAAGGTCCCAAACTTTGAAAGTTTTGTTTTGTTTTGTTTTGTTTTTACCAAGATGAGGGCTATTTAAATCGATCGATATTTGAAGTGCAGTTTCCTGCCAAATCTTAAAATATTATGTCCGTCCAGGGTACGGCGGTTAACTGGTTAATTTTATGCATCGTTTTCATCCCGACATAATACCAGTTTGATAGGGTTGGTCACGTAAATTTGCCAACTATACAAGATGGACAAACTGCTTTTTTTGAGCGTATTATTTCACTGATCTTGGCCATTGAAAGAAATGGAATTATATTATGCCCCATCTTGCCAAAACAGTGGGATGTTCGGGATGATACGAATGATGAAATTAAAGCCAAAGTGAGAGAAATAAGGGCGGTTTTGCAGTCGAGAGGTATGACACTCGCCTTCGGATCGGACGGTCCATTGTTCGAGTCCAACTCCGGGCGGCCATAGTTGAGTCCTTGGAAAAGGCTCTTAACTCGCATTCTCTCATCGTCCTCAGGTGTAAAATGAGTACCTGATCGTTAACAGCGTTGTCTCTGTCGGAGAAAAAATTGAATTCGCCTAATAGGCGTCACGGCTAGTCCTAAAGTTTAAGTATTGCTGTTGACTTGAGACCCCTTGTATAGGACTTTGTTTCGTTTAATGGATATTGCGCTATATAAAATCTCAAAAAGAAAAATAAATATTGTCTTTTCTCGCTTTAGAATACTATATATA
>NC_088361.1:88105811-88118311 GCF_034508935.2 Berghia stephanieae | reverse complement strand
TTGACTGTGTAGTGCTAGTTTATTTGTTTTATATTGTATGTTATTATAATAACTCGACTGCCTAATCGTATGGAGCTAGGATATACTTTATAATCCAGTATTCTCCGTCAAACTGTCAAATAATATACTTAAGGAAACATAAACACCAACATTCAAAATCATTGGATATTTAATTTATTTGTGTTTTGTCAACATATATGACATATTTTCATTCCAAAAAAGATAATGGTTATATACTGAGATAACCCTGGATGCCCACAATCTAAAATAACCATTAGGCATTGTTATTTCCTGAAATCCAGATTGATACTCTTACAACAAAGAACAAACAGCATTTATCTCAAACCATAACGCTTACATCGATTATCTTTACCCCGCCGAAAACTTAAAACTTTTTAAACACATTAAGCACCATCGATTATTGTTACATCTCCGAAGGTCTTCAGACTACATCATATTCCATTGGATAAACTAAAGGGTCATCTCCGTCTACGGTGCGAACTAAACAACATTATTTCTAAAAGAAAAGAAGGAAAATACTTTTTTTTCAATATTTCCAAGTTTTTTTAAATATCAAATAAAAGGCCGGTGTTTATTAGATAATCTGATTTTTAAAAACTGGTTGTTGTTATAACACAATCTTGTGCAACTCAAACAACCTTACCCTTTCATTTAAAAAAAATATCGCACTTTCACTGTTTCCAAAATGGATATAGTCTTTTCAAGGGTCAGTAGGAAGATGTTGGGGCTGCGTCACCTGATGACGCTTCAGTTCTTCCTACTCCTGACGATCTTAGTGCCTTTGGCAGATTCCAGACATAAGGCTCAAGAACCTGCCGCCAAACAACTCTTTGATGACCTAACCCGTGACTACAAACCACTCATCAGGCCCTCTGCAGGGCCCCACAAGCTGTTGACCGTCAGACTGGGACTACGGTTGTCGCAAGTTTTATCAGTGGTGAGTACTTCGATCAATGATACCATATAATAAAAGATAGAAAATGAATTATGAATATATAATTACATTCCCTTTATTCTTCCCTATGGGGACAAATGTTAAAAATTTCCTTTATTCATCCCCAAGGGGAAATTTGTCTTTAGGGTCTATTCCAAGGGAATACTGTAATAACCCAGGCGTCAGCCGCAGAGCAGCGCCGCAAAGTGAGCTAGGGCGATGTGACTTGCTCAAGGCCACACAACGCAGCGGCGGGTGATTGAACTCGGTACCTTTCGGGTAGGAAGCAAAGACCGTACCACTGAGCCACGCTGCCCCTAAGTTTTAGTGTCTATTCCTAGGAAAAACCCGTAGAAGCCAGTCGTCAGCCTTAGAGTACCGTTGCAAAGTGACTTTTTTCACGTCTTCACAGAGAGATGGGGAAATCTGTACCTTTGGGTAAAAAACAAAGACCACAAGGTTGTCCGTTTTGGCCCCAAATCATGGCAGCATTTTCCCCTGTTCTCCAGTACCTCAGTAATTAAAATCTTTGCATTTTTACAATCGCAGAAGAAATATCAATTGATTAATCATTTTTCAATTATCACAGTCGTCAATCGTTTCTGGAAGCAACCAAATTGGACTTGAGCATGGTATAGAACTAACTCCTTGAATTATAGTGCACGCACCTATTATAAATAACAGTAGGAAATGGGTTTCCCATTTGTCCACAAAACACGATGAAGGAAAGATGAATGTTTCATTCATCGTATTTTGTTGACAAGGGGAAAACCAGAAACGTCCACATTTCTGTCTTCGTTGATGAAATCGAAGTTTCCATTCCACTTCCTATTGTTATTTATTTCTTCAAGCGTCAAGCACCAATATTTTCAGCATCTACTATAAGAACAATGAACGCATTACGACGTTAAAATTGCGTTGTTTGAATACTTCAAAATTTTCAAGACATGTCTGTATGTATAGTTATGTTAAGGACACATAATTTTAGAGTTTGTTTTAAAAACAATATCAACAAATACATAGATATCTAACTTTTTTTCGGCTCAATTACAATCGATTTATTCAAGAAAAAGATTTACACATTCGAAAACAACTTGAAATCGAGCGATATAATATTATAGTTATTTAGATCAAGATTTAACAAACAGTTCATAAATCTGTATACTTTTGGCCACCTTGATGTAACGAACCTTTCCACCTCACTTTAAATTTTAACGATACAAACTACTAAACTAGCTGATTGAGTATTGTGTGTTGTAATCAGAAACACACTACCATGTGTCTGCGTTCATATTCTGTACCAATTTGATGTGTTTCAGGTCAAGTTATAATATTTGAAATACGCTGTGAATAATTTTTGATTTGATCGGCTAAGGTTGAGATAGAAATATACTCTACGAATTTATAATGTTTCATTTTCTCATCCACGGGGTATGCGACCAGATTCGGTCAAAGACTGGCGCTCAGCTTGTTTTCTATATTTAAAAAAGCTAAATAGGGAACAAAAGTGTGATGTCAGAAAACTGGTTACAATCTCATTGGTAGTGTAAAACCACTGTTCCGGAGGACTGGATACATATTGTGTAATTGTCTTCTGTTTTCAGGGTGAGCGCATCTTATTTTCTAGTTTAAATATATGCTGGTTGTCAATAAATATCATCCTTCCTCGCTCTTTTACGCCCCTTAATCTTAATAATTCACCTATTACATCCTACTACTGAAATAGTTATGCCACCTTACGATTCAAAATGTACCCAATTCGTTATTAGCCTCCGAAGGACTGGCTACATACACACTTCCTTCCACCTATTTATGCGATGTGAACGCGGAGATGAATCATCTCTCTCCCCACGATGCTCATTATTATACATCAAGAGATATGGCTATTATTGAAAAAGCGCTTGAAGCAAGACATGAATATCAGGGATAAGCGCCTTATGTTATATTTGTAAATAATGCATTGATGTTTGAAAATACTAGATTTGTGTGAGATTATCGTTTTAAAAGCTTGTAAGATGAGTGATCAATGTCACGATCTTAGAGAAATAATTAGATGGCCATAATTAAATGAAAACGTGAAAGATATAAAAAACATAGGTTTTTTTGTTGTTGTTGTTTGTTGTTTTTATTTTTTTCTTTCTGTTTTTTTTTTAAATTTCTTTTCTTTCTTTCCTTTTCTCCCCTTTTCCTCCATTTTTACTTTACCTTACCAACTCTTCCACTCGCTTTTTTTCATGTTCTCTCCAGTATCTGTTGTGTGTGTTTTGCTCTAGATTATTTTCCTCCTTCTTTTCCTTCTCCCCCATTTCCTCTTCATTCTCCACTAACCTCACCCCCCTCCCCTTCCGCTTTTTCCTCCTACATCAGCAATGCGGTCTCTTACACCCACGATACACCCGCCTCCACATCCTCATCCCCCTCTTTCTCCACGTCCTCCTCCTCCTTCTTCTTCTTCTTCTTCTTCTTCTTCTTCTTCTTCTTCTTCTTCTTCTTCTTCTTCTTCTTCTTTTTCTTCTTCTACTTCTTCTTTACCACCAATCACTATGCACCCTCCTCTTCCTCATCCTCCTCCTCCTCCTCCTCCTCATCCTCCTTCTACACCCCTCCTCCTCCTCCTCCTTTCTTCCAATCATCTACGTCACCTCGTATCATCCTTATCATTATATTCTTTCCCTTTTAAAAAACGTTAGACATAAAATAATAGGTGAAGACGTGTTATTGTGGCCCAGCTCACATATCCAGTGCCTCTTGAAACAAACTTGAATGACAGGATCGATGCTACAAGAATTATGCCATGTTTGTGGGAGAGTGAATAATAAGCGGATTGAAGTTTTGGACTAAAAAATGTATGAAAAATGAACATTATAACAGCTTTTTATGCGGCTATGTGGTCTTGTGTTATGACACTCGCTTTCGGATCGGAAGGTCCGGGGTTCGATGCTCGCTTGGTGCATAGTTTAGTCCTCGGAAAAGGCTCTTTATTCACATTGTCTCATCGTACTCAGGTGTAAAATGAGTACCTGGTCGATAACAGCGTTGGCTCTGTCCGAAAAAAAATGTAATATCGCCTACAGGCGTAATATCACGTCCTACATATTAAGTGTTGCTGTTGGCCAGGGACCCCTTGTAAATCGCTTTGAGCACGTTTAGTGGATATTGCGCTATATAAAATCTCAAGTTTTGGGAGGTTTTTTAATTCTAAACATGAAATGTTTCGACCCCAAAACCCCTCTGGTAAAAAAAGAGTGTACAAAGAAGAACATTATGTCAGCTTCATCTTTTAAAAATTACGCCCTTTCGCACCATAAGATCCCGTCGCTTAGGCATTTTAAAAAAGGGCTTTTATATCGGGGAATATCCAACTGACGTACTCAAAGCGCTTTACAAGGGGTCCCTGGCCAACAGCAACACTAATCATTTAGGACGGGACATAACGCCTGTTAGGCGATGTTGCAATTTTTCGGACAGAGACAACGCTGTTAACTTCAGGTATTCATTTTACACCTGAGTCCGGTGAGAGAATGTGAGTAAAGAGCCTTTTCCAAGGACTCAACTATGCACCGAGCGAGGCTCGAACCCAGGACCTTCCGATCCGAAAGCGAATGTCATACCGAGAGACCACATAGCCACATAGATACGCATCAAACAGGATGTCTGATATCAACAGGAAATCATCCATTTTGTCCAAGTGAGCAAATTGGGGCTTAACAATTTTGCCCAAGGAAAAAAAACGAAAGTACCTGAAGCGGGGCTCAAACCCGGGACCCTCCGGTTCACAGTGCAATGTCTAACCACTTTTAAAATAAACAAAATACTAAAACACGGAACGTTTCGGTCTCAAAATCCTTCTAATAGCAATATTGTACAAAAATAAATAAAACATCTTTAAGAACAAAGAATACTAAACACAGAACGTTTCGGCTTCAAAACCCTTCTAATAAGAAATGATATGGAGAAAATGAATATAACAGCTGCACAAAAAAAAATTAATAAATAAAATACTAAACCCCGGACGTTTCGGGATCAAAACCACTTCTAACTCATAAGAAGGGTTTTGAGCCTGAAACATTCTGTGTTTAGTAGTTTTCCTTTGTGTGTGTGTGTGTGTGTGTGTGTGGGAGGGGATGTTTTTGTTTTGTGGTGTTTTTATTGAGGGGGGGAGGGGTTGTTTTTTTATTTTTTGGGCGTTTTTTTTTAATTATTACATTTTGTTTTATTTTCTGTGTTTTTTTGTTGATGTTTTTTGAGGTGTTGAGGTTTGTTTTTTTCTTTCTTTTTTTTTATTTCGCTTTTTTGCTTTTTGAAAAAGCTGTTTGATATATTCGTGTACAATACTCGTACAGTCGTGAGGGACGTTTTTTCTCCACAAGTCGGAGGTCATTTTAATCTATCAATATATAAAACAAAGATTTCTTTTTTTTTTTTTAAACAATCATGATCATATAGAGCAATGTCCCCTTAATGTGCTCAAACTGTTTTACAATGGATCAACAGCCAATAGCAACACTTATCATGTAGGACGAAACATGACGCCTAACAACGCTATTTATTATGTCCAGGTACTCCTTTTTACATAGTGAGAGAATGTTAGTAAAGAGCCTTTTCCAATATCAAACACGCGCCGCTGAGAGCATGACTCAAAACCTGGACCTTCCGATCCGAAGACGACTGTCATATTATGTGTGGTGATATAGCAAAACCCGTAGGATGCCGGGAAAATTAGAATCCCACAATGCTTCATATTTTGAATAGAGAAACGTTTTCTGGACAAAGTGCAGTTTGAATGTTGTAATTATCTCAATTAGGGACGAAGTTATTTACATTTGAAAGGAAGGGATCAAAATTTTTAAACGGAGAAAATAGCTTTAAAGTCAAGACATACATATTTATTACGCTTAGATAGAACTTTTAAAAAATTAAATTAACCTATCTATAAGCTCCAAATGTTTAAATCCTTTCGTGATAATATAGTTGAATGAATAATGAAAACGATGACGTGAAAAATACCCACAAAAAATGTCACCTTTACTTGCTCATATCTCAAAGCTCGTGCGACATCCGACGAGATTTGCCAAATCAGCACCCAAGACACGATATCGCCGCACTGAAAAGACGTTTTGTCACTACACGGTAAAATAGCCAGGCTTAGAGTATCATTATCTTAATCCAGACAATTCCAAGCTCCAGTCTAGTCTGAAGATCTGGTCTTTTTTAGGCTTTGATTCCAACCAATTTCAATGTGTTGGCGACTTTGCTGGACATTGTTATTCCAGAGTTGGTACGTGGTGTGTTGAAAGAAATGGCTTGAAGTAAAATCAACAGAGAATCATATGGGCACTCCTTATTTTCGTCTGCCGCAATTATTAAAGTTTTATTTCTTCTCTCGTTTTGTCAACCAATATTGCAGCTATGTGGTCTAGTGGTATGACACTATCTCACCTTACACTCCGGTTAAAATGAGTACCTGGTGGTTTACAGCGTTGTCTCTGGCGAAATAAAATGTAATCTCGCCTAACCGGCGGCATGTTCATACTACATGTTAAGTTTTGCTGTGGCTAGAGAACGCTTTGAGAACTTTTAGTGGATATTGTGCCATATAAATGCCCATGGTCTAGTTCAAATGATAGAGCATTCGCTTCACTCGCAAAATAACCGGTATCGATCCTTTGTACAGTCGAGATTTTTTTTCTTAGCCCCGCCTGTCCACTAAGCATTGATTGAGTACCTGGTTTTATTTGATTAGGCGGAAAGTATCTTTAATATATTAATGTCCTATTTTAGGGATGAATAAAGAGATCTATCTATCTATCTATCTATCTATCTATCTATCTATCTATCTATCTATCTATCTATCTATCTATCTATCTATCTAATTATCTATCTATCTTTCTATCTATCTATCTATCTATCTATCTATCTATCTACCTATCTATTATGATATCGCCAAACCAATTAACGGCCCTCGAATATGACAGGGCATTACTATGCGCATGCGTGTGCGTGTTGGAGTGTGAGTGTGTGTGTGTGTGTGTGTGGCCATGTGGGTGACTGAGTTGCTATGGGGATGCGCGTGTGTATTTGTGTGTATGTGTTTGTGTGTGTGTGTGTGTTTGTGTCTCCATTGACAACCATCTTCGTCTTGACATCCGGTTTGGTTGATCTTTTCCTTTAACGAGAGAGAAGAGAATGGAGAATATCACAACGCACTATTATAAAGCCAGCATCAAGTTGCGAGAGCTACTTACTCTTTCATACGTGAGTTTAATGTAAAACAGCGATACGGAAGCGACGTGACGTGGGAGAATGAGAAGAGCCTTGAGTTCCGGAAGACACCTCGGATAAAAACGCTGTGAGTTTCTATTTTGACATGCTCTTTAAAGAAAACACGTTTTTTTTTTTGTTTTTTTTTTTTTTTTGGGGGGGGGGGGGGTTTGTTGTTTTTTTTTCTTATTGGTCATAAAATCTTCCTCCAAATATTGATCCATTAAAACTTGAGTTTGTATTTATATCGTGCAATATCCACTAAAAGTGCTCAAAGCGCTTTAAAATGACGGTCATCTTGGCAAAAACTCTCAAACCTTAGACTTCCTTAGATCCCCATGTTTAAGAGTTTATAGTATGCTATGATGAGAGACAATTTAATCGATCAATATTTGAAAGACGAGTTATTCGACAAAAATGTTAAAAACGTGTTGGTGTTTTGTAGGGGGGGGGGAGTTTGGGGGGGGGGGGGTTTGTTGTTGTTTTTTGTTTGTTTGTTGGGGGGGTTGGGTTTTTTTTGTTTTTTTTTTTGTTTGTTTTTTTTTTTTTTTGTTTTTTTCAGAGTATTGTAGTATAGTTCTTAGCATAATATCATACCCATCATATCACATCAAGGAGGAGTGAAAGGCCATCATTTTAGGGTTCCAAATCGTGACGTCATTTCCTCTTACTAACGCTCAGAGCAACCAAAGTTGGTTCAGTTGGAAATCTGTAAAATCGACAGGCCTCCCTCTCCGAGCGATGGCGACAATCAGGTGATACACATTGATACTTTTTAACAAAGAAGAATTCGATCAATTTTATTTTTAAAATCATTAGAGTGCTCGTTGAAAAGGCAACAGGTTGATTCTTCCGGCTTTGTGTGGCACCAAAGTGGCCGTTGTTATGCATGTGTGACGTCGCACTATTTGTTGCTATATTAAGTATAATTAAACACTCATCAATCACGTGATAATATACCATAACATTCAAAACTGATATTTAAATTAAAATTTTTAAAACGACAAAATTGCACCATGATCACTACATTACTGATGGGGGGGGGGGGGGGGGAGACGAAATGGCCGAGTGGTTAAGACATTGTACTGTGACTAGGAAGGCCCAGGGTTCGAGCCCCACTTCAGGCACTTTGAGTTTTGTTTTTCCTTTGGCAAGATTATTAACCACAAATTTGCTCACTTGAATAACATGTATGATTCCTGTTGACATCTTGTTTGATGAATTTATCTATACTCCTTCATGGAATGTCTAGGCGAAGGTATCTATCTTCGCAAGGGGAAGGGCGTAAATTATTTTTAAAAATATTTTACACCACTGAAACTATGCGAATTTCATTAGCATAGGCACGATTCAAGTTTATTTACTTTTAGACTTTCGCCAATAATTTACAAATTTTGATGGCAATATACTACATGAAATTTTAAAAAAATAAAGAGTGAAAAAATGGTAACTGAAGCAAAGAAAACAAGATAGCAATATTAATAATAGCGGTGAAAATCAAATGAAATAAAAATGATACTAGTAATTTTTTAAAAATTAATGAGCTTTTGATTAGAGCAATATCCACTAAAAGCGCTCATGGCGCTTTGCAGAGGTCCCTGGCAAAAAGCAACTCTTAGCATGTAGGACGGAACATGACGTCTGTGAGGCGATATTCCAATCTTTGTCGGACAGAAACAACGCCGTTAACGACCAGTTATTCATTTTACAATTGAGTACGGTGAGAAAATGTGAGTAAAGAGTCTTTTCCAAGGACACAACTATGCGCCGAGCTAGGCTTCAACCTAGGACATTCCTACCCGAAACCGAGTGTCATACCACACGACCACATAGCCGGATTAACTCACTCAATCCTAGAGATTTTTGCTACTCTTCAGAATTTGAAAAAATGAGCATGCACATAGATAGTTTTATTCAACTATCAATAACATGCAAAAATTAAAAACATTAGCTTTGATACTAGATACGCCTATAATTTTTCTAAGAAAAATTTAATAAATTCATGGAGTAAAAGTAACCCAGCTAAACTACGGATAAAGTCGGTGTTAGGGTTGAATGAGTTAATACAGCCTCAATTATCGACACTCGTCCATAAATGGGCGATATCCTACCGCCTCCCTAACAAGACATGGAAGAACGGTCGATTTTTAATTCAAGGACGAATGTTCTGGTCAAAATTTGAAAAACATGTTTTTTTACAGAAAAGCGTTTAGACAGAATAGTATGCGACAGACAGAAGGAAGTGAGCTGCCAGTCTCCTGGTGAGTACAGATTGACGGGTAAGTCATTGATTGGCCTCCCACTGGTTTTAGTACAATGACTAAAGGGCTGTGTGATCTAGTGGTATTAAACTCGCCTTCTGACCGGAAGGCCCAGGGTTCGATTCCTGCATAGTTGAGTACTTGGAAACGGCTTTTTACTCATATTTTCTCACCGTACTCAGATGTAAAATGAGTACCTTTCCGTTCACATGGCCGAAAAAAAAACTTATTGTATTATATCGCTTAACAAGCGTTAAGTTTCATCCTACATGTTAAATGTTGCTGTTGGCTAGGGACCCTTTGTAAAGCGCTTTGAGCACGTTTAGCGGATATTACTGTATATAAATGTTCACTTTATTTTCAAAAACGCTTTTCAGCATTTTGGCTAGAAATAGTTTTACTTCTTCAGTGACTTATCGCTTCGTGTCGGTATTATATCGTGGTGATATAGATACATATGGGGTCCTATTAGCTCAAATTCGAGAGAACTCGCTTCACGCGCACAGAGACTAAGACCGATCCCGGGTGAAGTTGAGTCTTTTTCACGACCCCCCCCCCCCCCCCCATGTCCATCCAACAGTTATGGCATAGCTTGGCCTGTAAGATCTGGCGTAACGTGCTTAGCGATAGACTAACGTCTAATCAAACGAAACAAGAAAATTACTATTGTCCGTTTCACTCTATGGAATCCGAGATAAACTCGGTTCCATGGTTCTAATATCTCTGAAGGGCTACTTATACACAAACACATACACACACACACACACACACATATATATATATATATATATATATATATATATATATATATATATTATATATACACATATATATAATATATATATAGGCTATATATATCGACTATATATATATATATAATATATATATATATATATATATATATATATATATATATATATATTTGTGTGTGTGTTTGTGTGTGAAAAATGATATAAAAATTGTGATACTCTGATTACAATAATATATTATCATATTGAGAAAATCTAGATAGACCCCGGGTCTATATTTAGTTTAGAAAAGTAAATCAAACAAAAATTCTGATTTTTCGTCATTTTGTAGGGTTTTTTAAATCAGGTGTTGGCATCTTGTTCATCCTGATAATAAGATACCGATTTTAGGTGATGATCACATCATTGGATCTATTCGACAGTTCCTTTCTAAGGATGTTACCAAGAAACTTGTCGTTTCTCTTTTATTTTCAAAGCTGGATTACTGTAATGCTCTGTTGTTTGGTGTCTCTGAAAATAAGCTCAGGCGGCGGTCAAGAGTCTCATTGTTGAGATACCGTTCGCTCTATAAGAGTCTATTATTATTTTTATAAATGTCAGTCAATTTTAATATAACAGCACCCCCCCCCCTTCCCCCGCCCCCTAACTTGTCAAAAATTCTTTAACTCAACAATCCTTTCAAGTCTCGAGTTAAAGGATTTTTGACCAGCAGGGAATCATTTTATCCATCAGTAAATGAAATGTTTTCAGTCCCAAAATCTATATTTTTAAAAGGCGTTTTGTAAGAACACGGCTTACTGCACTGCGTTCGTCCTCAGGGATTTCCCAATTGATCTCCAATTTGACATGTTCTTTGAGGGACGAAATGCGGATGGGAATTTGATCGCTGAGCATGCGCAAAGATCATAATCGCATTTCAAGCGTGATAAGCTGAATTTACACGGGGTCAAAGAAGTAAAAATAAATAATCATTGGTGGTGCATGGGGGCAGGAGGACGGGGTTGGGAAAGGGGGGGGGGGGGGTTACGGGCGACGTGTACATATTTGCAGGTCTGAGAACCCAAATTGTCATGGGCTCATTGTCGTGATGAAAATACTCTCAAACCTACGCAGAATATTGTCCATTAACAACAATCTTTAGTCAAGTCTATAACTGTGTTCGTTCGGTTATCGTACCACCTAATATATTCATCTATGGTAGGGGTGGTTACTCCTCTAGCTTAGATATGAACTGCCGCCTCAATCGATATTATATCGAGCAGGTGTAGAACATACGAAAAATTAAGTTTTAAGCAAACGCGGTCAGAGCTCAAGAATTAGCTATATACATGTAAATGTATATATTTATTGTGCGGCTATGTGGTCTTGTTGTACGACACTCACCTTCGGATCGGAAGGCCCTGGGTTTCAGCCCGCTCTGAGCGACGCATAGTTGAGTGCTTGAAAAAGGCTCTTAACTCACCTTCTCTTACCGCACTCAGGTGTAAAATTAGTACCTATCCGTAGACAGCGTTGTCTCTGTCAAAAAAAAAATGGAATATTGCCTCACATGTCATGACTCGTCCTATATTTTACTTGTTGCTATTGGCCTTTCAGCACGTTTAGTGCATATTGCGCATTTCTTTTTTTTTTTAATATATATATATATATATATATATATATATATATATATATATATATATGTATATGTATATGTATATATATAAATTTATTTATCTAAAACGGGAAATACGATTAATTTTTGTTAACTGCAATAAGAATTGAAAATTAAAAAAGAACAGGACAATCACAGTTTGCTTTCTTATTACTGCCTGAATCTCTACAGCGGATATCAAAATTCCATCAAGTTGTCCTGTTCCCTCATCCTTCCTTCCTCCCTTTCTTTTTTTAAAGCGTGTTCTTCAAGAGTGCATAAATTAATCTTACTTGGACAAACCAGAAAATGTCGTGTTAAAAAAACAATGTAGATTTCATTCCTTGTTTACACTGTTTGGCTCGAAGGATTGTCGTTAATGTTTGACGAATCATTTATAATTAGCCGACGTATTTAGATACGAATAGACATCATTACCAGAATCCTAATGCAATGATATCGGTTAATAAATATAAGAATTTAATATCAACATTTGTATAGGAAATTTTCATTTTTTCACCATCGTCAGTGAGCTTCACATTGTTTAATTTTCCCCCAGCAGGCCAACACCTGGACAACATGGGTGATCTCCCTTGACATTAGTCTTTTGTATTCATGTTCATTCATGGCAGCGGCATCTA
>NC_088361.1:88085811-88088311 GCF_034508935.2 Berghia stephanieae | reverse complement strand
TCTCTCTCTCTCTGTCTCTCTCTCTCTCTCTCTCTATATATATATATATATATATATATATATATATATATATATATATATATCTTTCTCTTTCTCTTTCTCACACTCTCTCTCTCTCTCTCTCTCTCTCTCTCTCTCTCTCTCTCTCTCTCTCTCTCTCTCTCTCTCTCTCTCTCTCTCTCTCTCTCTCTCTCTCTCTCTCTATTTCTTTCTTTCTCTTCCTATCTCATTTTAGCTTCTCCCCCCCCCCCCCTTTTCCAACCCCCGTCCCACTCCTCCGTCCCTCATCCCCCAAGCTTTTCCCTTGCCAAATATTGCAGAATATCCCCGTCGCCTGGGGGACTACTCTTCATCGGAATATGTTTCAAAATTTTAATGTATTCTTTTCAAAGACCCAGAAAATGAAATTACTATGATCTGCCGGCGAGAGAAGCATACATAGCAATATAGAAAGAAAGAAGGAACGAAATAGAGAGAGAAAGAAAGAAATGCCTGCCTGTCTCAGCCGTCTTTCTTCTTCTTCTTCTTCTTCTTATTATTATTATTATTATTATTATTATTATTATTATTATTATTATTATTATTATTATTATTATTATTATTATTATTATTATTATTATTATTATTATTATTATTTTCTTCTTCTTCTTCTTCTTCTTTTTCTTCTTCTTCTTCTTCTTCTTCTTCTTCTTCTTCTTCTTCTTCTTCTTCTTCTTCTTCGAGTTAAGGCAGCCAGCGCCATCTTGTTGACAATTAATGCCGCTCTGTAACATACATCAGGTAGGCGGATAAAACGTTTTTGAAAGCTTCCATGTTGGGCGCGTAGACAATTTCTTCGGGGAGGCTGTTTTGAGGAAGAAACTCGATTGTCTGAGAGATGAATTTGAAGCTGATAAAAAAATCTGTTGATCTAGACATTTATTTCTTCCTACTATGCCATAATGTTGGAGATTATGTACGAGGAGACTTGGCTGACTTTGTCGAATGCTTTGCTGAAATCAAGGACAGGCATATCTTCTTGTCCACCTGCATCGATAGCCTGTGTTATTTCGTCCTTCAGGCCAATGAGCTGCGTCTCATATGAATGATATTTTCGAAACTTTGCTGCGGTGGACAGATGAATTTGTTTTGTTCGCAGTGGTTTGAGATGCTACTGGTGTTGATTTGCTCCTTCCTAATAATAATAATACTAATAATAATGATAATAATAATAATAATAATAATAATAATAATAATAATAATAATAATAATAATAATAATAATAATAATAATATCATATAATAATAATAATAATAATAATAATAATAATAATAATAATAATAATAATAATAATAATAATAATAATAATAATAATAATAATAATAATAATATCTCATCATCATCATCATCATCACCATCACCATCATCATTATCATTATTATTATTATTATTATTATTATTATTATTATTATTATTATTATTATTATTATTATTATTATTATTATTATTATTATTATTGTTGTTGTTGTTATTATTATTATTATATATTATATTATAAGTTCAGCTGAAAATTCAATTTTCAGTAACGTGTTCACCATGACACAATACCGTTTTGAGACGATGGGTCACATTATCTCTATATCTTACTTCTTCTCCCCCCCCCCCCCCCCCCAACCCCCACCCCTCATTCCTTCCTCAACCCCCCCCCCCATCCGCCACTCCCCCGCCACCCCCACCATCTCCATCCGCCTTTTTTTTTTGTTAACGGTATCAATGCCGAAATGTTCGAAGATCATCGATCTGAAAGGAGATAATTTATCAGCCAGAAGAACCCCGGAGTCCGATTGTGTGCATAGACTTTTCGACCCACCCGTCCATCTAAACATAGGAGGAAGCCCTACGGGGCCCATTGAAAGAGAAAACACTCTCTGCGAAAAGGAAAGAAGATTTATGAAAATTGTTTTCGATTGATTCAAAAAGTTATGGCCCTTTTGAATCGTCCCTGACGACGAGTTCTTGACCGTGTCGCCCCGTGATGTATAGGAGATTTTATTTATAAAGAGATTTTATGGCCGTGGTGTTAAACGCATTGCTGTTGGAAGATTTATTTTACAAGCAGGTTTTAACGAGTGGGAACAAATATTGTATGTTCGAGAAATGTTTTATATTTTTTTAAAAAATTTTTTGTTTGTTTTTTTTGTTTTTTTTTTTTTTTTGGGGGGGGGGGTTGTTTGTTTGTTTTTGTTATTATTTTCTTTTCCTTTTGTGCTCTTCTTTGTTTGTTTGTTTTGTTTTTTTAGGGGGGGGGCACATTTATATAGGTAGCCTCGTATGTTTTGAATGGCCTGATTTAAAGAGTAACAGTAAAACCGATTCTTATTCAGATTCCCTTGTGTGCGAAGCGATTACTTTATCAACTGAGCTATGATGACCTACCAACTTTGTCGTCAGACAGGTCTTGAGGTTTAGTTTTGTGGCGTCGAATAGTGTTTGGTTATTTCCTCCATGAATTGGATTCAAT
>NC_088361.1:88070811-88080811 GCF_034508935.2 Berghia stephanieae | reverse complement strand
CAAATACAAACACTTGAACTTCAGCTAATCAACTAAAAACAATATTATATCGGGGCGATTTAGGTGATAAAAATTTGATTTAGAGGTTTTAAAAAAATAGGTTCTATATTTTATTGAGGAGAATGGATATCATTTATTTATTAAACTGACGAAAATTAAAATTTCACTTTTCTGGTCATTTTAACTTTAATACAGTACACGCCGGATTGTAGTATGCTCTCGGGAAAAGCCAAAAAGTATGTTTGAATCCGAACGTGCCGATATCTGATGCTCATGGGAGGTAAAGACCTTCAGATAAAATTCGGTCACCCAGTTCCAGCGTGCCATATTACATAGCGTGCCGGAATTCGGCGTACTAGAATCCAGCGAGTGTTGCATCCTTTTTTGGTACCTGGTTCAGAATGATATAATATAGAATACTGCCGTTCTTTGCAATGGTAACCAAATAGCACTTACTGTGTTCTTCAATACAACGGCAGAATAGACACATAGTAGAAGATAACATAACCACGTCCTTCGGACAGTCGTCCGAATGTAACAATGTTATTTAGTGCTAAAAGGAGCAAACTTAACGGTAATTGAATAAACCAAGTTGACGTCACTCAGCTCTTAGTTGTTATTATTATTAGACCGCCGAATAGTTCTCATTAATTATATCATAAGACCATGAAGCTTAAAGGTTACACGCGGTTTTGTGTTTTAGTATGCTTAATTTGGCTGGCGGATGTTTTGAGTATTTTACCTTAACGCATATCATTACTATAATGGACACCTAGTGGACGGGAACAAAACCACACCCTTCGGACAGTTTTGTAATGTAAACAATGGTATTTAGTGCTAAAAGGAGCAAACAAACAGAAATACAAAGATGGTAAGCGCTTGAATAAAATACTTTTTCTACACTCTCGATCAATCGATCGTAGCACTCTAACGTTTAAAGTCCGATTAATCGAATTCAATGAGATCTAATCACACAACTAGCAGTCGTCTCGTCCTACATGTGAAGCGTTGTTGTTGGCTAGAGATCCCTTGTAAAGCACATTTTGCACGTTCGGTGGATATTACTCTATATTAATGTTCAAGTAATGTTCCTCACAGTAGAGAGCCTTCACCCAGACCACTCAGCATTCTTCCGCCTGGACAAATGGGTAGAATGGGACAAGACAGCAAACGATGCCCTCCAGCCCCCAACAGAAAAGCTCCCAACAGGCACAGACCTCAAGAGAAAAGAATGGGTGGCGTTGAACAGAGCTAGAGCAAAGGTGGGAAACACCGCCACCAACCTCTTTAAATGGAAAATCTCACCGGGCACTGAATGCCCATGCGGTCACCCCAGACAGACCATGGACCACATCCTGTCTGAATGCTCGCTGGGACCTCACTGCACCAATGCTGACCTGAGGGAATGCAACCAGACTGCCCGGGACTGGCTGACTCACTGGCGCGACAAGATATGAATGAATGAATGTTCAAGTTTTTTGTTTGTTTGTTTGTTTGTTTAGGTTTGGTTTTGTTTCCCCCCCCCACCCCCCGGAGGGAGGGGGGTTAGGGGTGTTACCTTTATACATGCAACCCGTTGTTCAAATCGATGTTATGTTGGGATGATTTTGGTGCCCAAAATAAGAGACCTAAGTTGAGTATGTATGTTTTAGTGAAGCTTATGAATAAAGAATTTCAGAGTGCTAAAAAGAAGATTTCATAAGTGTTTTCGTAATACCCGTTTAATATCTAGGTCATCTCGACATAATACCGGTTTGAGACGAAAGGTCAAAAACATGGAATTTTGATTAAACCTTTGAATGCCGAATAGGGAACCAAAATGTGATGTAAAAATACTGGTTCCAAATTCATTGGAAGTGTAAAACCGGTAATCCGGAGAACTAGATACATATATTGTGCCACTGGTCTCGTTTCAGGGTGATGGCATCTTATTTCCTTGCCTTAATGTACGCTGGTCGTTAAGAAAGATCATCCAACATCGCTCTTTTACATCTGTTATCATAAGAATCCGCCTCTATAGATAGAATGAAGTTGACGTCACTGGGGTCTTTGTTATTGTTCTTTGCCATCCGCGTTTATGAGCACTTCTCAGTAAACTCTATTAACGAGACTATAAACGTTTAAGGTTACACATAGATTTGTGTGTTGGTTCCTTATACTTCCGGATGGCAATGTTATGAGCTTCTTAGCCAAGCGCATACTATCTATACATCCTACTGATAAAATGGTTATGCCACCTTATGATTCATTATGTAACCAATAGGATTCAATAGTCTGAATTCACGTCCGCCCAGCAACGAGCAGTTTAGTTCTGAACAAAGAAAATCGGTATTTTTTATACTTCACGCTGGCTAGAACTTTTTCACATGTCATGTGATCAGAATATATAAAAGTCAAAACATGATCAGATTTATAATGTTTTCTCCTCTGAATACACTTTTATCCTCCTTGGAGAAGTATTTCATAAGGGCGTCCACCAGTGTCCCGATAGTTTAGACCCATTTACTAAGTTATTATGCGTCATTACGAGGGAAGTGACGTCACGATTGTTGAAGCCTATTATATGGTCATTCATTGTCCGGAGGATTTCCAACAAGTTAAAAACCGGGAGAGGGGAATGTTTGATGTCACAACTTCTGCTTCCCATTTGTTAACATTGAGTTGTTGTTTGTTTTGTTTTGTTTTTTTTTAACTTTTGAAATACATTAAGAGCAAATTCTCATTGTTATTGGTCTATCGTTTCAGGAGTGGTACGATAGCCGACTGAAGTGGGATCCAGACGAATTTGGGGGAGTCAAAATATTAAATATCCCATCGGAAAAGATATGGATTCCAGATCTTGTGCTATATAACAAGTAAGTGTGTGATTTTCTAACTTTAATGTGTACATAGGACAATACAGGCTGTGTCAAAAGGTCGGGGGTTTTTTGTCGCTGACCACAGAAATACTTCAATAATGAAATATATAGAATTTCAGTAATACATAAGGAGGCAGCGATACGGTCTTTGCTTCTTATCCGAAACGTATCAAGTTCGATCATCCGTCGCTGCGTTGCGTGGCTTTGAGCAAGATGTCCCGCCATAGTTCAATTTGCGGCGCTGCATTGCGGCTGACACCTGGGTTATTCCAGTCTCCGCTTGGAATATACCCGAGAGTCAAATTTCCCCTTTGGTATGAATATAGGGAATTTTATTTTATTTTTATTTATCTTATATTTATTTTACTCAAGATATCATAAACAAATCAGCGTATCATGGTATTTTGACTATAAATTCACTGTTAAAGTCCAATTCATCCCAAATTAATATCGTTTTGAGACTGTGGGTTATATAACATACTAGTCAGAGATCTCTCGGTGATGACTTAAAATAGAATTTCAGAAAGAATTCGCTTTATAAATTAGTCCTTTAGAGCCATTAGACCCGTGGAGCCGGAGTTTATCCCGGTTCCTTTAGAATGAAAGGGGCAATAGCAATTGCTTGCTATACTTTGGATAAGACATTAGTCTATTGCGAAGAACGTTACGCCAGATCTAACAGACCCAGCTACCCAATCACTGCTGGGTGGACTAAGGGTCAGAAAAAAGTCTCGACTGTACCCGGATCGATCTCGGTCCCTGTGAAACGAGTGCTCTTCCAACTGAGCAATCGGGGACCCCCAATTCGCTTTATACCTGGTTTCAAACTCTTGTTCCTAATAGAAAAATCATAATCCAATATTTACACATTATCATTCATATTCAATTATAATATTCTATTCACAGCGCCGATGGGGACTTTCAGATAACGTTGAAAACAAAAGCCCTCGTAAACCACACCGGCTTGGTGGTCTGGGAACCACCAGCCATCTACAAGAGTTACTGTCCTATAGACGTAGAATTTTTCCCCTTCGACATCCAAGAGTGTTTTCTGAAATTCAGTACTTGGAGTTATCACGGCTACGAAGTGGACCTTCAACATCTTTGCAATGGAACGGAGCGCCAAAATGACGGTCAAAACACCGAAATCATAATTCCACGAGGAATAGATCTTACGGATTACTACTTCAATGTTGAGTGGGATATTCTAAACGTGACAGCGATGCGTCGCGTTAAATTCTATTCGTGCTGTCTTGAGCCTTTTCCCGATGTCACGTTCAATATAACGCTACGACGTCGTACCCTGTTTTACACGCTCAATCTTATAATGCCCTGCGTGTCCATTTCATGCCTCACTGTGCTTGTGTTTTACTTACCATCCGACTCAGGGGAGAAAATCACGTTATCCATTTCGATTCTCCTCGCCCTCACTGTGTTCTTTTTGCTCCTGTCCGAAATGAACCCTCCCACGTCCCTCGTTATCCCACTTATTGGAAAGTATTTACTCTTTATCATGATAGTTGTGACTATGTCTATTACAATGACGGTATATACATTGCATATTAATTTCAAATCACCCACCACACACAAAATGTCTCCTTGGGTCAGGCAGATTTTTACGGAAATCTTACCCAGGCTTCTGTTTATGAAGAGGCCGGAGGCAAATTCATCCAGTACAGTGTCTATAAGGACTGAAAATGGTATAGAGATGAGAACGACGCCTGTACCGGGACAAGAGCCTCTTCATACTTATGAAAATGTGAGGAGCAGATCAGAATACATGGATGCAGATTACCCACCGTCAAGCTCCTTCCCACCGGAAGTCTTAGAGGCCGTCAATGGAGTTACGTTCATTGCAAACCACTTGAAGAAAGGTGATGAGGATCTGGCGGTAAGTTGGAAACCAAAGATATTATATGAATATCTGAAAAAGTACGATTGAAACAGAGTCAGACAAAGCAGAGGATACAATAATACAAAAAGTTTCATCCCGAAAAATCAGACTGCCTGAACTGGGGATTGAAGCTCAGATCTCCCAATCAAACGGTTATCTGGAGGTCTAAGGATCAATCCCCATTCGAGGCAGACTGACTTGTTAGGATGTTTTATGGTGTGTTTTTCTCTCTGCGTTATTTCGTACACAACTTTTCATATTTTTATTTGACACACGTGGCTGCTTCTTACTTATCCGAAGCAACTACCAGTTGAGCCCTTTGGTCTATGGTGTAGAAGTGGGCTGCTTCCAAATTTAACTTGTCACTTTGATATTTTTAAAGAAGAGTAGAGATGCTTCCTGACTAACAAATCAAAGTTTATTTATCAATATTTCTTTGTTATTGCTTTTTAACCTGCGGATTTGTGGTGTATGATATTTAATGTAGGATTCGAGTCCCTCTGTGGATACGCAAAGTTGAGTGTTTGGGGGTAAAAAACTCAAAAACAAAAGTCAAATTATTTTATCGCCTTGTTCAAGTGAAAAATTATTACCTATACGGTAATAGCCTTGTCTCTGTTGAAAAAAATAAGCTTTACATTGCAAACATATGGACATTTAAAAATTGTTGCCATAAAACTCGTCCTTCAAATATCGGTTGATGAATAAAATTAATAGGCCACATCTTGTCACCCTCATCATATTTAAAGATTTGAGAGATTTGTACAAGATGAGTGTCGTATTAATCGATTGGATATTTGAAGGACATCCATTAATACATTGATAATTGTTCTAATGCGCTCAACAATCACTCAGACTAGCATTCACACGAACACACCTACACACATAAACACGTACACTCAAACCCACATACGGAAACTTCTACGCATCTCCATACACAAACTCTTTACATATACATTACTGTACCATCTACCCTAAATTAAAACATAATTTGAGAGGTTTTAACAACGTGAATGCCGTTTTAATCGATTGATATTTGAAGGACAATTTTTAAATTTTGATTCACTCCGACACGAAACTTTTATGGCGATAGGTCATATTATATAATATAAAGGAGACAAACTTTGAGGCTAAGGAAGGAAATTGCTTAAAGTTCTGAGTGTAGAGTTCAAAGATCTTTTCCGAATGAAATAATTTATAGAGCTCTATTTCCCATAGGATACCATAACATAATAAAAGTGATTGTTGTCGTGTCAAAGAACTAGAAATAAATGGCATGCGAAACGGAATGAGTAATTGGAGAGGATCGAATTATTGGAGGGGGGGGGGAGGAGGGGAGATGACAATTGATGTGATTAGCATGCCTGGTAATGCCACAAAATAAACAAAATAAAAAGTTTATAATTGCATATGTATAGGGAATGAGATTAGCGGAAGAGTAGCGTCCCTTGATTGGACGTCACCTTACAGAGAGAACGTCAAAATGGTTTTGCCCATGCGTCTCTCTCGTCCTCGCTTTCGGTGAAGAGTGTCTCATGCCGCACAACCAACATGACGTTCTCTCTCTAATAACTTTTTCAGCTCGTGACTTCCAATCAAGGGACGCTACTCTTCCGCTAATCTCATTCCCTATATTATATGACCCAGATATCCGGTTCTTATTATAACATACAATACCCGAAAATGATAATAATTTAATTTCTATAAAAACATGAAACAATGAAAAAACTATTATAGAATATACATTTGAAAACACTCAGCCTGCCGACGGTTAGTGATTATGGTAACATTTATTAAAGAATTAGAAATACGTGGTGAACTAACTCAATAATCAAATTCGTTTAGATGAATATTATACACACATGTGCAAAAGTAACTTTACACTTGTTTTGAATCGATCCAATTGGACAAAAGTTATATCAAAGAAATTAGCAATATCTTTAGTGTATGTGATCCAAATGACATCAACATGCATGCTTTATCCTAAAAGTAACCACGATTCAAAGAACACAAGTTGAGTTGCTCTGCTTCGGAAAAAGACGAAAAATTTGACGGAACAAAAGTTAGTGCGGCGTACGGCTACATCTCCAATCACTGCTCGGACAAGTCTCTCGATAGAATTTATCAAGGGGTTTATGTCAATTGCTGCAATGTCATTGCATTCTGTTTCAACAATGTTCCAAAGATATTCAGCATTCCTTGCTTGGCCCGGTTAATCCCTTGTAGGTGTTTTGAGGAGATCCCAGAAGTGCTCAATAAGATTGGGGTCTGGTTCTACAACGCGCAACTCGAGCACCAAGGTCTTATTTTCAGTTGAGGTTGCACAGAAGGCCGTCTCGTTCTGAATCCAGTGATTCCAAGTCTTCCCAAAAGTGTCCAACCTAAAATGTTGCTTTCCACAGCGATGTCAGAGGCATTAGAGAGGTGTTGGATGAGTGTTGAGCAAATGTTCTATCATCAATGGCCGTTGTTTCTCAGCGTTGATCTGTCCGCCATTGACCACTCACATGGTTATTTTCGTTGTTGAACTTTGAGATACTAGAGCAGCAAGTAGCTCTAACATTGAAAAGCTGTGCATCATCAGCTTCTGGCCGTTTTTCATAAATATGGGCAAGAAGACGAGTTCTATCTTCGAGTTCGAGGCTCGATTTCGGTATGTTTTCAAGAGTAAAATAATTAAAACAAAAGTAGATCTAAAAACAAAATTGTTTCACAAAGATATTTTTTTTTAAAAAACAGCAGATAATTTGTAAACAGTAGAAGATAATATGGCGATTTCAATCAGGTCACGCTAATGCAAAAGGGTTCTTTCGAGAATTTAAGAACTTGCTTTTCCACGATTTTCCCCTAATATTCTTTATGATTTCTTCTTTGTGTAATTTCCGAAGTCATAATATCAAGTTGTCTTACAAAAAATATTCACCATCCCCGCTTATGATAGACAGATTGCAATATAACTATGCGTATATATATATATAACAATATAAAATCAATATATTTATAACAATGCTCTAGATTCATGATAACCGAATCGTTAACTAAAAGTCATTGGCTGGAAACAAGGGGAAGCAACTCTTCCTCAGAGTACTGCCATAGTCTGAAAAAAATAAACAGTTAAAAAAATTTGACCAAAAACCTCGTCCTTCAAATATCGAGAGATCAAAATCACTCTAATCTTGCTAGTAACTCTGAAATCTGGCACTTCAAGGAAGCCACAGGTGAACGTTTTTGTCAAGATGACAGTGATTTAAAATTAATTGATTTTTGAAAGACGAATTTTCTGGCCAAATTTTAGAATATGTGTCTTCTCATAGCACAGCTGTTAACTTTTTAATACACTATATCACTATTGTGTTCAAAATATGATAAAAATGTAAGCAATTTTTCATCCTTGTCACTGTGATTTTTTTTTTTTTTTTGATTTTTTTTTTCATCCGAACAGCCCAAGATAATAATATATGAGGAGGCCCTCCTCAGAAATGGTTCGCGCGTCAATGAAAGTACTTTGGAGATTATCAAAGGCAATTTGGGACTTTTCATTGAATATTGAGACTTCACAATAATAGGGTAGTTTGGCCCATTTCCGCACACCATCGCAAAATTTTAATGTAAAATTTGCACTTTAAACCTTTAATTTTATTTTTTTTTCACTGAGGAAAATTCAAACGTTGAAATGACATTTAATAAATTTTGAAGCAAACTTTGAAATAAACTTTTTCTCAAAACCACTTTTTCTGCAGATTGTCTACTTTAAATGGCCGTAACTTAGCCTATAGGGTTCAATAACATTCCCAACCAACTACCGTTATTCAGTATAGTCAAGACCATGGTCAATACTTTCACACCTATTCATCATAATATGTATTAGCTAATACCTTGTTTAGAAATATTAGTTTTGTTCAGCTGTCTATTCAGAACATTAATTATTGAGTAGGTGCAGTGGACCATGAATGAGTCGAAGGCGACTCATCGGATAGTCTATCGAAAAGTACGTTCCGACAGATCTAATCCCAACCCAATCATCACCGCCGGGTCGACAGGAAGGTCGGGAGAAAATCTCTACTTCACCCAAGATTGATCTCAGCCCCTCTGCGCGAGAAGTGAGTGCTCTGCCAACTGAGCTATCGGAATCCCCGATTTTAACACAGGCTGTCGAAATAATATATTATGGTGTCTTCAAGAATGGCATTGAAATTCTACTCATTATTTTGTCAAAACGGTTTTGTGTCGGAATTGAGTGGATGCCAAATAATGAATATGTATAGTTGAATAATCAGTGATACGAATATTTTAAAGATGTTGCACTTTGTTAAACTGCATTGATTTTCTGTTGATTTTATGCGTTTAGGAAAATTACTCACAACATACACTAGCCGAATACAACTTATCAACACACAAAATGATGTGTGTAACCTTGAACGTTTATTGTCTGATTGATATGATTTAGTGAGAATGAATCACCAAAATGCTGTCTTAAAACAATAGCAAAGATCTGAGTGACGTCAGTTTTGTTCCTTCTATAAAAAGATAAGTAACAAAGATCTGAAAAGCTGTGTATGAAACAGTACCAGATGGGTAGGGTTTTTTTTTTCCTTGTATTTTTCATTCTGCTTTGTCTGGCACTATTCCATAGACAACTTTTCAGATCTGTTTGAATGAATAATTATGGCTGCGCTGTCTCTATGGACGATTGCCGTGAATGTGTGTTTGTGTGTGTGTTACATTTCGAGTGTACCAGTCTGTTTCTAATATCCAGTTAGTAATTTGATCCATAAATCTCTGTACAGTGCAAGTGTTCTTAGCTTTTGAATGTCATCGTGTGTGTTAAGGTGCTGGGGCAATTGGATGTTTCCTTGTGTTGTTGAAATTCGTTCTTCTGTTGCTGTTTCTAAATAGTATAATTTGATAGGTTTTTTTATCTTGATTCAATGTTGTTGGAAGTGAAGTTGGCTCCTTGTTTAAAGTATTCATCCATCGAGATTTGTGCTGGAATACATTCATCTCGTCGGAGCACGTGTCCCAACAGTTTCCATATTTGTTTCTTTATTCCCGAACTGACTGGTTGTACTCTGCATCTGTCATATACATCCTCATTACTGATTTTATCTGGCCAATGTACCCCAACAACTCGTCTCAATCGTTTGCGATGAAGGGAGTACAGGGTGTATAGATCTGTCAGATCTGTATAGAATAGATAAAACTTACTCCAAGAATCATTTTTAAACAATAAAATCAATTTTTAAAAACA
>NC_088361.1:88050811-88063311 GCF_034508935.2 Berghia stephanieae | reverse complement strand
GAATTATATTAATAATATCCACACCTCTTATACAATGTTATAGGCGAGCAAGTTTAATAGGTGATAATATTAATATAGAGTTCGATATTTGAAGGGCGAGTTTTCCGGCCAAATTAAAAAATACGCGTTTTTTCAGAGTATGGCAGGTAATTGGTTAATGTAATTTTGAATGCATGCTTCATATTTCACAATGTTCGACAACTTGTTTGTCATGCTTTCCACGACTCAATCATGTATAATAATAATATTGCGTGTTCCCTTGATAATCATCCCCAAAGTACAATCTCCTCTATTTTCTCCATACCCAATCAATCTTGGTTCATAAATTATAATTATCATATTGTACAACTTATTTATCAATTTATTATTATGTGCAATGAATTATATTGAAGTATGCATTTGTCAACCATCGGCTCAAAACGGTACTACCGACGTGCACTTATTTGCAGGTCTGATAACCCAATTCATTATGGGGCCCATTGTTGTAATGGAAATCTTTAAAAAATTACGCAAAATATTGTCCATTACAGGAACATCAAACTAGGCCCATAATTGGGTTCGGATGTCAGGCCTGCGGGTATTACGTATGTGGGAGTGATTCTGATGATTAAAATAGAATTTATGGTCGAAATTTTAATACGAAACTTGGGATGTGTTTATCCGTTTAATTAAAGAAAATTAATACGTTTATTGGGGGTCCCAATAGCCCAGTTGGTAGAGCACTCGCTTCACACGCTAAGGAACTGAGATCAATCCCTACATGAAATTGATATTTTTTTTTCTGACAACCCCCACACCCCCACCCCTCCAACTCCCCCAGTCCACCCATACTCGATTTGATAGCTGGGTCTGTTAGATCTGGCGGACAGTTCTTTGCAATAGACTTAACGTCAATAGCAATTGCTATTGTCCGTTTCACGCTATAGAAACCAGAATAAACTCCCAACTCCATGGGTCTATTGGCTCTGTATATTGGATAAACCCAAAATTTCCCATTTCTCATCATTGTCACTTTATAATATTCATATTTTGGCATCCGCCTCACTCCGATATGAAACCATATTGACGAGGTCAGACACAATTTTTAATTCTCAAGACTTTTCATTTTTAACTCCGTGATATACAGAAAGATTCAGATTATAAATGATCCTTTATTGTTTGAAGTAAATAAAGCAAATTATTATTTATGTACCAATATTATGATGTAAGATTTTGTCGCGTTGTTTCTGGAAGAAAGGATATGCTTTTGTTGTTGTTGTTGTTGTTGTTGTTGTTGTTGTTGTTGTTGTTGTTGTTGTTGTTGTTGTTAATGTTGAGACAAAATTACACGTAGCATGAGCAGATCACAGAAATGGAGCAGATGAAGTATAGCAATTGTTTGCTACCTTATTGCTTGCATGCTTGTATATCGCAATGTGCTTTCTGCAAGATCAAAAAAAATCAAGCTACCATCGGTGGAGAAGGGGGAGCGTGAAGCAAGATATTGTTGCGTTATTTCTATAAGAAATGGCATGCCTTTTTTGTTGTTGTTGTTGAGACAAAATCATACGTGGCTTGAGCAGGTCACAGAGCATAGAAACTTGTTTGGAGCAGGTGAAGTATAGCATTTGCTGCTACCTTATTGATAGGATGCTTGTATATCGCAAGGTACTTTCTGCAAGATCAAAAAACCAAGCTACCATCGGCGGAGAACGTGTGTGAGTGGGGGGGGGGGGGGGGGGGTGGGGGGCGTGCAGAACATTTATTTCGACTGCACCCAAGATAGGTAATTGAAATTGCTAATGATGCCTTTGTTGTCTAAGCAAGAGCTCAACCAACCCCCCCCCCCCCCCTGCCCTCCCCCCCCCTTTTTTGTTCAATTTTCAGTCGTTTTTTTTTTTCGGGCTTTCTTTTTTTTTTTTTTTTTTTTTTGGGGGGGGGGGGAGACCGTTGGCGTTAATTGTTTTGTTGTGGTTACTTTTTTGTTTGTTTGTTTTGTTGTTTTGTTTTGTTTTTGTTGTTTTTTATTTTTGATTTTTTTGTTTGTTGTTTTGTTTTGTTTGTGCTTTGTTTTTGTTTTTTTGTTGTTGCTTTTGGTTATTGCTGCTGTATTGTTTTTGTTTTGTTTTTTGTTGGGTTTTTTGTTGTTGTTGTATTTTTTGTTATTGATTTCTTTAAATATAATATATGATAGTTACTCCCTCCACCATCCTATTCATAGGGCCAGTAGCCTATTTATTTTTAGGCCGTCTTTATGAGTTTATTCCAGGGACGTGCACGCCCCTCCACACTTAACTCACGCTCTGGTAGGTCTGAGTGCCAGTGGATGCCCAGACAAAATTACAAGTGGCAGGAGCAGATTGCCAAAGAAGAAAAAAAAAACATAAATGAATGGCGCCTTTCTACTTGACTTGTGTGTGTATAATATGTGTGTGTGTGTGTGAGAGAGAGAGAGAGAGAGAGAGAGAGAGAGAGAGAGAGAGAAAGAGACTGTGCGTGTGTGTGGGTGTGTCTTTGTACAAAGGGAGACGCAAAGATGATGTCATTGTGTTCTGGTATTGCATATTAAATTGAAGACTTTTTTGTTTTGTTTTTAAGGAGGTTACGGCACTTGCGACACATTTAGGTTATTCCAGCACCAGTAAAAAGGAAAAAAATGAGAGTAAAAAAACATTCTAGATTAATAATTAAAAGCACACAAGACAAGTAAGACGAAGGGAAATGGTACAAATAGGGAATGATGCACAAAAATAACTTGAGCTTTTATATAGCCGCTAAACGTGCTCAAAGCGTTTTATAAGAGGTCCCTGGCCAACAGCAACGCTTAACATGTAGGGTGTGACATGAAGCCTGTTAGGCGATATTACAATTTTTCATACATAGATAACGATATTAACGGCCAGGTACTCATTTTACACCTTAGTTCGGTGAGAGAATGTGAGTAAAGAGCCATTTCCAAGGACTCAACTATGAGCGGAGCGAGGCAGGAACCCAGGACCTTCACTCCAAAAGCAAGTGTCATACGATAAGACAACAAAGCAGCACTATCATTGTGCATAGTTTGAGATCACCTAAGAGTCTCATCCACCCACAAGCATAGGGTCCCACTAAGAGGAACACGCTCAAAAGCATACTTTATACATTCAAAACGACACTACAATAATATATAACAGAGAAATAATTTACAAGGAAAGAAATATCATCACCTAAAACTTTAACTATACATTTGACTGTTTCCCTCTCAACCAAGGACTTCGATAAGGGATAGGACAAAACCAAGTTATCTCATTCCAAGACAATGACAAAATAAAAGTTGGAAAACAAATATAGGATTATAAAAGACACAGTAAGTGACCTCCTGCCCACTATTGGAAGCCAGGAACCCGACTCGGTTGTTATTCTTATCATAGTGAAACAAAACTGAAATTTTCTTTATCTTGTCATTTTGACATAAAACCTTTTTCACACGGCGGACCACATTATTTAACAGAATTCACACCCTTTAGAGAGCTGGGGTTTTTTTTTCTCTTAATTGTTCCGTTCTTATTTTTCCTCAAGTCAATTATCATTATGATCGACCGGCGCTAAGTGAGAATTATACTGGTCAAAGAAAGATGATGAATCTAATTTGGCGGGCAACGCTCCAACCACCGAAACACCGGCTGGTAACCACTAGCAGGGCTGTAGCCCGATTGACCCACGGATCCGGTTGCAGGGTCTGTACTCATGATATGAATGATATCATCATCAGGCAAGACGTGCTGCTAATGTTTTGGGTTGCCTGATTGGTTAGGATGCGATCAGTCACGTACTCGTGGCAAGTGCCTCGTGTGGAAACCAGACTTATAAACAAGCGATCGAGTTTCCCGATGGAGGCAAACAAGACTTTTCTCCATTTACTAAGGCTGAGACGTCTTCTGACGATCTTTGCCAAAACACATTTTTTACATTTTGGACTGAATTATTTTTTAAAAATTTAACTTGTGCTTTTATATGGCGCAGTATCAACAAAACGTGCTCAAAGCGCTTTACAAAAGGTCCCAAAGCCAACAACAACACTGAACATGTAAGACGAGACATGACGTATGTTAGACGATGTTTCAATATATATTTTTTTTTCGGACAGAAACAGCACTGTTAACGGCGAGGTACTCATTTCACACCCGAGTAGGATAAGAGAATGTGAATATAGAGCCTATTTCCAAGGACAACTCAGAACTGGACTCGAACTCAGGACCTTCCTATCCGAAGGCAAGTGCTATACCACTTTCATGAGTCAAAAAGACTCAAATCTGACACTTACTCGTACTTACCTAAGCAAACCAACTAGAGCTCAGTAATTTTATGAAAATTTTTGAAAACATTTCTATTCAGGCACTATTTTTGGTAGTAATAGTAATTTGTGTTTTATGTTACCTATTGGGTTTGTATGTGTCGCGCCTTAAGGCACTTTGCGGATTCTGTGCTCTGTATGAATTAATTATTACAATACATTACATTACATGCTTGAGCGTTTATATGGAGCAATATCGACTAAACCTGTTCAAAGAGCTTTACAGGGGTCCTTGGCTAACAACAACACTTAACGAGTAGGACGGGAGATCACACATGTAGGGCGATATTACCATTTTTTTTTCAAACAAAAAATTTAAGCTTTTATTCAGTGCAATATCCACTTAACTTACTCAAAGCGATTCACAAGGGGTTCCTAGCCAACAAGACGAGACATGACGCCTATTAGGCGATATTACATTTTTTCCCCGACGATACAACGCTGTTGACGGCCAGGTATTCAATTTGCACCGGAGTACTGTGAGGGAATGTGAATAAATAGACTTTTCTAAGCACTAAATTTTGCGCCACACAAAGGAGGACTCGAACCGGGGAACTTACGATCCGAAGGCGAATGTCATTCCACAAATTGCACTTCAAATACGTTAGTAAGTAAGTGGTTACGTCCTGCAGAGCCCTGCGGCTCATGGAGCCGGAGTTTCTCTTGGTTTCTATGGTGTGTAACGAGCATTAGCAATTGCTTACTACCCTTCAGATTGGACGCTAGTCTATCGCAAAGTACTTTCCACCAAGTCTAGTAGACCCAGCTACCCAATCCCTACTGGATGTACTGGTAGAGTAAGAATAAAATATTAACTTTACCACGAATCGATCTTTATCCCTTTGCATGTGAAGAGAGTGCTCTACCAACTGAGCTATCGCAACCCCCCCCCCCTATAAATACACTATTAATTGATAACTATTCTCATAGTCTAGACCTTTTAACAAGTTAAAAGTCATATAGATCGCTATTTGAATTAAAAGTTTTCTGACCAAAATTAAAAGGATGTGTTTTGTCAGAATGAAGTACCATTCGCTACTAATCTGTTCGAACTGGATACAATAAAACCGCCTACTATCGTGCGTCTATGTGGTCTTGTGGTATGACACTCGCTTTCGGATCGGAAGGTCTTGGGTTCGAGCCTCGCTCGGAGCATAGCTAGTTGAGTCCTTGGAAAAGGCTCTTTACCCACATTCTCCCACAGTACTCAGGTGTAAAATGAGTGACTGACCATTAACAGCCGTTGTCCTGTCGGAAAAATTGTAATATCGCCTAACAGGCGTCATGTCTCGTTCTACGTCTTATGTGTTGCTGTTGGCAGCGGCGTGGCGTATTGACGGCGTATGGTGGTGCCATGATTAGAAGAAGAAAAAAAAAATTCTAAAACAGTGAACACGGTTAAGAGGCGAGAGCACATGTTAAAAACTCTCTTTTTTGGAAGGGTGGGGGGGGGGGAGGGTCGATGATTTCTACGAGTGGACAAAACTCACAAAAACAAATAATTCATGAAAACATCAAGCCACAACACTGAGATACAAGCTCCGTATGAAAAGGTCTTTGTAATTATTCTTTGTCCACTATTTAAAGGATTGGTTTTGGTCGATGCAATCAATATGTGATAAATGTAAATCAAAAGAGAAAAAAAAAAAACCTATGACAGAAATTACTTACTTTTAGTACTTGTAAAGAAAATCTGCACGGCGATGTTTCATCTCTGCAAATCTTTTTATAATGTGTTTATTGAAATTTGGAATGGCATCTATTTCAGCTTTGTGAATTGACAGAATCATTAACGAATTTAACCGCTCTGTGTTTCATTGAATTTCGCAAGAAATTTTCACTCTTTTAAGGGTGCTAAAACAACGTTCAGGAGGTTAAGAATTACGATGGAAGTGGTTAAGGTCACTATAGCCTATAGATGTCCATGACTTGTCAGTGTTTGTTGTATCTGTAAAAAGTAGACAATAAAAACAAAAGAAACGTTTTTTTTTCTAAACTGACTGTGAGCCATTCATGCCTGTCATACCATGTCACTGAAAAAGAGCGTTTTCGAGATTTCCACACCTGTGTTAATTCAAAATCAGTTGGTTGGTGAGGAACTAGTCTTTCTATTTCTAATTTGTCATCTAGTGTCAATCTCCCAAACGGTCGGTGAAGTAAAGAGTCAACTTGATTCATTGCAATTCATTGTTTAACAAAACAAAACTTCAAATTATATCTCAAATAATGGAAATCAGTGGACTACGATTAATGATTGCACAAATAAAAGGTAGATTCAGATCTTAAAGCATCACAAAGAAAAAATCACTCCACTTAAGTACTTAAAAAATCTAAAAACACACCAAAGTATAACAATCTTCGCTTTCTTTCTCTGACTCACACAAATACACACGCACAAACAAACACACACACACACACCACACACACACACCACACACAAATAAACACTCATACACACGTAACCATCAACTCGGCACTACAAGCAAGAAAAATGTTGGTAAATTCGTCCACAATGCTTCGTTGCAAAGAATTACTTTATTCAATAATCGTGAAAAAGAGTTGGGGGGGGGGGGGGGTGTTGATATGTCATATATTTAAGTTTTATGTTGTCTTTCTTTGCTGCTTACAAATAAACTTGACAATGATCAGTGTTTTTGACAGTTAATGTAATATTTTGGATGGCCGAACTTACCCTAATTTGGCGCATCCCCCCGTCCAACGGTGGAGCTCTCAGATCCTGGCACAAGTCGAGGGGTTTTTCGCTGTTTGAAGATAGTATAATTCGACCCAGTTTCTCGCTCAATCATCTGCAGCGATACTAATGGATAGAGCATTAACTGGAGCTTGGATTGCTTTGCACCACACGGTGTTTGATTTAGTCACTACTTCGCGCAGTGATGTCACCAACACACGAGTCGGCGCAGTGCGTGATTCGGAATCTTGAATAGAGTGGAGACTAAAAAGGCAGTATGTTGTTGGCGAGTTGGCGAAAGACAGTGGAGTTAAAATTTCTCCGTTTTATTTTTAATTAAATTATGCTGTTAATGATTTTTAAAAGATTGGTACGGTGCCTGGCACCATTCGATCCAATGGCCCCACGCCACTGGCTGTTGGTCAGGGACCCTTTGTAAAGCGCCTTGAGCACATTTAGTGGATATTGCGCTATATAAAAGCTCAAGCTCAAGTTTGTCTATTTTATTTTTATCGATACCTGACGTGGCGTTTACTTCGTCTAGCTTTATCTTTTTGTCCTACGAGTCGGAAAGATTTGGGTGGAGGGGGCGGGTTGAGAGAAATTAGTTATGAATATGGAATGTAAAGACCTTTAACCTGAGCAACCCTTACTATGATAATATGTATGTTATGTTATTGGATAAAATAAACACTATCATATAGATAGAACGAAGATGACGTCACACATGTCTTTGTTATTGTTTTTTTTTTTTTTTTTTTTTTTGCCAACCGCGTTTATGATTAATTCTCACTCAACTGTATTAACCTGACTATAAACGTTCATGGTCACACATATTTTTGTGTGTTGGTCCGTTATACTTCCGGATGGCAATGTTATGAGCTTCTAAGTCAAGTGCATACTATCTATAGATGAATTTGACGTCACTCGGGTCTTTGTTATTGTTTTTTTTTTTTCTTGCCATCCGCCTTCATGAGTAATTCTCACTAAAACTGCATTAACCAGACTTTTAAGGTTACACATAGTTTTGTGTGTTGGTTCGTTATATATCTCTATGGCAATGTTGTGAGATTCTTAGCGAAGCACATACTATCTATAGAGCAATTTCATGGTTGTTTGGTCGCTGTGGTGTAGAATTACTATAATCTCACGGTAAGAGTCTCGGATTACTTAATCAATATATACCGAGTTCGATCACCCGCCGCTGCGCTGTGTGATCTTGACCAGGTCACGTCGCCCTAGCTCAATTTGCGGTGCTGCATTGCGGCTGACGCCTGGGTTGTTCCAGTCTCCTCTTGGAATAGACCCGAGAGACAAATATCCCCTATAGGATGAATAAAGGGAATTTTATCTATTTTATTTTCATTTTATCTCTATCTCCCTCTATCTCTATCTCTCTCTTTCCCCCTCCTCTCCCCCACCCCTCCCCCCCTCCCCTCTCTCTCTCTCTCTCTCTCTCTCTCTCTCTCTCTCTCTCCGTCATTATCTCTCTTCCTTTTTCTCCTTCTCTCTCTCTCCCTATCCCTCCCTTTCTCTCCCTCTTACTCTCCCTCTCCCTCTCTATCCCTCACCCTCCCTCTCTCTCTCTCTCTCTCTCTCTCTCTCTCTCTCTCTCTCCTTATCTCTCTCCCTCACCCTCTCTCTTTCTCCCCCCCCCTCTCTCTCTCTCTCTCTCTCTCTCTCTCTCTCTCTCTCTCTCTCCACAGAGATCATCCGATAGTTAGGACGATTTAATGCTTATTATATTCTTGATAAGGATACCTACCGGTTGTAATAATATTTCTTTACTCATTCCCAGTCAGGCCTTTATCATTAATTTCCATAATGATGCCAGAGACATCTCCCCCCCCCCCCCCCCCCCCCCCACCAATTGATTTATGTCGAGTTCTGTTCTCCCACAGCTGTTGTGTATTTGTACAAGTTCTATCTATCTACTTATCTTTCTAACTTCTAAGAGATGTCCCGTGTTTGTTAGGTCTAGCGTAGCATCATAAACGAGCTTCATATGAACTCGGCACGCGCCTGATGGCCAGTGTGAGCAACATTATCGACACTCCATCAACAGTTTATGAGATGGGCTATAGATACGACTATATCCATTTCTCTCACGGGATGTATAACTATCCAGTTTATATGCCGATAAGGGAAGTGTATTTATACTTGTTATCAGTTAAATGGTGGTCACATCGCGCCTTTGACTATAGACTGACAGAATATGTTTTCTTTCATTTAGCCATATAATAATTTCTTATTTTTTATATCAATAAATCAAAATATAATTCAACTTCACAAAAATTATTAAACCTAAAACTTAATCGAAGTCTCAGGTTTAATTTTTTGACAAGCATGGGGTTCTCTTAATTCATTAGTATTTTGTGTGAGCAGCAATATCATCTGGCTAAATACAAAAAATGCCATTTGACAATGTAAAGAAGTACTGGTCTGTTTATTATTAATATTTATACCATCTTGTCTATTTGTGGCAGTCGTTGGGATGAACACTTCATTAAAATAGTCAAACGCGGTCGTTATTATGTAGAAACGGTACAGAATATCAGATATCTGGACCTTGATCCCAAAAGAGGGGAAATTAGTATTTGACGTGTACAAATATATCTATACACAAATAATAAAGAACTGTTTTGTCTGTGGGCCAATGGGGTCCCTCCACCCACACCCCAACCTCCATCCTGCCTTTCACTTTAGACTTTGTTAGTCCATATTGTTGCTATGCTAATCACAACATCTGCAAGCCGGAAAAAATACGTACCACACACAGAACTATGTGTAACCTTAAACGTTTATAGTCTGATTTTGGTATAATTTAGTGGTAACAAATCACCAAAATGGCGGTCTAAAAACAATAACAAAGAGCTGAGTGACGTCAATTTCGTTCCTTCTATAAACCGAGACTAAAATGATAATATTGAGACATGAAACTAAGTGGGTACTTCCGTATGTGAGTTTCAATGTAAAGTCGGTAAACCTAACATTTGAGGATTGGTGGTATGTGTTTAAATTTTTTTTAAAACACAAGTTCGACTTGTACAAATACACAAAACTATGTGAAAACTTTAAAAATTGATGTCTATTAAATAGAATATAATGAGAAGTTATCACCCACCTGAAGATATTTACCAGTATCTTTCATAATCTATCAGATGATACTGATACTCGCCCATCGAGCCATGGGGCGCATAAAGCATCTACTTGTGCGGTTATGTGGTCTACTGGTATGACACTCGCTTTCGGATCGGAAGGCCCTGGGTTCGAGGCTCGCTCGGCGCATAGTTGAGTCCTTGGAAAAGGCTCTTTACTCACATTCTCTCACCGTACTCAGGTGTAAAATGAGTACCTGCCCGCTAACAGCGTTTGTTTATGACGGAAAACAAAATTATAAGATCGCCTAACAGGCGTCATGTTTCGTTGTACATGTTACTTGTTGTTGATTGTTAGGGACCCCACTGTAAAGCGCTTTGAGGACGTTTAGTGGATATTGCTCTGTATAAAGATTTAAAGGGTTGTTTTTTTTTTTTTTGATTTCCATCTTTGCCTGTCGTCTGCACGGAGACCGATGTTGTTCCATGTTAGGCCAGCCTCTTTCGCCATTAAGCCAGTCGCCTGGTCTGCTCGAGCCATCGTTGTCTTATAGCCTGACACGAGAACACCTCTAGAACTTATAGTTTGACGTCATTTTTAGGTTTGTGCGGCCTCGAGTGAGTTGTCTTTAGTAGAGCTCAAGGAAACAAGCGATCCCATTGGTTGAACTGTTGAATACAACTCACGATTTGATTTCATTTTGTGGCCAAAGAAATGTCTTTTGACGTCATTTTTTGGCCAGTGTCAGGCTATAAGTCAACGATGGCTACGGTCTATTATCGCCATCGTTAACATATAGATAGTATGCAGATGACGTCACTCAGGCCTTTGTTATTGTTTTTGCCATCCGCGTTTGTGAGTTGTTCTCACTAAACTGTATTAACCAGACTATAAAAGTTCATGGTTACACAGAGTTTGTGTGTTGGTCCGTTATACTTCCGGATGGCAATGTTGTGAACTCCTTGGCCAATCGCATTCTATCTATATATAGCCTGAACTAGAACCCTCCAGGACTGGCAGTTTGGCTTCATTTTTTAGCTTTGTGTAGCGTCTAGTGAGTTGTCGTTAGTAGAGCTCAAAGAAACAAGTTATTTCATTGGTTGAACTATTGCATACAACTCCCGATTTGTTTTCTTTTGTGGCCAAAGACTGGCATTTTGACGTCATATTTTGGTCATTGTCAGGCGTTAACGATGGCTACGCTAGAACCCTCTAGGACTGGCAGTTTGACGTCATTTTTTAGGGTTGAATAGCGTCTAGTGAGTTGTCGTTAGTAGAGCTCACGGAAACAAGTTATTTCATTGTTTGAACTGCTATTGAATACAACTCACGATTTGTTTTCTTTTGTGGCAAAAGACTGGCATTTTTTAGGTTATTTTATGGTCAGTGTCGGGCTATAGATAGTATGCGTTTGGCTTAACAGTTCATAGCATTGTCATCCGGAAGAATAACGGACCAACACACAAAAGTCTGTGTAACCATGAACTTATATAGTCTGTTTAATACAGTTTAGTGAGAATTACTAATAAATGCGGATGGCAAAAAAAAAAAAACAAGAACAAAGACCCGAGTGACATTATCTTCATTCTATCTATAACTTTACGCTGCTACTTTATTGCCAACACTTTTAGATTTGTTCATAGTCCTTGATTTTTTGTTTTTCAAGGATGGGTTATCGGCCCAACACTCAGCCTCTACCCTAGAGGGTTGAGTCAAATTTTTGGCCTCTCATTTTCGAATGTCCGGTATGGGTGACCACCCTACGCTAGCCATCCGACCACTGCAAGGCCCTGGCTCATCGGGGGTGAGGATTGAAAGCTGAGAAAATTATAACAAATAAACATTTTGAGCTAGAGGATGTTTACCGACTTGACACGTGTCATTTAAACCATATTGCCACTCCAGAAGTGTCACATCTCTGTATTTCAGTCTCGGCTATAAACAAAACTTTTAAGTTTACTTATTGATGTTGTGCGTTTATTTTAAAAACCCATAAATCTGCCAGCCGGATATAACGTACCAACACACAAAACAATGTGTAACCTTAAACATTTATTGTCGGATCGATAGTGAGAACTTATAATAGAATGGCTGGTTAAAAACGATAACAAAGAGCTGAGTGACGTCAATTTCCTTCCATCTATAGGTATTTGTACGATTGATATGGCGAGTAGAAATGATGTGTATTGTTCCTAAACACAAAACCATCAATACTAAAATTTTATGGTTACCGACTTTATATTATTGAAAACCCACATTCGGAAGTAGCCCGTAAGTTTCTTGTCTCGTATTAACATTTTAGTCTCGGGTGATATCATATTGAGTGAATGCATTTTGTACGTGATTCACTCCCATGATCAGTGACTTGAGTTAATAGTTACAAGAACCCATACGAGA
>NC_088361.1:88018311-88040811 GCF_034508935.2 Berghia stephanieae | reverse complement strand
TTGATTCCTGTAAAGAATGAATGAGGATGACGTCACTCAGCTCTTTGTATGTTATTAAACTCCAAAGACTTCCTAAATTCTCTCAATCAGACTGGAGAGTGCATGAATATGACATTTCTCGGCTGTTTGTTATTATTTTATACCGCCAGTTGGGTGATTAGTTCTCACTAAATTATTTATGCTTTACGCTTAGCCAAAAAACTCAAAACGTTCGCCAGCCGGAAAAAAACGCACCACCACACAAAACTATATGTAACCTTGAAAGTTTATAGTCTGATTAATACAGTTTAGTGAGAACTACTAATAAAAATGGCTGGCTAAAAACAATAACAAAGACATGAGTGACGTCAACTTCATTCTATCTATTTCAGTCAGTGTATAAACTTTTAAGGTTACTCTTTTCTGTGTTAGTACATTGCATCTGGCGGGCAGGAATTGCGAGTATTTTATTCACATCCATAGCATCAATATACGATTAATGTTGACCATAGTTTAATGGTTGGTAAGATTGATATGCGGACAGAACTGTGAATATTTTACTTAAACGCATCAATAGCATTATTAAAAATGTAACTTATTATTATGTTTCATTTACAACGTGTCAGTTTTATTTGCGTCTTGTTTTCGGGCTCCCCTCGCCCCCACTCATGCAACATTTGAGGGATAATGTTTCTATCAGCAATATCGAACGACCGGGTATCGATAACAGATATGAAGTCAACTTGTCAATAAAAGTAACAATACGTGGACAAAGGTTGACCAGTTGACCATCGTTTATGCTAAAGTCTGAAATAAAATTATCCCCCCCCCCCTTCTCTCTCTCTCTCTCTCTCTCTCTCTCTCTCTCTCTCTCTCTCTCTCTCTCTCTCTCTCTCTCTCTCTTTCTCTCTCTCTCTCTCTGTCTATCTCTCTCTATCTCTTTTTTCCCCTTTCTTTCTTTCTTTAATGATACCTGGCATTGGAGAATACAAATACAGATATTATCTCTATTTTTTTTAGCAAATTTATATTTTACTGGTTTTCATTGATAAAATAGCAATAAAAATTTTAATATAGACACTAAACCAAGGCAGTGGGCTTAAAAAAGGATATGTTACTCATTTTTCAAAGCACTTGTTGATGGTATGCATTAGGTAAAATACTCACAACATCCGCCAGCCAAATAAAACGTACCAATACACAAAACTGTGTGTAACCTTAAACGTTTATAGTCTAATTGATAGGTTTTAATGAGAGCTAATCTTTAAAATGGCTGTCTAAATACAATAACAAAGACCTGTGTGGTGTCAACTTGTTCTATCTTATTTATAAATAGTGGTAACTGAGTAAATTTGACATTTTTTACACTATTTTGCGTACAACCTGGCAACCGAACCGCAGTCCCATAGTTAGAAATGAATACTTCATCATTTTCTTTTACTATTATTGATAGTATGCGTTTAAGTAAGATGACCTGTTCTACCCGCTGCTTAAAAGACTCAAATTAGATTAAATTTTAATCGCTCAAAATGTTGCCTATAGATAGTTCGAAGATGACTTCACTCAGGTCTTTGTTATTGTTTTTTGCCATCCGCGTTTATGAGTAATGCTCACTGAACTGTATTAACCCGACTATAAACGTTCATGGATACACACACTTTTGTGTGTTGGTCCGTTATACTTCCGGATGGCAATGTTATGAGCTTCTTAGCCAAGCGCATACTATCTATATTGTATCTTCCCATATTTTCAGTGTATGGTGAGCCTAGAAAGACAGTAAATCTTGAAACACGCTTGAAAGATGGTAATAAAAACCTTGGATAAGTTCTATATCAATGCTACATTTTAATGCGATATTTCATAATTTGTCCTAGATGTTGTTAGATATCTCTCCGTGTATATTTATAAAAGAAAAAATCTTGAGCACTCATATAACGCAAATGTTCAACTAGACAGGTCTGATAAACATTCGCTTCAGACTAACAGACATGTGTCATATTTATTCATTTATTTATTAATTCATTCATTTATTTATTTATCTTGGATACACGCACTTCGGGCTATCAAAACCATTAAAAGCGATTAAAATTTAATAAACGTTTATTTACCTATCTATTTATATATTTTTAAATCCCGGATTGGTAACATCGACAGTATTACTATTTAGTCTGACCAAGAAGAGAGTGAAGAAAAAGAACAAGTGGTGATTAACGATTAAATCATATATTTTATACATTTATTGATATATGTGTGTGTGTGTGTGTGTGTGTGTGTGTGTGTGTTTGTTTGTGCAACGCTGCGTGACATTATTTATAAACTTTGATACATAATGTAGTGTATAAAGAAACAGTGAACGATAGATAGGTCAGATAAATATTTTCAAGTATCAAATGTTCGACAAAGATATAAAAGATGATAACTTATGGGTGAGTCAGTGACTACGTCCTGTAAAAAGAACAACCATCGTAAAAGTTGTGCCTTTGGAGACTCAACTCCAGTTTTATGTCCACCCTCCCTATGTTCGTGTCTTTATGACATTTTTGTGTCCATCTGTTGTTTTGGATCAGTACCCTTTCTTATAATATCAAGTTACTAGCGGCATGAACTGTGAACTATGTCGCGGTCAAGAGAATACATACAGTGCAGAGTCAACATATCGACAACGCTTATACCGACACCACGCTTTTATCGACATGCCATCCCGTATTTTGCACTAGGCTATATAAAATTAGTAAATGAAGATGTCACATATCGACATAAATTTTACCGGAAGAAGGTTTCATCGACAATGCTGTTTATCGATATCGGTAATAATTGTTCCAAAAAAAATAGAAAGATAGCTTTAGTGAAAAGATTGGACAGCTTTAGTGAAAAGATTGGACTGGGAGACCTATTCAGAATGGCCACTTTTATTTTCCTTCAGCTTTAGCACATTACAGCGTTATTGTTTTGTTTTGTTTTCTTAAGATTTAGGTTGCTAAGAAAATGAAGTCCTTTAATTCTTTTTTTTTAAATTGTCTTAGTAGTTTGGGGAAATCGGATCCATCGAGTCAAAGTCTATGGAAAGATATATTAAATGTATATTCATTGTACACCAGATCTGTCTGAATGTCATCTACCGGAATGTCATCAATCTCGTTAATCCCATGTTTGGCACTCCTACAGTTACCTGCCTTAACTTCCATTCTTGTCCTGCTTACACCAAAAGAATTCCTCTGTTATTGTCACAATTCCCACCAAGCCGTAATTAACCAGTTAACTGCCGTACTCTGAAAAAACTCGTTTTTCAAAATTTGGCCAAATTTTCAAATACGAGTTTTTCCAGAGTATGGCAGTTGAAAGGATAAATCTGGTTTATGAATCGTTAAACGGACAGCAATAAGTCAGTGTTTTCCACCCAACGCTAGTGTTTTGCAAATAAATACTTACCGTCTGTTCTTTGTAAGAACCCGACTCCGCAGAGATCTGGTTGGGCGACGTATTGCGACCAGGCTATCGGGCGGGTTTGCGACTGTACACGAATGCGGTAACGATTTCGCAGCATGGATCGAGCATTATACAGTGTGAGACCATTAGAACTTGCTGCTTGTTCTGTCAGATCCAATTACCATTGGGTGGACTACAAGATGGACTGAGTGGAGTCAGAAAATACAAAACAAAAAGACTGCATTCGAGTCCGGAGCGGTTCTTTACGTCGTTGTTGTCAGTTTAAAACAAAAAAAAAAGGAAAGGAAGGGTTGGGGGAGAGGAGGGATTTGCCCTTTACAAGTGTGTTAAACTTGTCTCAAAATATTTCCTCTTACTCATAGCTCTGCCAGCCCGATTAATTTACAAGCCATCAAAAAGGCAGGTGCTATTTATTGGCATTTAAAGTCAAAGGAAAAAATATCAATTTATTGTTGCAAACTGTAAGAATATCCGGGGCGTAGTTTTACTAGAGGCGCTTCCGTCTGGCGTTATCATCTTAAATTAAATTGAACTTTTATATGGCGCGATATCCACTAAACGTGCTCAAATTGCTTTACAAGGGGTCCCTGGCCAACACTTAACATGTAGGACGGGACATGACGCCTGTTAGGCGATATTATATGTTTTTCGGACAAAGACAACGCTGTTAACGGCCAGGTACTCATTTTACACGCGAGTACGGTGAGAGAATGTGAGTAAAGAGTCTTTTCCAATGACTCAACGATGCGCCGAGCGAGGCTCGAACCCAGGACCTTCCAATCCGAAAGCGAATGGCATACCACAAGACCACATAGGCGCACAACCATCGATATCGCTTTTTAACCAGTTCACCGGCGTGCTCTCGAAAGACTTAATGTAGTTAAAAATTTGGCCTGAAAATCCGTCCTTCTTATATCAATCGATTTAAATGACCCTCATTGTGGCAACAACTTCGCGAAGTTCCAGGTTTAAGTTTTTGCCAAGGTGAGGGTCTTTTAAATCGATCAATATTTGAAGGACGAGTTTTCTGGCCAAATCTTTTAAATACAAGTTTGTCTAGAGTACTGCAGCTAACTGATTAATTAAGCTCATAATTACATTCGGTTATTATGTTAAAATAATATGAACGTAGTTATATGAATGTCATCTGCAGACTTGACCTGTTTTTGTTTTGTTATCTCCTTGGGTCAAAATGTACTTCTCTACAATTCTGATAGCCCATCCAAATTGATAAGGTGTCCATGTCATCAACGTGTACTCATTTGAAGGTCTCAAAACCCAAATTGTTTTCAGCTCATTGTTGTAACGGAAATACTCTCAAACCAACCAAGGGGGGATATATATATATATATATATATATATATATATATATATATATATATATATATATATATATATATATATATATATGTATATATATGTATATATATATATATATATATATGTATATATATATATATATATATATATATATATATATATATATAGTCCAATTTTACAATTATTATTATTATTATTATTATTATTATTATTATTATTATTATTATTATTATTATTATTATTATTATTATTATTATTATTATTATTATTATTATTATTATTATTACGATCCGTTATTGTCCCAAGAGGCAAATTCTTTTAAGCTATCGTTTTTTTGTTGCTGTGTCCGTATATTTATTATATGTGTTTATGTGTGTTTGTAAATTGTTATATTGTTTTAACGTGTAAAAAGAAAAGTGTAAGGAAATGAATCGCCAGGGCATAATAAACTTTTTCCACCTCTTGGATCGTTATTGTAACCAGTACTCTGCCGTACTCTGGAAAGACGCGTATTTAAAAGTTTGGCCAGAAAACTCGTCCTACAAATATCGATCGATTTAAACGACCCTCGTCTTGGGAAAAAACTCTCAAACCTGGGACGTCGCGAAGTGCCAGGTTTAAGAGTGTTTGCCAAGATGTGTGTCATTTAAATCAATCGATATTTGAAGGACGACGAGTTTTCTGGCCAATTTTTTTATAAATACGTGTCTTTACAGAGTACGAACTGGTAAACCCCTGCTATTCTATTCGTTATTGCTGTTACCGTTTTATTATGTGTGTCTGTGTGTGTGTGTGTGTGTGTGTGTGTGTGTATGTGTGTCTGTTTGTGTGTGTGTGTGTGTGTGTGTGTGTGTGTGTAAAATTTCAGTGCATGTGTTTTTAAATTTTAATTTATTTTTATTTTTTAATGACATAACACGTCTCCAACTGGTATAGACAATTTGTAATAAAATGCAATGCAAGAAGAACCAGTCTGTCGGTATGTATGTATGTATGTTTGTATGTGAGTGTGTGTGCGTGTGTGTGTGTGTGTGTATTTGTTTGTGTGTGTAACTTTCTGTCTCTCTTCGTCTGTGATTGTATTTTATTTCTCTCAACCTCATCCCCTCTACTGCTCTCTCTCTCTCTCTCTCTCTCTCTCTCTCTCTCTCTCTCTCTCTCTCTCGCTCAGTGTGTGTGTGTATGTGTGTGTGTGTGCGTGTGTGTGTATGTCTCTCTCTCTTCTTCGTTTTATCTCTAACACAAAAACATACACACAATCACACATACACACATACACACACACACACACACACACACACACACACACACACACACACACACACACATCCACAAACCCACATTAAGCCAACAAAAAAGACAGAAAGAGAAATCACAATGTGTTCGTCACCTTACGAACCAAACTCGGCAACGATTTTTAGTATAAAAGTAAAATTGTATGCAATAAACGGCGACACAGCTGGTGCTAAATTGATACTTTTCTCGTCAATTATTTTGTCCTGACAAAAGGTACCACTTGATGAAATTCTTTAAATTAAATTAAATATATTGATGGCGTTTTGGCATAATAATCACAACACCCACCAGCCATTTAAACATACCAACACACAAAACTGTTCGTAGCCGTTAACGTTTTTGGTATGATGTGATTTAGGGAGAACTAACCACTAAAAGACTGTCTGACAAAAAAATAACAAAGGTCTAAATGGCATCAAATTCATTCCTTCTAGAGAGTAATTATTTTTGAGTAGATTATAGAATAATTTTCAAATTAACCGAGAATGGGAGAAGGTTACATGTACTTCAGTATACCTTAGTGTAAGAAAAAGATAACATTGTAACTTTTTTTGTTCTTTATATATATATAATATATATATATATATATATATATATATATATATATATATATATAGATGGAAAAAGCACTTTACTCACATTCTCTCTTCGTACTCAGTTGTAAAATGAGTACCTGGCCATTAACAGCGTTGACTCTGTCCAAAAAAAATCCCTGTTATATCCCTAACCGGCGTCTTGTCTCGTTCTATATGTTAGGTGTTGCTGTTGGCTACGGACCCCTTGTAAAGCGCTTTGAGCACGTTTAGTTATATATATATATATATATATATATATATATATATATATATATATATATATATATATCATATCTGTAAAATAAGTGAGCGCGGCATTCGACACCTTTTGACAGACCATCACACCTTGAGCTATGTGATCGAAAATCATTTCCATTATCACACTGTGAGATATTTTAAAAGACGTATTGATTTAGTTGAAATAGAGTTTGCTTTGTTGACATTATTGGTCCCTTTCATCATTAATATTTAGCCCGATAATCTATAGTTTGCTATTTGATCAATTTTATTTTATTTTTATTTTCCTTATCAATACCTGTGATACTGTTTATTTATTTATTTTTTATTTATTTATTTATGTTTGTTTATTTGCTTTTTAAAAAATATTGTTTTCTTACTACATTCGTTTATTTGTAAAGTGCTTTGAGCGCGTTTAGTTGAAATTGCGAACACTAGTGCTCAAGTTCGGGAGAGTGGGAAAGGAGGGGGGGGGGGGTTAAGCGCATTGAGCATAAATATAATTTAGAACATGCGCTATACAAGTGTCATTTCTTAAGATTGTTATCATCATCATCATCATCATCATCATCATCATCATCATCATCATCATCATCATCATTATCATTAATATCATTAGTAGTAGTAGTATTAGTAGTAGTAGTAGTAGTAGTAGTAGTAGTAGTAGTAGTAGTAGTAGTAGTTGTTGTAGTTGTAGTAGTAGTAGAAGTAGTATTAGTAGTAGTAGTAGTAGTAGTAGTAGTAGTAGTAGTAGTAGTAGTAGTAGTAGTAGTAGTAGTAGTAGTAGTAATAGTAAAAGTAACATCATCATCACCATCACCATCATCATCATTAGTATTATTATTAATATTATTATTTTATTATTATTATTATTATTATTATTATTATTATTATTATTATTATTATTATTATTATTATTATTATTATTATTATTATTATTATTATTGTTGTTGTTGTTGTTGTTGTTGTTGTTGTTGTTGTTGTTGTTGTTATTATTATTATTTATTAATTTATTTATTTATTTGTTTTAAGTTGATTTAATGGCCAACTATAAAAGTTACTCAAGCATTCATTATTCTTGATAGTCTTTATTGTCTTCTAAGTAAACCCGTGGAGCTGCCATATATTGTCAATTGTAAAATGAATCGAAAATAAATATGAATATATCTAATAGCTTCCAAAATTTAGCAAGGACCCAAAACCCTTCTTCACTCTTCTAAACGCCAATATTATATTGTAGAATGTAGAACGACGAGTTAGATGAAAGCCAATGACATGTGTGATGTAAGAGATAAAATGGATGTGTATAAGATTTGCAGTGATGGGCACAGTGTAGGCCTACCTTTCGCATCTTATCGACTTGAACTTGAAGTTGAACATATTGTGCGGCAGAAATTGAGATTTTTTAGCTTTTATATAGCGCAAATCCACTAAATTTGCTCAAAGTGCTTTACAAAGGGTCCCTTAACAACAGCAACACGTAACAGGTAGAACGAGACATGACGCCTGTTTGGCGATATTACAATTTTTTTTTTCCGACAGAGACAACAATGTTGACGGCCAGGTACACATTTTACATCTGAGTACGGTGAGAGAATGTGAGTAAAGAGTCTTTTCCAAGGACTCAACTATGCGTCGAGCGAGGCTCGAACCCAAGACCTTCTGATCCGAAAGAGAGTGTCATAGCGCAGTGCGGCTTTTGACTGAAGAGTGGTGTTGAGCCCAAAACAGTTTCTTGTTAACCATTTTGTTCTTTTTTTTTTTCAAATCTTTTATATTCATATTTTATTTGTCATTGTCTTTTAATATTTCCAATGAGATGTTTTAAATTAGTTCATTACAGTGAAAGTTGGACTTAAACGCGGTTGTTTTGAAAAATGTTTTCTTTATATTCGTTAGAGTTTTCTGGAATAGGAGAATGGAAAAAGGGGAAAAGGGGGAAGGGGGGGAGGGTTCCTTTTCAATTACGTATTACTATTTCTGGAATATACAAGTATTTGTCTCTTTTTATCCTTAATAAATTACAGAGGGGCGGGCTTTTTTTTTTTTTTTTTTTTTGTATTTCTGTTGTTGGTCTTGATCGACGTGAAAATATAATCAGGTCTGACATCCGAACGCAATTATGGGCCGAGTTCAACATTGTTGTAATGAACAATATTTTGCGTCATTTTGTGAGATTTCCATTACAAACATGAGCCCATTATAAATTGGGTTATCAGACCTGAAAATAAGTGCACGGCGTTGTTCTTGCATTTCTTATGGTTGTGGTTGTTGCCATTGTTGTCAACGTTTGTTTAGTTGACGTTGCTTCTGTTTGTCGTTACTGTTATTGTCTTTGTGGACGTTCCAATTATCTTAGAAATCTAGGTGGGGTTTCTGACCTCCCATTGTGGGCAGGGAGGCACTTACTATGTCTTCTATCCCCTTGTATCGGTTTTCCAACGTGCTTTCTGTCTTTGTCTTGGAATGAGATTTCTTGGTTTTGTCCTGGTTCAGGCCGGATACCCTGGTTGAGAGGGAAACAGTCAAATGTATAGTTAGTTTTGGGAGATCTTTTTTTTTTCCCTTGTAAATCATCTCTCTGTTATGTACTGTATTATATTTTGTTTGTTTCCGTATTAAATGTAATTTGTAAACAGTCGAGTATATTCCACGTAGTGGGGACATGTGCTTGTGTATGGATGAGACTTTTAGGTGATCTCAAACTAAGTACTTTGATAGTGTACTCTGGGAATCTACATCTATTTCCTATTGAAACCAATTCCCCTTTGTCTTCCCTATTCTTGTGTGCGTTTATTGTAATTCTAGAACTTTTTACTAACCCATTTTCTTACTTTTTACTGACGCTGATATGACCTTAATGTGTTGCAAGCGTCGTAAAACCAATAAAAACAAACAAAAACAATATCTTAGAAATGACGCATAATTTACATTATCGATCACCTTTGAAGCGAGCTGTTTAATTTCTTCATGGAATTATTTTTCATACCTTAACCAGTTAACCGTCGTGCTCTTGACAGATGCGTATTTGAAAATTTGGTCCGAAAACTCATCCTTCAAATATCGACCGTCATCTTGGTAAAAACTCTCAAACCTGGAACTTCGCGAGGTCTTCCTTAGTCCCAGGTTTGAGAGTTTTTCCCATGATGATGGTCATTTAAATCGATCGATATTTGAAGGACGAGTTTTCTGGCCAACATTTTTTTAACTTGTCTTTCCAGAGGGCGGCAGTTAACTGAATAATTAAATGCTGGTCTTTATTCTAATCCACTTTACAATTTTCCAGTTTTATTATTCTCCATGTATTTTGGTTTGTTTGTTTGTTGGGTTTTTATTGTAAGTTGTTTTTTCGTGGGTTTTTTTTTTTAGGTTGTTGTTTTTTGTGGTGGGGGGGTGGTGTTTTTTTTTTTGTGTGTGGTTTTTTTTGGTGTTTTTTTTTTATTTATTATTTTTTTTGGTTGTTTTTTTTTTTTTTGTTTGTTTTAGTTTGTTTGTTTATCCCTCTTTTCGGTAAGGCTTTTGAGTTAATGATCGTGTAACGAGCGACGTGTACATATATGTACAGGTTTATCATCCGCACTTAATCATGGGCCTAGTTTAATACTGTTGTAATGGACAATATTTTGCATCATTTTTTTATTTCCTTCAAAACGTTAAGCGTTGCTGTTGACTAGGGACCCATTGTAAAGCGCTTTAAGCACATTTAGTGGATATTGCCCTATATAATATATAAATGCTCTATTTCTTTTTTTTTTTTTTAAACAAACTTTGGAGCAGTTTTTCTACAGCTGTCGAATTCAAAAAATGAAAGTTGAGTCGTCAGTGTACACAAGATATCTCGGAAATCTTTGACTAATGGCAAGTTAATGGCTAGTTGGTCTTAGTTGGTGCTGAAGGACTACGTTTTTTTTAACAATCAGCGAGTACATACAGTAAATATGATAAGAATAGAAATCGGACGTCAGTTGCAATACATCGATCGACTTAATAGTAATCTAATGGTCTAGCTGACATTGCGTCATAATCGATTTCTACACCTCCATTAATTTAGCATGACATCGATTATGGATTGATCTGGTGTGTGGCATGGAAGTATTGCATATCGTGGCGTATGATGGTGGCTGATCAAGGAAATACATTCTTATTTCTTAATCAATTCCTTATTATTATCATTATCATCATAATCACCATCATCATCATCATCATCATCATAATCATCACCATTATTATTATTATTATTATTATTATTATTATTATTATTATTATTATTATTATTATTATTATTATTATTATTGTTTTTATTATTATTGTGTTTGTTGTTATTATTATTGTTGTTATTATTATGATTATCATTACTACTACTACTACTACTACTACTACTACTACTACTACTACTACTACTACTACTACTACTACTACTATTGTTATTATTATTATTATTATTATTATTATTATTATTATTATTATTATTATTATTATTATTATTATTATGTTCGTTGTTGTTGTTGTTATTATTATTATTATCATTATTATTACTAATTATTATTAGGGAGCTACTAGGTCAGGGCCGGACGTCCCGCTTGCTGAAACGAAATTGATGTGCATTTCGAACCCAACACCTCTCATTTCCAGGTGCATTGATCGCCGCTTAATCCTGTCTGACAGAGATTATTGCTTATGGCCTCTCAAGCTCATGCATTATTGTGTCCATAACAGCACCTTCCCGTGGTGTTCCCTGTTTCTACTGAGTTTGTTATGGGCGCGACCGAGTCCCCGGCGGTATAACCGGGTTAGGGAGTAGGTGGGACCCCTTCCTCTTAAGGTGCAGGAGTCAGAACCCACCGGTGAGTGGTACACGCTCTGCTCCTCACCCACCCACCTCACACTCATTCTGTAGTGTGGTGTCTTCTGTATGTCCTTACTCTTCTAAATCTACCCCTATAACTCATACTTTCCCCAGCCATTGATGTATGGCTCCACTGCCTTGTGGATACCTTCGAGAGGAGGAAAGGCTAAGGAGTAAACCTAACAGAAACCTGCATCCAAACTGATGCCAAACGTATCGCTGTGCGATCCTTTGGACCACACCAGGGAGGAAGAGAGGGAGGTTCTGGTTACTGGGCAGCCCAGGATTTCCACATACTTTGCCCAGGCCGCGCCCTGGAGAGGACACTCCAGTCTCACCTTCACCGGTGAAGAGTAACAACACGGAAGACAGCAGTCTACGAGTGATAAGTCCTTGCTCGATTGGCGTAGAGTTGGACGCGACGGGTTGTCTTCGACGGTGGGAGGGATCATCATAATCCTACTGGTCAGCTACCACCCGCCCCAAGCTGGGCAGCCCCCAGCCAGAAAGGTGTTGACCCGCCACGATCTGCCTGCTTCAGAGGGTGCCTGGAGCTTAGAGCTTGCAAGCTTGACAAGTGGATCGTTAAACTGTGTACCAGGCAAGCAAATGAAAAAGAAAACGAAGTCCCCAGCTCTTCGATTAGCCAGCTGGAATGTAAGAACTATGCGCTCAGGACTGACAGATGACCTTCAGGTCATGGACGATGCTCGAAAAACAGCAGTAATTGATCGTGAACTTAACAGACTGAACATCGACATAGCAGCCTTGCAGGAAACGCGACTCCCAGAGAGGGGATCCCTGAAGGAGAAACACTTTACATTCTTCTGGCAAGGAAAAGGCACAGAAGACGTTAGGGAGCACGGTGTTGGATTTGCAATACGCCATACATTACTTCCTATGATTGAACCGCCAACAGACGGCACAGAGAGAATTTTAAAGCTGCGCCTGTCATCCATGCAGGGTTCGGTGAACCTTGTTTGCGTCTACGCCCCAACACTGCAAGCTTCGGTTGAAGTAAAGGACCAATTCTATGAGTCATTAGACACCATTGTCAACAATATCCCAGAAGTAGAGCACATCTACCTTCTTGGCGACTTCAACGCGCGAGTTGGTGCCGACAAAGATTCATGGCCAACCGTTTTGGGGCACCACGGCATAGGAAAGATGAATGAGAATGGTCAGAGGCTTCTTGAACTCTGCTGCTATCGCAAACTATGCGTGATAAACACCTACTTTCAGAACAAGGCATGTCACAAGGTGTCATGGAGGCATCCAAGGTCAAAACACTGGCATCAGCTGGACATGATCATCACAAAGCGCGATTCTCTTAACAATGTTTGTAACACCAGGTCCTATCAAAGCGCTGATTGCGACACCGATCACTCCTTGGTTGTCACAAGGGTGAAACTGACACCAAAGAAACTTCATCACTCAAAGAGAAAGGGCCAGCCCAGGATCAACATCAGCAAGACAGCTTACCGAGAAAAGAATATAGAGTTCAACGAGCAACTTGAGAAGATTCTCAACACAGCTCATAGAAAAGCAGAACAAAACGCACAGGACAGCTGGAACTCTCTTAGAAACGCCATTTACAGCACTGCAGTTCTGACATATGGCAAAAAGGAGCGCAAGAACAAAGATTGGTTTGAAGCCAGCATTACTGAGATGGAGCCAGTCATTGATGCCAAGCGCAGCGCACTTGTCAAATATAAACATGAACCAAGTCAGAGGAACCTGCAGGCGTTGCGAGCTGCACGCAGCAAAGCACAGCAAACAGCTCGACGTTGCTCCAACGACTACTGGCTTCAGTTGTCGGACAACATCCAGCAAGCGTCTGACAGTGGCAACATAAGGGCCATGTATGAGGGCATCAAACAGGCGACAGGCAAATCTACAAAGAAAACTGCGCCTATTAAATCAAAGACAGGGGAAGCCATCACAGACAAGGACAAGCAGATGGGAAGATGGGTAGAGCACTACTTGGAACTCTACGCCAGAGAAAATTCGGTCACCCAAAAAGCGTTAGACGCAATTGAAGAACTGTCAGTACTGGAAGAACTAGACGCAGAACCAATTATGGAGGAGCTCAGCAAAGCAATCGATGCTCTGGCCTGTGGCAGAGCACCCGGTGACGACAGCATTCCACCCGAAATCATCAAATGTGGAAAGCCAGCCCTCTTGGAACCACTACATAAACTCCTGTGTCTTTGCTGGAGAGAAGGCAAGGTACCCCAGGATATGCGCGATGCCAAGATTATCACCCTCTATAAAAACAAGGGAGACCGTAGTCTTTGCGCGCGTTGTCCTCGCTCGACTGCAAGTCCTCGCCGAACGTATCTACCCAGAGTCGCAGTGTGGCTTCAGAGCCAAGAGGTCGACAGTGGACATGATCTTCTCAGTACGTCAACTTCAGGAAAAATGCAGAGAACAGCTGATGCCCCTCTACATTGCATTTATTGACCTGACAAAGGCATTTGACCTTGTTAGCAGGAAGGGCCTTTTCCAGCTGCTAAAGAAGATTGGCTGTCCTCCTCAGCAGCTTAGCATCATTGCCTCCTTTCACGACGACATGAAGGGCACCATCAGCTATGACGGTGGAGCCTCTGAACCCTTCCCCATGCGCAGCGGCGTGAAACAAGGCTGTGTCCTCGCACCGACTTTGTTTGGTATATTTTTCTCCTTACTGCTGAAGTTTGCATTCAAAGAGTCCGCAGAAGGAGTCCACTTACACACCAGAAGTGATGGGAAGCTGTTCAATCTGGCACGGCTGAGAGCAAAGACCAAGGTCCGCACAGTCCTCATAAGGGAAATGCTATTTGCAGATGATGCAGCTCTATGCGCGCATACCGAGGAAGACCTTCAGCGGCTGATGGACAGGTTTTCCCATGCATGCAGGGAATTCGGGCTGACGATCAGCATCAAGAAAACAAATGTAATGTGTCAGGATGTCCCCTCTATACCAGCAATTTACATTGACAACGAGGACCTAGAAGTCACTGATCACTTCACATACCTGGGCACAACCATCACCAGCAACCTCTTACTTGATGCAGAATTAGACAAGCGCATCGCCAAAGCTGCCGGTGTCATGGCACAACTGAGCACGAGAGTGTGGACCAACAACCAACTCACTTTGAACACCAAACTCAGAGTATACCAGGCATGTGTACTCAGTAGCCTACTGTATGGCAGTGAATCCTGGACAACATATGCCAGACAGGAGAACCGTCTGGAAAACTTCCACATTCGCTGTATACGACGAATTCTCGGCATCAGGTGGCAGGACAGACTCACTAACAATGCAGTGTTAGAAAGAGCGAACTCCCTCAGTATGCATCTCATGCTCTGCCAGCGACGTTTGCGATGGCTTGGTCACGTACACAGGATGGACGATGGACGCATACCAAAAGACATCATGTACGGTGAACTAACTTCTGGACGGCGAGCAACTGGCCGTCCAGCTCTGCGCTTCTATGATGTCTGCAAACGAGACATGAAATTGACAGGCATCGACTCAAACACCTGGGAGTCGCTTGCTGACGACCGCAGCGGCTGGAGATATGAGGTGATGAAGGGAGTGAAGAGGGGTGAGGAGAGGAGAAAGATGAAGTTTGAGGAGAGGAGAACAAGGAGGAAAGAGAGGCAGCAGATCCAAATACCAAACACACAGTCAAACTACGTGTGCAACAACTGCGGTAGAGACTGCCATGCAAGGATTGGTCTGCTGAGTCACACCCGTCGTTGCTCTCAACAGGACTGATGAGACTAAAGTCATACAGGGCGCAAACCATCGTCTCTTGAGACGGAAGGATGCCTACTATTACTACTACTACTACTACTACTACTACTCTACTACTACTACTACTACTACTACTACTACTACTACTACTACTACTACTACTACTACTACTACTACTACTACTACTACTATTGTTAGTATTATCATTATTATTATTATTATTATTATTATTATTATTATTATTATTATTATTATTATTATTATTATTATTATTATTATTATTATTATTATTATTATTAGTATTATTATTATGTTCGTTGTTGTTGTTATTATTACTATCATTATTATTATTATTACTACTACTACTACTACTACTACTACTACTACTACTACTACTACTACTACTACTACTACTACTACTACTACTACTACTACTACTACTACTACTACTACTACTACTACTACAACTACTACTACTACTACCACTACCACTACTACTACTACTACTACTACTACTACTACTACTACTACTACTACTACTACTACTACTACTACTACTACTACTGCTATTGTTAATATTATTATTATTATTATTATTATTATTACTATTATTATTATTATTATTATTATTATTATTATTATTATTATTATTATTATTATTATTATTATTATTATTATTATTATTATTATTTTTGTCATCACCATCATTATGGAAAGCTGAATAAAAGCATAGGATAAATTATACCTCGGGACTCGGGACTCTATGTCATCTATTATTATAATACACTGTCCGTATGTCTATCAGTATCATATTATGTTAGAAGAAAGATGGAAAACAGGTTTTACGTGTATTTCTCCAACTTCCTTGTTGACGAAGATTGAGAATTAACAACAACAACAAAAAAAAAAAAAAAAGGGGGGGGGGGGTAATGATGCCGCTTTGTTTAATTATGTAATTAATACTACTTATATAACTTATATGTCTAACAAAACACTTGTCATCTTTTAGGTCATACAGCGTGTTTACTCTATAGATTGAACGAAATTGACATCACTCAGCTCTTTGTTATTGTTTTTAGCCAGCCATTTATATTATCAGTTCTCACTAATGCTCTCAATCAGATTATAAACGTTCATGGTTCCACTTAGTTTTATGTGGGTTACGTTCTTATCCGGCTGGGATATTTTGTGATTATTTTAGCTAAACACATAGCATCCATAGAATCAGAACCTGCCAGTTGACGAAATGCGGCTATTTTGGTCTTTCGTTATAGCATTCGACATTGTAAACTGCCCTGACTATTGACCTGACTTGTCCCCGTTTCTTAGTACCTATCTAGAACCCGAGACAAAAATTTATAGAGACGCGAAACTTTTGAATTGGAAATAAGGTTTTAATAGCAGATGATGCGTAGCGATGGCAGGTCTTGTCAAGTCGGTAAACACCCTCCCGTTCATAATGTATACAATTGAAATTTGACACGGAATTTCGAAACATTCTACATTCAGATGTGATTCCTTGTTTTTTTTGTATTTTTTTTTTTTTTTTTTTTTTTCTTGTTTTTTTTCTTTTCTTGTTTTTTTTTTTTTTTTTTTTTTTTGCCTTTTTTGTGTTTGGTTTTTTGTTGTTGACTTTTTTTTTATTTTCTTTTTTTTAGTTTTAGTTTTAGTTTTTTGTTTGTTTGCTTTTTTTTACCAGTTAACTGCGTACCCTGGAAAGACACGTATTTAAAAATTTGGCCAGAAAACTCGTCCTTCAAATATCGATTGATTTCAGTGACCTTCATAATAAAAAAAAAAAACTCTCTAACCTGGGACCTCACTATCGGTATTTGAAGGAAGAGTTTTCTGGCTAAATATTTCAATTTGTGTCTTTCCCGAGTGTGGCACTAAACTTTTTGTCTTTATTACCGCATCAATGATTATGAATAAAAAGCATAATTGTTAAAATATTATTTCATTATTATCCTGGATCCTTTTATGTAAACGCATGGCTTCGCGCGCGCGCACACACACACACACACAAACACACATACACAAACACACAAACACATATACACACACATAAATGAATGAATGAATGCATTAATTATTATCGGTATAAATACATATTATGCATACATCGTTTATACAAAACAACCGCTATTAACAATGACAACAAAATATAAAAGTACTTATTTGAAAAAAAAAGATTAATGATGTATATTTTCTTAATAAAATCTGATATAAAATCAGTAAGCCCTTAAAGGCTTTTCGCCGAAATAAGAATTTTTAAAGGATACTTTGCACATAAAATAATTACTATATATTATACATAAAAATTGGCATGCATCACAGTTTCATTAAATACGAATATAAAATATTTAAGGGAACAGAAAACAGATCTGAACCAGTCTGAGAAGCTGCCATTTTTGTCAAAAGAGACTCTCAAATCTATTTGTCTCCGTTCTCATGTTGTCATTATTCCACGAAACTGAAGCAGCATAATGAAAGGAATGGGTTGTTTTGTCATTTGGGACATGAACAGTATTAATTGGTGTGCCTAAAATCATATTTTCTTTCTTGAAAAGTTACTAGATTTTCTAGACATTTTGGGGATGATTAAATTATGCTTGTGAAAAAAAATTTGTGAAGAATTTTGAATGTCTCTGTTGCCATAATTTGCTTTCGTTTGGTTTCAATGGGGATAACTTTAGCCACAATCACATCATCATCTTCATTGTCATCACGATGACGACCAACACAAAACCAATAAAACTAACACCAGCACCATCTCCTCCCCCCCCCCCCCCAACCCCTTGCCCCAGTCCTCATAATAAAGCACTACTACCGGTCAATACGGTCCTATATCACATAAAAGTCACATTTTTAACAATGATAATTATTTTAACCAAAATAATCAACCGCTTACACGGTATAAAAATATTATTTTTAAAGCACCGACATGTCAACAAATATTTCATGGATTAGGGCACTTTGTTTTAATATAGTACATAATATAGGAGGATTTGCATCTCCCTATTTTACACTGTTAGAGGAATTTCTGAATGCAGTTCTATATCAACATCGATTAATAGTGGTCTCGAGTTACTTTGTACCAAATTTGATGCTGTCATCACTAATTTGTACATTGTTACCCTAGTTCCCCTAGCTATTGTTAATAAGTTTTCGTAATCGCCGATATAGTCACTGTCGATGAATATGAGAGCCCGTTCTTGTATGAGTGGACAAAAGTTTAAATTTGATACACATACACATTTGAACAAATACAATTACACTTATGACGATCATATCCATATCACATATAATTTCTACCTAACTAGCAGATTGCTTGCGACTAGCGGTGTAGCCCTCGACATGGGTTTTCGCAGCTTTTGCCATTCGTAATTAGGGCAACAAATAGCGGAAGTCAGGTGTGGCTACATAGGTTTTCATTCATTTGCTACTCAAAACATTTAATTTGGGACCAAACTAAACGCAATTAAAACATTACTTACACTACTACTACTACTACTACTACTACTACTACTACTACTACTACTACTACTACTACTACTACTACTACTACTACTACTACTACTACTACTACGACCATTATTACTACTACGACCACGACTACTACTACTACTACTTCTACGACCATTATTACTACTACGACCACGACTACTACTACTACTTCTACTACTACTACTACTACTACTACTACTACTACTACTACTACTAATAATAATAATAATAATAATAATAATAATAATAATAATAATAATAATAATAATAATTATACTAATAATAATGATGATGATGATGATGATGATGATGATGATGATGATGATGATGATGATGATGATGATGATGATGATGATAATAATAATAATTCGACGACTACGACGACGACAAAAAAAAACCCAACAAAACAGCAGAAGCTGCAATAACAGTAGTATAACTAATAAAATTAATTAATTAAATAATTTTTCTGAGACTTATGTATGATTATTAACGTTGTTACTTTCTTGATTATTGTTAGTTGTTATTACTATTTCAATGTACTATGAATATTGTACATATATGATACATTCGATCATGACCAGTTTTCTATTACCAGTATTCTCTGACAGCATTTTCCGATTTTACATTACCGAATTGATATATTTTCCCTTACATCCAAAGTTGTGTAAAACTAACTGTCTGTGAATGATGAGTGCAAGCCATAGAATTAAACGAATGAGAATACGTACGAAGCCTAAAAAGTGTCCACCAATGAAAGCATTCAGCGCCATTATATCTTGGGCTGGGAATGTAAGCATTACCATTCATTCGGTCTCTATGTCAACATAACGACACAAGAAAAACAACAAACAATATCAAAATCCAAAATAAAATGGTTCAGAACTGCTGCGTATATTTATGCCACAAGGAAGCTGTCAAAAAATGAAGTTAGAGAATGTGTGTAATCATGTATTATAATAACCTATAATGTGTATTCCAACCACCACATCATCACTGTCACTACTACTACAACCACCACCACAATATCATCACTAACACTACTACTACACCACCACCAGCACATCATCATCACTACCACTACTACTACAATCACCACAACCACATCGTCATCACTACCACTACTACCGCAACCACCACCACCATATCATCATCATTACCACTACTATTACAACCACCACCACCACTACTACTACAACCACCACCACATCATCATCACTACCTCAACTACTACAACCACCACCACAATATCACTACCACTACTACCACAACCACCAGCACCACATCATTATCACTACCACTACTGCACCACCACCAGCACATCATCATCACTACCACTACTACTACAACCACCACAACCACATCGTCATCACGACCACTACTACTACTACAACTACCACCACCACCATATCATTACCATTATCACTACTACAACCACCACAACCACATCGTCATCACTACCACTACTACTGCAGCCACCACCACCACCATATCATCACCATTACAACTACTACTACAACCACCACCACCACATCATCATCACTACCACTACTACTACAACCACCACCACATCATCACCACTATCACTACTACTACAACTACAACCACCACCACATTATCATCACTACCACTACTACTGCAACCACCACCACCATATCATCATCATTGAAATTTATTTTTTTTAATTGAGCTTTATATAGTGCAATATCTACTAAATGTGCTCAAAGCGCTTTACATGGGGTCCATGGTCAACATTTAACATGTAGGACGGGACATGACGCCTGTTAGGCGATATTACAATTTTTCGGACAAAGACAACTCTGTTAACGGCCAGGTACTCATTTTACACCTGAGTACGGTGGAGAAATGTGAGTAAAGAGCCTTTTCCAAGGACTCAACTATGCGCCGAGCGCGAGGCTCGAACCCAGGACCTTCCGATCCGAAAGCGAGTGTCATACTACTAGACCACATAGCCGCATCATTACCACTACTACTACAACCACCACCACCACATCATCATCACGACCACTACTACTACAACCACCACCACCACCATATCATTACCTTTACTACTACAACTACAACCACCACCACATCATCACTACACACATAAACAAAAGAAACAATTTAAAAACATGACTATGACACGCAACCACTCACAACGAGGCTATACTATTTATCCTTTTCTCTATAATATAGAACAGGACAAGATAAACAAGAGCTTGACTCTCTCTACACTTCGCATTGATGTTTGTCGTCTGACGAGTTCAACTCTCGGTCGACCTGTCAATATTCCTTTTTGCCTAGGACGTAATCATTAATAGAATGTTGTGTGGTTTTGACCGTGAAGAAAACCTTAAGAAGTCACATTTATATCATTTTAGAGACATCGTTTTGAATAATTTTGAGTTAAACGAGCGATCAGGAAGTTATTTTCTTAGATTTCATGAACGGCCGATCAGCGCTTGTTTACTATAGTAACGCGATTCCCAGCCAATGTCTCAATGGCGGATATTTTTCTCATCGAGGCCGCTGGTTGGTTAGACAATAAGAGCACCGTACGGTTTCCATTGGGTAAATTCCTTGGTGCAAGCTATATGAGATTCTGTAATTATAAACTATTGTATAAGGCATTTATAGGATAATTCCTATATTAAGCCGTTAGTAAGATAAGATACACACAATTACTCAAACACACACACACACACACACACACACACACACACACACACACTTCCCTTTGCCCCAAGTGATGGCGGATGAGAGAGGAGCAAGCGGGCGTACATGACGGGGTATTTTTTTAGTGACAGAATATAACCCCGCCAATCCCTTCAAGCAATCTGGTAGTTAGGTAGAAATATATATATATATATATATATATATATATATATATATATATATATATATATATATATATATATATATAAGAGTAGATTTCCAAAACTCCCTAACTCCGTTTTTCCCATTTTCAGATATTGAGGATTATGTCCCCTAACATTTCTCATTCAATCTATTATTTTATCATATTTATAATTCAAATTCACACAAATCTAAGGAAAGTGTGTGCCGGTTGATATTTAATATAAAATTTACATTTCAATGTATTCATGGATGGAAAATCTCAAAAAGTAGAAGAATCGACTTAACGAGCTTTGGAAAACCAGCCTTCAGACACACACACATATATATATATATATATTGGTGGCGTTTTTATACACCTCCGATAGAGGTGTACAAAAACGCACCGTTTTATGCACCTCCGTTGACGGTGATGGTAAATTAATGAAAATATTGCTGCATACGTCCATGAGGTTTAAATAGATTGTAGTTTAGCACGCTGCCTAGTGATTACCGATGTACGTATATACAATGATAATAAATTAAAGAATAACAACAATAATTTAAAAGAGCAAAAGTAAAAAAAAACATGGCACACAAATACTGATCTCAAATAAATAAATAATTTTAGAACACAGTAATATCGAAGTTTTTGAAAAAAAAAAAAAAAAAAGAAGTAGAAAAGAAAGAAAAAAAGAAAAAACAATGATGTCTTT
>NC_088361.1:87910811-88008311 GCF_034508935.2 Berghia stephanieae | reverse complement strand
CCTTTATTTATTTAGTGATGAAAAAACAACAACACAGCAATACATTACGTAAAATGGCAACTCTGAAATTGGGAAATTTTTTAACATTATTAATGTAGAAATGTTACTGTCTCTTCCTCTTTTCGTACAGTGTCTCTGGTGATAAGCAAACGATGGATTATATTGGTTCTTCTTATCTGTGTATCAATCGTCTGTGTGTACCTCTGGAGACAAAACTACCAGCCCACCATGGTGCTTCGGGTTGAGACTGTCCCATCGACAGGAGAGATTCTTCAGCTACATCGAGTCATTGAGGCCCAAAAGAAGACGATAGAGCTATATGCAAAGAGGCCTAAAGTTGTGTTCAGGTGTCTAGATGACGAACCCACAGTCAAATATCCCAGGTACGTAATATGAACAATTTTTTTTTCGTACATTGTGCGGCTGGTCTAGTGGTATGGCACTCGCATTTGGATCGGAAGGTCCAGGGTTCGAGTCACTCTCTGAGTGGCGCACAGTCGAGTCCTTGGAAAAGTCTCTTACTCACATTATCTCACCGTACTCCTGGCTGTTAGCAGCGTTGTCTCAGTCTGAAAAAAAATGTTTTATCGCCTAACCGGCGTCATGTATCGTCAAGTGTTGCTTTTGACCAGGGGAACCCATGTAAAGCGCGTTTAGCTTGTTAAGTGGATATTGCTCTATATAAATGCTCAAGTTACAATGTCACAACTAAACGCTCTTTTTTGGTACATTTTGGTCAAAGTGAATACTAAGCTGCCAGAAGTTGTGGAGTGTAAAATGCAATGTACAAAAATAAATATATATAGCTCAAAAAAAAAAATAATACGAAGCACGGAACGTTTTGGGGGCAAAATCCTCCTTCAGCCAATAACAAAAACAGTTAAGACGTTAATACATCTGTAATGCTTGTTGCTAAGTCAGTACAGATGTACTCAGTTAAATTCTGGTCCCACCCACCCCCAAAAAAGGAGAACTCTTAATGACTCACGCTAAGAGGAAAATTGGTTTTGAGATTTTATATAAATAAATTAACGAATTAAATTTATACCAAACAAAGGAGTGGGTCAAGTTCATGACAACACTTTTCTCCAAACAGACGGCATAAAAATTTGTATCACGTATATGATGCTTTCTCAAAAAATAAAAGCTAAGCTTAGAATTCAATTTAAATGTTAATGTCGCACTTCCACATAATGAAACTAGACGTCAAATGGTCACACATTTTTTTTTTTTTAAATAATTTTCTCACTGAAACCAGGCATGCATCGGATGGCTACACGAGTGTTTCTATGGGAACCAACGACGAATGTGGCAAAACGGAGGAGTTGGACGCTGTGATCATTGTACACTCTTCTGCTAAAAACTTCAAAAAGAGGGATAGTTTCAGAGCTATATACAGCAATTACACGGTGACCAAACCATATAGGCTAAAGGTAAATAGATCGTTACATTCTTGGTGCCTGACTGTTTAGACAGGGTAAAGCGCTATACTGTCGTAACTTTGGAAAAACACATAATCTTTGAAAATATTATGGTCAGAAAACTCGTCCTTCAAAATTTGATCGATTTAAAGGACCCTCATCTTTTTCAAAATTCTCAAACCTGAAAGTCCCAGGTATTTGAATTAAGGACGAGTTTTCTGGCCATATTTTCAAATAATATGGTTTTTTTCCAGAGTACGGCAGTATAATATTTATTTCTATTATTATTATTATTATTATTATTATTATTATTATTATTATTATTATTATTATTATTATTATTATTATTATTATTATTATTATTGATATTATTATTATTATTATTATTATTATTATTATTATTATTATTATTATTATTATTATTATTATTATTATTATTATTATTAAATTGTTTCCTGGTATTACACAAGTTCATTCATTCGACTACAACATCACCAAAACAGTCACACACATACAGTTCAAAGTTCATAGAGAATCACGATAACAAATCTGCCAACTGGAATCTCTAAAGATTCTTAAATTTTTGGGAGATAAAAGATGTAGTCAATATAATTAACTTTCAAAATAAACAATTTACTCTTACAAAGGTTAAATAACACTTCAAAATCCTTGAAACTATGTATCATTTTTAATAAGTGTTAATGACTGAGAGATTCTCTTGAAGTTCAGAAATGAAAGCCAAAATTCCCCAATTCTACGATTTTTTCGTTATATTAGGCAGATCTGCGATACAAAAATAATGGTTTTAAGATGCCATGTTAAGATTGACAGACTTTCACATCGTTATATTTTTGGTGCCAAAGAAGTCCATACAATTGCAGCCAAGAATGTAAAACCAGGCTCAGCAAATTTTGTTCTTGGGATGTTTTTCTCCATTAGCAAAGAGATAGCGAATCTCAGAAATTGATTTGGTTTTATTATTCCCTCACAATGCATTCGAGGAATTCAGGTGATGTATAATAAAGGAAGTTCTTGGAAAAGACGCGAGGAAAGATTCAGAGACATGTACGGCAATTACACAGTGGCCAAACCATACAAATATATTAGAAGTAACTAGATCGACGTGCACATATTTGCAGGTCTGATAACCCAATTCATTATGGACTCATTGTTATAATGGAAATCTCAAAAATTGACGTAAAACATTGTCCATTACAACAATGTTAAACTAGGCCCATACGTAGGTTCGGATGTCAGACTTTCAAATATGTACACGTCCAATTCTAGCTACGACACGCGCTTTCGGGTCCTGTAGATTCTTGGTTTGAGTCCTCTTGTGCGTTGGCAGGTCACTTCTTGGAAAAGGCTCTATTACTAATCGTTCCTTGCCTAGTCACATGGTCCGGTTATCTCTGTTGAAAACAGATATAATTGTAATAGGAACTCTTTTCTCGACCTAAGTTTTTAAATGTTGGTCTTGGATTGAGATTCCTTGTAAATTGCTTTGAGCACATAATATATATATAGAAGGAACGAAATTGATGTCACTCAGCTCTTCGCTATTGTTTTTAGACGTTCAAGGCTACACACAGGGTATTGTGTTGGTGCGTTATATCCTGCTGGTGGACGTTGTATTTTACCTAAACGCGTAGCATTAATAGGTGATATTGCACTTTACAAAAGCTTAAGTTATTTGAGGGGGGCGGGTCTCTTTTTTTTTACCTAGCTCAGTCGGCTGTCCAATTCACACACACACAAAAGCACTTTTACTTCGTATACCGATAGAATCATTCCCGTCTTTTTTCTCTTTTTTTTCTTTGGGGGGGGGGGTCATTTTTAAAATTTTGAGCTTTTATATATAGCGCGATATCCACTAAATGTGCTCAAAGCGCTTTACAAGGGGTCCCTAGCCAAAAGCAAAACATAACATGAAGGACGAGACATGACACCTGTCAAGCGATATTCTAATTTATTTATTTTTCCGACACAGCTAGCGCTGTTAACGACCAGGTACTCTTTTTTTATTTATTTATTTAAGTTTATAAATTCCAGTTCGTTTCTTAATAAAGGGGAAAGTAAAAAGAGTGTTAATGGGAATGGGTGAGGGGTGGGGGGGAGGGGGGAGGGGGGAGGGAGGGGGTGTGCCGAAAGGGGAGCGTGGGGCAGTAGAGTAATCGATAAAGCACCTGACACATTAACAGCATAGAGAGAACTAGGTCACACACACACACACACACACACACACATACATACATACATACATACACACACAAACACACACACACACACACACACACACGCACATTAAATCATGATTTGTTACCAGTCGTTTCAAAATTGTTAGAATATTTGGGGGGTCGACCAATAGCTTAAAATGGAAGCTTTCTCTTAACATTTAAACTCTGAACTGCGATCAATACCTTCAATATAGATAGAACGAAGTTGACGTCACTCGGGTCTTTATTATTGTTTTATGCCATCCGCGTTTATGAGCAATTCTCACTAAATTGTATTAACCGGTCTATAAACGTTTAAGGTAACACATAGTTTTGTGTGTTGGTCCGTTATGCTTCCAAATGGCAATGTTGTGAGCTTCTTAGCCAAGCGCACACTGTCTATATGTGTAAAGCAAGTTTTATGTTCTATTTCTAAAACTTTACAAATCTAAGTTCCTTAATACTACAGATCATTTAGACTCTAAACTAAATTTTCCTTTTATATGAAAACAAATTGACGTGTTTAGTCGCATTGAAAGCTAAAGTGAGTCAACTCCCACCCCCCCACCCCACCAAACCGTCCTCCCTCTTCCGCTCCCCTAAAGATACAGTGAACCAATCCCTCTTCCTCTCCCCCCCCCCCCCCCCCCTTCTCCTCCTCTCCCGCGCTGGGTAGATTTATATGTGATGTTATTATCGGTTACAGTAAAAACTAACTGCAATGAGACATATATTATCGATGATTGAAAAAAAAAAACAAACAAAGATATGGTCCCCCAGGATGGCAATCGAATATTGCGCTTATGTGGTCTAGTGGTATGACACTCGCCTTCGGTTCGGTTCGTAAATCAAAGATATGTTCGCCCAATGTGACAATCTGGTATTGTGGCTATGTGGTCTAGTAGCATGTCATTCACCATCGGTTGGGAAAGTCCTAGGGTTCGTATCCTGCTCTGAGTGGCGCATAATTGAATCCTTGGAAAAGGCTCGTTTCTCATATTCTCTCATCGTACTCAGGTGTAAAATGAGTACCTGGCCGTTAACAGTGTCGTGAAAATTGGAAAATGTGTAATGTCGCCTTACAGGCATCATGTCTTGTCCTACTTGTTAAGTATTGCTGTTGGCTAGGGACCCGTTGTAAAGCGCTTTGAGCACGTTTAATGAATATTGCGCTATATAAAATTTCAAGTAAGTTTGATTTTATTTTTATTTTGGAAGGAATTATAAAGTAGAAGAATAGTCGAGGCGGGCTGATCTTTTTTTTTTTTTGGGGGGGGGATGGTTGTTTTTTTTTTTTAATTTGTTGTAGTTTGTTGATTTTTGTTTGTTTGTTTTGTTGTTTTGTTTTGGGGTTTGTTTGTTTTTTTTTTTTGTTTGGGGGGGGGGGGGGTGTTTTGTTGGTTTTTTTTTGTTTGTTTTTGTTTTTGTTTTTGTTTTGTTTGTTTTTCCTAACTGTTTTATAGGGCATTGTTCCATATACACACTTTTTAGATTTTACCAGATTGACAAATTGGTCACACAAGCTAAGTACAAACAATCCACAGGAGATCCAAGTAGGGGTATCACGTATCAATCACATGATCGCAGGGATCATAATTATTAATAATAATAATAATAATAATAATAATAATAATAATAATAATAATAATAATAATAATAATAATAATAATAATAATAATAATAATAATAATAATAATAATAATAAATTTTTAGTTATGTGATCTGACCAAAAAAATTTTTTTAAAAACTAAAATTTCATATTTCTTATCATTTTAGCTTCAAAATACTTTATTTATAGGGTCTGGGTTACCCTGACACATTAACGTGTTGAGACGATCGGTCACACGTGAGTTGCAGTGCACGACGAACATGTTTCAATAGAATGAGACTGCGAGAGCAAACCATCAATTTGAGCAGACGTATTACTTTCGCACCATAGACATTAATAAAATCAATTGAGTGCCACGAATGGGTTGCAGTATCTAGTTCTATTCTAGAGGCGTTTTATATTCTAAGAAAACTCGCCCTATTCAAATTTTCTGCTGAATTCAGTAATGTAAGAGCAATGAAATTATAATATCTTTCGGCAGTTGAAACGCACAAAATAAGCAGGAAATAAACCAGTACTCTGGAAAAAACGAAACACGTATTTAAAATTTGGCCAGAAAACTTGTCCTTCAAATTAAATAGATCGATTTAAACGACTCTCATCTTGACAACAAACAAACAAAAAACAACTCTCAAACCTGGGACTTCCGCAGTACCAAGTTTGAGCGTTTTTGCCAAGATGAGAGTTATTTAAGATCGTTCGATGTTTGAAAGACGAGTTTTCTGGTCAAAATTTGTTTATGCGAGTTTTTCCAGAGTACGGCAGTCAACTAGAAAGTTAAAAACATCTGCGTTTATTAAACCTGCTGCATTTACATAATATTACCGTAAAGGTGTCAGCATGTGAATGGGTGAATGAAAAGTATAGCCAAATAACCCACCGGAGATCAATAGCTTTTTATGATCACAATGCGCTATTTCGAGACAATCCAGTAGGGAATACATTTCCTCTTTAATATGCCAGGATTTTTATGACGGATTCTTACCGTTAACATCGCAGAGCACTGCTGAAAAATAAAGACTTGAGCATTTATATGGCACTTATCCATCAAACTTGCTCAAAGCGCTTTGCAATGGGTCACGTAGCCAAAAGCAACACTTAACATGTAGGACGAGACATAACGCGTTAGGTGATGACAATTTTTTTCCGACAGACAACGCATTCTTTTTACACCCGAATACGGAATTTGCAGATTGGGTCTATCGCCATAACATAGTAGTTTGAGTACCATTAGAACCTGATGCCTTGTACCTAGACGTTGACAGCGTTGTCTCTGTCGGGAAAAAATTGTAATATACCCTAACAGGCGTCATGTCTCGTCCTACATGTTAACTGTTGCGGTTGGCTAGGAACCCCTTGTGAAGTGTTTTGAGAATTTTAGTAGATTTTGCACTATATAAAAGCTCCTACGTCGACATAAATCAAACCAGGAATATACTGCCGTAAAAAAAAAATGAAACAAACAACAATAAAAAACAAACAACAAACAAACAAGAAGTTCTAAAAATTTAGGCCAGATAATTAATATTATCGATCGATTAGAATTAATACATTTTATTCTCACGACATTCTCTCAATCAGACTATATAGTATCAACGTTAATAGTTACACATAGTTAGGTTTGTGTGTGTGTGTGTGTGTGTGTGTGTGTGTGTGTGTTTGTTTTTTGTTTTTAGTTTTTCTTGTTTGTTTGTTGTTTTTTTTTTTTTGTTGTTTTTTGGCCTCCCGCATGCTGTGTCATTTAGGCCAGGACATACCATGTAATCTCATTCCAAGACAAGGACTGAGAGCATATTGGAAAACAGATATAAGGGGATAGAAGACACAGGGGTCCTTTGCTGGGAGGGAGGAAACAGTCAGATACAAAGTGATAGTTTTGGGAGGCGACAATAATAATAATAATAATAATAATAATAATAATAATAATAATAATAATAATAATAATAATAATAATAATAATAACAATAATAATAATAATAATAATATAATAATAATAATAATGATAATAATAATAATAATAACAATAATAATAATAATAATAATAATAATAATAATAATAATAATAATAATAATAATAATAATAATACTAATAATAATAATAATAATAATAATAATAATAATAATAATAATAACAATAAATTATGCTTATAAAGCGCATATTCTCGTTGGGGGGGGGGGGGGCTCTATGCGCTTTACAATAACATTTTGAGAATAAAAAGAAGCATGAAAACTTGCCATACAAATATTATAATTATTAGCAACCAACAGGTCTCCACATATATGCAAGTAAATATAAATATTATAAAAAATCAATGAAAATGTGTCACACGTAAGAAAATAAATACATAAAAAATGAGCTTTTATATAGAGCAATATCCACTAAACGTGCTCAAAGCGCTTTACAAGGGGTTACAAGAATGTGAGTAAAGAGCTTTTTCCAAGGACTCAACTATGCGCCAGCGAGGCTCGAACCCAGGACCTTCCGATCCGAAAGCGAGTGTCATACCACAAGACTACATAGCCGCACAGATTCATAAATAGATGCTTTAACATAGTATAATAAGTTAAAATATTAGTTGTGATTGTTCCTCTGATGGTGAGTCTTTGCTTATGTCCCGATTAGGCTTTTTGGCGATCTCAAACTAAGAACACTGAGAGTATGCTCTTGAAATTTACATCTGTTTCCTTTTTTAACTATTCCACTTTGTCTTACTTTTTCTAATGTGGTTTTTAATTGTAAATCTAAAATATATAACTATCCCATTTTCCTCCTTTTCGCTGGCGCTAAATTGACCTAAAAAGGTTGCAAGTGCCGTAAAACATTTAACCATACTATTACCCTCCTTTTTGATAGCGCTGAAATGACCTAAATGTGTTGCGAATGCTGTAAAACCCTTAAAAACTAACCAAAACAAAACATAATATGCTCGTACATATTTCTTTCTTTTAAATATAGGTCGTGTTCCTGCTTGGGCAAGTCCAAGATGCTGAACTGCAAATAAACCTGGAAATGGAGAATCGCCAATTTGGAGACACGATTCAAGGAAATTTTGTGGACACATACCATAACCTCACTCTAAAGGTTCGTTATCCATTTCGCAATTTCAGTGATAAGGAATTTTTTTTTTTTAACTTGATCTTTTATATAGCGCAATGTCCACTTATTTTAGGTGAAATAATATAATTTCTTACATTAGAAAAGAAAAGAAAAACAAACAAACAAAACCAAAAAAACAAACAAAAACAACCAGACATGTAATTTTTCTGATTATCAAAGATTTTAAATACGGTTTTCAACATCTATGTAGTTAACCAGTTAACTGCCGTACTCTGGAAAGACACGTATTTTAAAATTTGACCAGAAAACTGGTCCTTCAAATTCGACCGATTTAATTGAAACCTCATCTTTGCAAAAACTCTCAAACCTGGAACTTTAACGAAGACCTCGCGAGGTCCCGGGTTTGAGAGTTTTATGCCAAGATGGTCGACGTTCGTTTGAATCGATCGATATTTGATTGAAGGACGAGTTTTCTGGCTAAATTTTTAAATATGCGACTTTCCATGATACAGCAATTAACTGGTTAACTCCGACATTATATACATATTCCAGATTGAGGCGGTAGGTTTCAAGTGTGGTTAAAAAGATAACTAATAGGCTATTGGTCAGACCTGGCCATTGAGTCTATTGTACTGGCGGATGTACCCTTGCGCCTGTTTGTCAGTAGGCTATGCTAGATGTTAGAAATATCCAAATCATGTCGGTTTGAACTAGGAACACTGACGAACAAGCGTTAACATTACAACACTATCCAATAGGAACTAGCACTCACTGGTCAGTACTGACCAATAGCCCTAGCCAAAAGATAATATGGAATATTTTTAGACAAAAGTATTTGACCTATCAGAGTAGGAAAAATACTTCCGCCATCTTAGATGATGATCATTATGTCTAATCACGGCTGTCAGATGACCAGGATTCCTAGACTTCAAAAGTGGCCAAATATAAAATCCCACGTGGCCAAACACAACTAATAACAACTGACCTAACATGTATCTTATTGTATTTTTGAAGTTACCCAATGTAAATTTTTATGTTCCCTAGGCTGTCATGGGATATCGATGGGTGTCTGCGACATGTCAGAATTACAAACTCCTGCTCAAGATGGATGACGACGTGGCATTTGACACACACCAATTTTTCGGTAAATTCTGGCACGATTTGAGAAAAGACAAAAAGGTCGGGAGGATATTCTGTCAGGTGTGGAAAAATGCTTCTGTGAACCGGAAGGGAAAGTGGAAGGTGGAAAAGGGGCTGTTCAGAAATGCCACCTATGATTTCCAGTATTGTAGTGGATTCTTTGTCGCGATTACCCCGGATCTTGTGAATAATATGTACAAAGCCTCTAAGGAATTGGATTTCTTTTGGATTGACGATGTGTTCATGTATGGAATGGTTCCACACACTTTCGACATCGTGGGATTCACGCAGTTAGGCGGTAAAGCTAATAGGATTACCCAAACAATGCCTGTATATAAAAAATGTTTACAGAATAAAGGTATCGACTGCCCTTACTTTGCTGTAGTTACGCAAAGTGATCAAGAATTGATGGAGATTCACAATACATTCCCTCATCAACTGCTAGCCAAAAATGTGACTTCAACCCCTCCGAGGCCGCCATCGGAGGAAAAGGTTAAAACCCCGCCATCGGGGGAAAAGGTTAAAACGGTTAAAAAGGTGTGAACTGTGATTTAAAGAAATATAATAAACTCTAAACAATTATTTTCATAAACATGACCCACCATTTCAAAAGGGTATTTATTTCAGTATGATATGGATGCGGAAAATAAAATCTGTAGTCAAAATATGAACATTAAGACAAGTTTATTTTGTCTTTTGATGAGAATGAATAGTTTCATAAATTGGATAAACCTAAACTTTCATATCTATTCTTAGCATAATATTAACTTTTTTGATGCTATGCGTTGACAACGCTATTAACGGCGAGGTTCTTATTTTACACCGGAGTACGATGAGAGAATGTGAGTAAAGAGCCTTTTCCAAGGACTAACCCATTTCATTTCCTGTTTGACGCAGCCAGTTTTTCTCGTTGTATCTGAGGCCCACTGCCTACCACATGTTTGTTTTCACTCTCGCATCATACTTTTAAAAATTGATTTATATTAATATTATTATAAAATAGTGAGGTACAAAGAGTGTTGTAAACTCATTTGTGACGAATAAGTATTATCATCATCATCGTTATCACCGTCATATTCGTTGTATTTGCTGTTATTATTATTATTATTATTGTTGTTGTTGTTGTTCTTGTTATTATTTTATCATCATTATTATGATGACATTATTTTTGTCAACGTTTCATTCCTTATAACAGCATTCAAATGTCATTCTGCGGTGTTCATTATTATTATTATTATTATTATTATTTTATTATTATTCTGGGTGGGGTTCCTAACCTTTCATAGTGGGCAGGGAGGTACATAATGTGTCTTCTATCCTCGTATATGTTTTCCAACTTGCATTCTGTCTTTGTCTTGGAAAGAGATTACTTGTTTTTGTCCTGGCCCTGGCCCGAGTCCTGGCTGGGGGGGACGGGGGGGGGGGGGGGGGGGGGGGACGGGGACAGTCAAATGCATAGTTAATTTTTTCCTTGTAAATCATCTCTCTGTTATGTATTATTATATTTGTTATTTTGAATTTATAATGTAAGCATTTGAGTGTATTCCTCTTAGTGGGGACCGTGCTTGTGTCCAGATGAGACTTATTGGTGATTTCAAACTAAGTACATTGATTGTATGTTCTTGGAATCTACATCTGATCCCTATTTGTTCCCAGTTCCCCTTTGTCTTACTTTTTCTTGGATGCTTTAATTGTAATTCTTTTTACTATCCCATTTTCTTCTTTTTTACTGGCGCTGATATAACCTTAATGTGTTGCAAGCGCCGTAAAACCCTTAAAAACAAACAAAACAATATTATTATTATTATTATTATTATTATTATTATTATTATTATTATTATTATTATTATTATTATTATTATTATTATTATATTATTATTATTATTATTGAGGCATTATTTTTGTCATTCCTTATAACAGCATTCAATTGACATGCTGCGGTGTTCATTATCATGTGTAAATATAACTTTACGAGGTTTGGTGATTGGTTTTGTCTAGAATTATGAGATAAAAAATCATATCCACCAATGTTAATTATCTACGCAACACATTGTACGTAGATACCTTGCTTTGCAAGGCACACTACTTCCAGGATTCCAGCACGCTCTAGGAAGAAGTAAAAAAAGTGCTCGAATCCAAATGTGCCGACAGACGATGCTCGTGGGAGTGGGAGGTTAAAAACTATTGCTGTATACCCATAGATATATAATTCGGTCACTAAGCTCCAGCGTGTCGTATCGCAGACCACCCTGGAATTCGGCGTGCTCGAATCCAGCGAAAACTGTAACTGTATCTTCTGGGTGGGTATTCCTGACCTCCCACAGTGGGCAGGGAGGCACTTGCTGTGTCTTCTATTTCTACCCCTCAATAGCTGTTTTCCAATTTGCCTTCTGTCTTTGTCTTGGAATGAGATTACTTTGTTGTGTCCTGGCCCTGGCCGGAGTCAGAGTCCTTTGCTGGGCGAGAAACATTCAAATGTATAGTAATTGTTTTGGGAGATGATATTTTTTTTCCTTGTAAATCATCTCTCTGTTATGTTTTATTATATTTGTTGTTTTGAAGTTATAATGTAAGCATTTGAGTGTATTCCTCTTAGTGGGATACTATGCTCGTGTCTGGATGAGACTTTTGGGTGATCTCAAACTAAGTACATTGATGGTATACTCTGGGAATCTACACGACCTATTCCCTCTTTGTACCATTCCCCTCTGTCTTACTTTTTCTTCTTGGGTGCTTTACCTTAATTGTAATTCTAGAACTGTTGTACTATCCCGTTTTCATCTTTTGTACTGGCACTGATATGACCTAAATGTGTTGCAAGCGCCGAAGAGCCCTTAAAAACAAACAATAACTGTATTTTTGTCAACTGATTTAACGACAGCTTAAAGTTGATTGGTTCTTGATTTTTTTTTTTTTTGTTACACAATTTCCAATAAATAGTAAGCATGTGGTGCAAGTTTACAAGTACTTTAGTACTTTGTTTTGATTATTTGTATTTTCTCTATAACTAAATATTCCCTTGTGTATTTAAAGAAATGCTGTTAAGCAGTTGCTTATTATATTTACAATTTGTTAACTGTACCCCGTTAAAACACATTACTGCTTCCATGTTTCAAACGGCGTTATTAAATTACTTTGTGAATCAGAGTTTAGTTAACACGCCCGACCATCCTGAACTTAATGTTGTAGGTTTTTTGTTATTTTTTGGGTTTTTTGTTTTTTTTAAATTATTATTCATTGGTATTAGTAACTTTTTGTTGATCTGAAAACGTACAATATAATCCACCTAAAGTCAACACTAATACTAATAAAGTCAACTTCTGCTTAAAGTCAACATCTCTTTTTGGGTGGTTGGGGTCTTGGATTACATGGTTTTTGTCCTGGGCCTTGCCAGCGTCCTTGGCTGAGAGGGAAACAGTCAAATATATAGTGTTCGTTTTGGGAGGTGTAGGCTCTTTTATTGTCTTGTAAATCATCTCTGTTATGTGTATTAATAGTTATACATATTTATTGTTTTGAACATATCTTGTAAACATTTGAGTGTATTCCTCCTTATGGGATCCTGTGCTGGTGTCAAGATGAGACTTTTAGGAGATCTCAAACTATGTACAGTGATAGTGTGCTCTTGGAATCTACATCTGTTCCCTACTTGAACCATTTGCCATTGTCTCACTTTTTCTTGGGTGTCTGGGTGGGGTTACCGGCCTCCACAGCGGGCAGAGAGTTACTTACCGTGTCTTTTATCCCCTTATATCTGTTTTCCAATTTGCTTTCTGTCTTTGTCTTGGTATGATATTACTTGTTTTTGTCCTGACTCTGGCCGGAATCGGCTCGGAGGGAAAATGACATTACTTGTTTTTGTCCTGACCCTGGCCGGAATCGGTTCGGAGGGAATAGTCAAATGCATAGTTATTGTTTTGGGAGATGATATTATTTTCCTTGTAAATCAGCTCTCTGTTATGTATTATTATATTTGTTATTTTTAATGTATAATGGAATGTAAGCATTTGAGTTTTTTCCTCTTTGTTGGATCTTGGGCCTGTGTCCATATGAGACTTATAGGTGATCTCAAACTAAGTACATTGATGGTATGCTCTGGGAATCTACATGTTTCCTATTTGAACCAATTAATTCCCCATTGTCTTACCTTTTCTTGGGTGCTTTAATTGTAAACTTTTTACTATTCCATTTTCTTCCCTTTTACTGGCGCTGATATGACTAGACCTGTAAATAGTGTAAGTGTAAATGAGCTCTATAAAAATTGACTGAAACTGAACCTCTCTCTGAAACTCTTCGTATCAGAAAAATCCAAAGAATCGAAATGAATAGTAAACAGCAAGTTCGCGTGAGCAAAACAATGGCAGAAAACTAATTTACGTGGGAATCAATTAGGCTACTTATCATTGTTTCTTATATTTAGGTACGCAATCAGTGAAGAAATGGTCAACCAGCTTGTTTACAACGTGAGGCAATCGAGATATGCTTGTAGCAATCATATAACTTTCGATTTGAAGGTGTCTTCATAACGTACTTCCGGCGTTCGCATTAAACTTTTTCATACTTTTAGGTTCCACCAAGTAAATGTGGTCAATTTTGGCTTAGACGAAACAGTGAAATTTATCGCTCGGCGGCTCAGTTAAAATTGGCTACCACTGGGATCACGACAGGTTTGGAAAGTGAAAAAATAATTTCATGAAGGCTGTATGAAAATACACTGGGATGTGTTCAGACACGGCAATTATAAAAATAAAAAGCGTCGCTTGGCCTTGGTAATATATCCATCGTTAATATAAACAGCCCATGAGCTATGCGTAGTGCTGTGGAACATTCCTAATTACTTCACGGTCATTCGACTACAATTCATGAATTCTTTCTTTCTTCATTTCTTTCTTTCCCATTTAAAAATATTTGAATTTGACGAATTCACTGATTTCAGTTAATTGACGGAGAATTTACAGGTCTTAGCCTTAATGTGTTGCAAGCGCCGTAAAACCCTTAAAAACAAACAAAATGATTTCTTGGGTGTTTTGATTGAAAATCTATCATTTTTTGACTCTCCCATTTTCTTCCATTTGACAGGATCTGATATGATCATTGGTTGTATGAAACAATGTTAACCCCCAACCTTATTTTTATAAAGAATAGATTATCATTATATTATTATTATTATTATTATTATTATTATTAGTAGTAGTAGTAGTAGTAGTAGTAGTAGTAGTAGTAGTAGTAGTAGTAGTAGTAGTAGTATTAGTAGTATTAGTAGTAGTAGTAGTAGTAGTAGTAGTAGTAGTAGTAGTAGTAGTAGTAGTAGTAGTAGTAGTAGTATTGTTATTATTATTATTATTATTATATAATCTGAAAAGATGTGTATGAAACAGCAAAAATATAATAAATATTTTCAAAAACAATGTATATTTTTTAAATATAAAATCCCATTGATCAAATCAACCTTGGTTTATAAGGACATACCAATCCTTCATATTTGCGCAATATTATAATTACCATGATCATCAATGACCAATAAACTACATTGTATTATTTATTTTAGAAAGGCGATTGTTTTGTTGTTGAAGATGAAAGAGGTGTGAGAATAAAGTGGGAATGTAATTTTGGTGGCAGTACAAGAATGAATGTCCTGTGGAATCGAATGATAAGGCCAGTTGGGGTGACTAAGGGTGAAATCTATCAAATGATGTACAATTGGATATCTTTCAATCTGGGGGGGGGGGGGGGGGGGGGGGGGGGGGGGCATTTGAGGGCTGGTCTTAGACACACCATTCTACAGTACTTTATGCTGTCCACGCATTAAAAAAAAAATTTTTTTGCCATTTTAAACCCCAGAATTTGCCATCAAAATCACAACATTTGCCACAGGTTTTACAAAATTCAAACAGGTTAAACAACATGTGGTCCTTTAAAGTTTCATGAATCAATCGAGTTCGAACACCCGCTGCTGCGCTGTGTGGCCTTGAGCAAGTCTTCTCGCCCTAAGCTCTATTTGCGGCGCTGTACTGCGGATGACGCCTGGGTTATTCCAGTCTTCCCTTGGAATAGACCCTAGAGACAAAATTATTTCCCCTATGGGACGAATAAAGTGAATTTTTTTCCCTTTTAAGTTTGACAGGCAATGAACCGAATGATTTCATTAAGCTGAAACACATGTGAGATAGAGGTACATATGTCATGTGTGTATTATGTCTCAGACTCTCAGTGTCAGCTGTTTGTTTTTGTTTTGAAGGGTTTTAGGGCACTTGCAACACATTAAGGTCATATCAGCGCCAGTAAAAAGGAAGAAAATGGGATAGTAAAAAGTTATAGAATTACAATTAAAGCACCCAAGAAAAGGTAAGACAACGGGAAATTGGTTCAAATAAGAAACAGGTGTAGATTCCAAGAGCACACTATCAAAGTACTTAGTTTGAGATCACTAAAAGTCTCATCCAGACACAAGCACAGGTCCCCACTAAGAGGAATACACTCAAATGTTTTACAAATCATATATAATATAAAGAAAACATAATACAGTGCATAACAGAGAGATGATTTACAAGGGGAAAAAAATCATCTCCCAAAACTAACTATACATTTGACTGTTTCCCTCTCAGCCAGGGCATCTGCTCAGGACCAGGACAAAACCAAGTAATCTCATTCCAAAACAAAGACATAAAGCAAGTTGGAAAACAGATATAACGGGATAGTAGACGCAGTAAGTACCTCCCTGCCCACTATGGGAGGGGAATTGGTTGAAATAGGAAAATGATGTAGATGCCAAGAGCACACTATCAAAGTACTTAGTTTGAGATCACCTAAAAGTCTCATCAAGACACAAGCACAGGTCTCTACTATACTATGAGGAATACACTCAAATGTTTACAAATCATATATAATATGTATATAAAACATAATACGGCGCATGACAGAGAGATGATTTACAAGGGAAAAAATATAATCTCCCAAAACTATCTATACATTTGACTGTTTCCCTCTCAGCCAGGGTATCCGGCCAGGGCCAGGACAAAACCAAGTAATCTCATTCCAGGACAAAGACAGAAAGCTCCCATAGTGGGCAGGGAGGTACATGCTGTGTCTTCTATCCCCCCATACCCGTTTCCCAATTGTTTCCTGTCATTGTCTTGGAATGCGATTACTTAGTTTTGTCCTGATCCTTGCCGGAGTTCCTTGGCTGGGAGGGAAACAGTCAAATGTATAGTTATAGTTTTGGGAGATGATATTTTTTTCCTTGTAAATCATCTCTCTGTTATGCATTGTATTATGTTTAGTTTACATATTATATTGTATGATTGGTAAACATTTGAGTGTATTCCTCTTAGTTGGGACCTGTGCTTGTGTCTGGATGAGACTTTTAGGTGATCTCAAACTAAGTACTTTGACGGTGTGCTCTTGGAATCTACATCTGTTCCCTATTTAAACCAATTCCCCTTTGTCTTACCTTTTCTTTTGTGCTTTAATTGTAACTCTAGAACTTTTTACTATCCCATTTTCTTCCTTTTTACTGGCGCTGATATGACCTTAATGTGTTGCAAGCGCCGTAAAACCCTTAAAAACAAAAACAAAAAACAAAAACAAAGACAGAAAGCAAATTGGAAAACAGATATAGGGGGATAGAAGACACAGTATGCACCTCCCTACCCACTAATGGGAGGTCAGAAACCCCACCCATGATTATTAAAATTAAACATCCAATCAGAATTCCATAAATAAAAAATTAAACAAATGCCAAATAAGTGACCATGTCACTTAATAAGAACTTTGAGATGCAATTGCATAGAAAGCACTATACTAATAAAATGTCATAAATTATTGTGTGATGAGTAGTGGGATGTGCATCTTTGGTTGACTTCTCGGCAAACTTGGCCAACAACCATATCATTCAAATGCCTTGCTATTGCAGCAATAAATAAATTTAATTTCATTAATTCAAAAAATATATATAGAAATGTGCATGGGACACTTTTTGACAATTGAACTATCCCATTTTCTTCCTTTTTACTGGCACTAAAATGGAACTCAAACTGACCTGAAGAATGTGTTGCAAGCGCTGTAAAACCATTAACAGCAAAAACAAAAACAAAGACACAGCAAGTTTGCTTTTAGGGGTTTTACAGCTCTTGCAACACCATTGGGTCACTTCAGTGCCAGTAAAAGGGAAGATGATAAAGGTAAAGTTGTAGATATGAAGTTGGAAGCACTGAAGAATAAAGGTAGACAGAGGGGGCTGGTTTAAATAGGGAACAGACGATTCCTCCATGATCAATCCACCGATATGCCTATTTTGACATCACCTAAAAGTCCAATCCAGGCACAAAGAACCCTGCTATGAAGGACACACTCAAATATTTAAAAAGTAAAATATACAATATGCAGTATTCAAATCAAAACTAATAATGATAGTAGAGCATAACAGTAACAGAGAGATGATTTATTTACAAGGAAAAAAATATATATAATCTATCAAAGAACTACACTATACATTTGACTGCCTCCCTCCCAGCTAAGGAACCCTACCAGGACCAGGAAATAGAATGAGCAATCTCAATCCACAACAAAGACAAAGAGCAACATGGAAAGGGAAAACAGATATGGAGGATAGAAAACACACCATGGGAAGTCAGAGAATTCCATACAAAACACAGCAAGGGACCTCCTTTCCACCATGGTAAGTCAGAGAATTCCATACAAAACACAGCAAGGGACCTCCTTTCCACCATGGGAAGTCAGAGAATTACATACAAAACACAGCAAGGGACCTCCTTTCCACCATGGGAAGTCAGAGAATTACATACAAAACACAGCAAGTGACCTCTTTTCCACCACGGGAGGTCAGAGAATCCCATACAAAACACAGCAAGTGACCTCCTTTCCACCATGGGAGGTCAGAATCCTATACAAAACACAGCAAAGGACCTCCCTGCCCACAATGGGAGGTAAAAAAAGACTCCATCCAGTTAACGAGTTAACTGTCGTACCCTGGAAGTCCCAGGTTTGAGTTTTAGAGTTTTTGCCAAGATGAGGGTCAGTTAAATCGATTGATATTTGAAGGACAAATTTTCTGGTCAAATTTTTAAAGCCATGTTTTTCCAGAGTACAGCGGTTCACTGGTTGTAATCAACTCATTCACCTGCCATTCTCTCGCAAAAAGCACATTAAAAATTTATGGCCAGGAAACTTTTACTTTAAACACTGATCGCTTCAAATAACCACTAACTTATTCTTTGAAGTCTCATGTTTGAAACATTTTGATGGATTAGGGGTCATTTTAATCAATCGATATCACATAAACGTTTTCTGATCAAAATTTTTCTAAACATATCTTTTTGGGGAGCACAGCAGAGATGTATATGAGAATTTGATCTTTTCTCTGTCTAAAAGTGATTTTAAAAAAAAGAAAAAAAGAAATGAAAGAAAAACAGGACAATTATGTATAATCTGTACAATATCATTATTATGAATAATTTAATTTCACAATGAATAATAAGCATAATAGTAATAGCATCTTTCATCGAAACTTCAATGGCCTGCCCATGTCTTTAAATAAAAATACATCACATATGGTCAACAAGGATTTAAAAATTGAAGGGAATATTTTCAGGATTTCTTTTTGTTTAGCATCCAATCTTTATTTATATTTGTTTTTACATTTTCAGAAGCTAAATGATAGCTTTTACATGTCAAACTGAGAGCTAAATCAAAACCAAGGAAAAGGAGAAGCACATCTTTCTTTTTTTTTTTTTCAACTTTACACTTCCCTTTCAAATAGAAGAAATTCTTATCTTATTTTGCACTAACATTTAGTTCAATGTTTTCACTTTCAGGTAGTCAAAATTTTGTCACTAACTAACAACAAAATAAAAAATACAAAAACATTTTTCCTTATTTTTTTGTATATGACTTTGTGGCCTTGTAATACGACACGACACTCAGTTTGTGGCCTACAGGACTGAGGTCCTCTGTGGACAAGGCAAGTTGAGTCCTTAGAAAAGGCTCTTTACTGACATGTTTCTTAACTTACTTAGGTTTAAAATAAATACCTGGCCGGTAATAGCAATGTCTCTCTAAATTTAACATTTGAAAACATCCAAAATACCAGAGTCCCTCAACTCTGTGCTGCTATTATAGATTTTCATAAATTAAAAATACGTCAGAAGGAGATCAATTCAAAGATAGAATACAGAAGAACACATTCGTAATGTCTCTCTTTCTATATTTAACATTTGAAAACAGCCAAAATACCAGACTCTCTCAGCTCTGTGCTGTTGTTATAGCTTTTCATAATTTTGTTTTTGTTTTTTAGGGGTTTTACGGCACTTGCAACACAATTAGGTTATATCAGCGCCAGTAAAAAGTTCTAGAATTACAATTAGAGCACCCAAGAAAAAGTAAGACATAGGGGAACTGGGAACAATAGAGATCAGATGTAAATTCCAAGAGCATACCACCAATGCACTTAGTTTGAGATCACCTATAAGTCTCATCCGGACACAAGGACAAAATCCAACAAAGAGGAATACACTCAAATGCTTACATTATACATTCAAAATAACAAATATAATAATACATGACAGAGAGATGATTTACAAGGAAAAAAATATCATCTCCCAAAACAATAACTATGCATTTGACTGTTTCCCTCCCAGCTAGGACTCCGGCCAGGGCCAGGACAAAACCAAGTAATCTCATTCCAAGACAAAGACAGAAAGCAGATACAAGGGTATAGACGACACAGTATGTACCTCCCTGCCCACTATGGGAGATTTTCATAATTTAAAAAAATGTGATAAGGAGATTAATTCAAAGATAAAATACAGAAGAACATATTCGTAATGAAAACAAATTGATGAATATATAGATCATATTTAATGAGATTTCCCTGAAAATCAGGGGTAGGTAACTCTAGGGTCATTCTAGTCACTTAAGATAAGTCTCAAGCCCTCAATATTATTTCATTCTTAAACACTTTTAAATCCCCTAAAAAACAATACTCTATTTGTCCACTTTTAATGATTTTGAATTCTGACCAAAAGTTCCTCTGAAAAGGTAAATGGCGAAATCTTATTCTGGACATGCACCAAAATGCATTCCCCCCCCCCCCCCCCCCCCCCCCCCCATCATTATTTCAATAAATAAACAATTTTTTACAAATTTTTAACATAGCCCCTCGGAGCCATTAGGTCCACGGAGCCAGAGTTATAGCGTGAAACGGATAACAGCAATTGCTTGCTACCCTTTGGATAGGACGGTAGTCTATCGCAAAGTACTTTCCACCAGATCTAACACACCCAGCTACCCAATCACTGATGGGAGGTCAGAAAAAAATCTCGACTGCACCAGGGATCGATCTCGGTCCCTTTGCGTGTGAAGCGAGTGCTCTACATACTGAGCTATCAGGACCCCCAAATAAACAATACTGAAAAAGAAAAAAATACCCAAAAATGTATTCTACCTAGGATCATTCTTTACATTCATACTCTGATACTTTGATTGAAGTAGAGAATTGTATCTGTCCGGTCTTATGCTACGTACTGAAAAGTTCCACATATAAGCAAGCATAAATAGAGCCCCAAATGTGGATATTACTAATTAATATATTTCACAAAGATGTTCTTGTGTGTATACATGGGTGAAAGTTCAATAAGATCAATATGCCTGAAAGACAGACCAATGAAGCCAGTTTGCCTGAAAGTGATGGAGAGATGCTCTTTTTAATTTTATTTTTGTGATCAGTGACTTGCCATTTGAGGGCTAAGCTCAATATTAAAAGTTAATATCTCGACAGTATGATAATGATAGATTTACCAACATATGAAAAGTTTATTTCTATGACCCTTGAAATAACGTAATTTTAGGGTGAAAAAAAAGTGGATTGCGGGCATCCGCACATATGGATAAAAAAAATGTGCAAAAATTGTGGGAAAGTACTATAGAAAATGTATAACAGCTAACACCAAATACCAAATCAAAATAAACTCTGATCTTCCAAATTCAAAAACTCATTTGCAATCTCTAGTGATTACATAGTTATTTGGTTTATGGGGACACCAGCCTAAGTGATCATTTTAAATTAGTATAAATGGCTTAGAAATTTCAATATCAAGGCCTGTTGCATTTCAAAATACATTAAATCAAAGTAAATGATCAAGAGACCCCAACGATGGTGGAGGTATTGATGCTTGTAATGGTGGAAGTGGTGGTAGCAATGATACTCTAGAGGTGGTGATGATGACGAAGCTGTGGTGGTGGTGGTAGAAGTGATGTGGTAGTGTTTGTGGCAGTGACAATGTTGTGATGGTGCTTGCAGCAAGTGGTGATGCTATGGTGGTGGTGGAAAGAAAGTTTGCTGTGGTGAGGATGATGATGTTGATGTTGTGCTGTGATATAGGATAGGCTATATCTGCTAGCCTGAGACATCAGTTGAGATTTAAGTTTTGAAATAAAAATCAATGAGAGTGGGCTTCAATTTGGGAGATCACATTCTGCTACAAGTTAATTTAACAATGACATATGATCCATGTCTCTCTGTTTTTGGTATTCATTAGAACTACTATTACTACGACTACTATTATTATTATGAATGTTACTATTATAATTATAATTACAATTATCATTAATATCATTACTACTACTACTACTACCACTACTACTTTTGTTCAAATGATGGGAAATTCCTACCTACGGTTATATAAGTTAACTAAAAATAAAAGTGGTCTTAATTCATTTATTTCTACCTACAACATTTCTACAGCTGCCCATTTGCTAATTTTTAAAAATCAGACTCACAGAAAATAAAACAGTAAAAAAAAAATTATTATAAATGTTTAAAATCGAAATAGAGTATTTTCAGTTGCATTATAAAGGGAAATAACACAATTATGTTGAAATTTACTACGAACTTTCACCTATGTGTGTATAGCAGAGCTGCCAACCCCATCTGATGAGAATGTGTACAATGGGACCTCAAAATGGGGGAGATTTCATAAAAATGGGTACAATCCTGAAATCGACAGAAACTAACCATTGTGATAGTAAGAGGAAGGTATACGTACATAAAGTCACACCGCACAAGCTCAATTGAAGCAACAATGATGTACCCAAGACTATAATTCAATCCTTTCAGAATTCTACCTCCCAGCATGAAGATCATAATTGGTCAAAAAATATATGAACATCCACTTGGTTACCAAGGTTTCTCAATAGGCTAGTAATAATATGAATTACAACTAAAGAAAACTGAAGTGACTCAGTACACTGAAAATGGACACAATCTTGGGGGAAATGCGTACAAGCGTACAATCACTGAAAATGCGTACAATTCCGCATTTTTTGCAGTAGGTTGGCAGCTCTGGTATAGCACCTGCAGTTTCAAGAATTCGCATTTTACAGTTTATCATCTCTTTGGCACTTATTAATCATTATTCTCTGAGGCGCTTTACGCAGACTGTCATTTATGCTGACAGTCCGGGAAGGTGTGCTGACATGTGATTTCATTATTGAACAATCTTTTTCATGATTATTTCCAGTAATTTGTTTAACGGGTGTAACTGTTTCACAAGTCTTTGGTAAAATTTTTGCTGGCGTTATAATTGAGGATTTTGGCGTACAAATTGAATTCTTGATGCTCCAAGTAGACGAAGTGGATGCCGACATGACTGCAGGACTTGTATGTGTTTTGTGAAAGATGTAAGACACATCATTACAATGACTGGACAAGGATAAAGGGGTTGAAGGCATCAAGTCTGAGAGAAGTACTATGTCTTTTGATTTTGAAGACACCAATGACAAGTTAGTTTTGTTTTCTGTAGCTATTCCCTTAGTTGCATGCAATTCTTTTGACAATTTCATTTCATCGCCATTTTCTGAAAGTGACTTCAACAATGTCCTTGAAGTAGATTCAGAAGAAGAAATTTCGTTGTTGTGAGGGGATGTATTTTCTACCTCTTCATGTATTGGAGATGGAAAAAGATTAAACCGAACTCTATTCTCTTTCCCACCAGCAGAGTGTTTGTCAAAACGACTTTGCTTTGAGTTCAGTTTCGATGCAGTGTGGTATAGTCTGTTACTATTCAAGTCTTTGGGTTCCAGTTGTTTTCTTTCACTCATAGATAAATGTTGAAGTCTTGATACCACTGGAGTAGTCTGTGTTGGGGTTAATGGCTTTTTTTGTAATGGTTTCGAGTGGTAGTAAAGACTGACTGGACGAACAGAAGGAGCAGTGCTTGGTGTTTTTTCATGTGCTGATTTTGGTGTGCCTTTAGAAAAAAAAAAAAAAAAAAAATATTTAAGAATACATCAATTAGTGAAGACATAAGAAAGTGGAAATAAGGGAGTGACACCACAGGTTAAGGTTCACAGAGGACAATTTCCCTCAAGGGCAGCAGCTTCTAATGGTACTCACACTACTATGTTATGACGATCGACCCAATCCGCAAATTCCTTACCGCACTCATGCACCGTCGCAAACCAGCCCAGATACTTCATCACAACACACCATCCACAAGATGCTCTGCGATTTCGGGTTCTTTCCCAAATCAGGTACATGTTGGACAGGTGGAAAGTCCCCACTGATGAAGCGATTTTGCCTTGAGGCAGGTTCTCGACTGAAACCGATTCGCTACCACCCAGTGTCTCCTCTTACTGGTGGAGAATCCTGGCAACTTCTCACCTAGTTTCAAGGAGTGTACGTTCCCAACCCCTTGAGGGGTTGAATTCATCCAAACTGACTTCCATCTCATATAAGCATCTCTGTCCATAGTCAGGGAATCTGATGACAAGGGTTGCCAGGACTTATTTCGGCTCGAAATGGGGGCACAGTCCATTATGCTCGGGACCCTTTCAAAAGTGCTTTGAGCACAATTGCGCTATTTAAATGCTCAAAATTATATTTTTCTTTAAAATACAACAGAAACTTATTAAAACGTACCATTACCTCCAAATTTTATATTCAACGACTTGATTTTGATCTGTTCATTTAAGATTTTCTTTTTTTCCTTGAATTGTGTATGCGATTCCATCATGGACATCCTTGAGGGAGGCTGGTAATAAATGCTTGACCTTTTCACTGTTTGTAGTTGCTGTCCAAATCAGATAAAAACAGAAGAGGGAATTTAGAAAAAAAAAACAAAAAAAACACACACATAGTTATGTTATAGCTCATTATTTACGTGTAATGTTTACAGACAATTTTTACATATCCTTGAAAGCCAGGTAAATATATCCATATGGAAATGTTCAGTCAAAACTAACAATTATGTACTAATAAAGATGTTGAGGACCGTTCATGATTTTTTATCAGAACTGAGGCATACAAGAAAGGCCTAGTTTACAAAGTGAGAGCTAAAGGCAATCTGTATATACCTCTACCCTGATACTACCAAAAGGCAAGAATATATTCGTATTTACTTTATAAAGAAGACTACAATATATTTGTTGCTGCAACCTGGTGGTTATGCAGCTTATAAATAAGATTCATGAATCTTTAGTACATCCATAAAGATAGTCTATCTAAACAAAGTTAAAGAGAGTAAAACTAAGTTGTTAAGCCATGCCCATTGTAATATATTATCTGTCTATAACCAGATGAATTCTATAAACATAAGAAGAGAAATATGAGTAAGGCAAAGGGGTGGAGGGAGAGAGAGAGAAGAGAGAGAGAGAGAGAGAGAGAGAGAGAGAGAGAGAGAGAGAGAGAGAGAGAGAGAGAGAGAGAGAGAAGTTGTAAAGAATTGTTTTTAAAAGCACATAAATAACGTATAGACTCAGCACTGTACTCTTACAATCATGCCACAGCTGCTTAGAAAAAAAATAATCTAAAACCCAATTAAATCCCTTTGAACCACCAACTCATTCAATACCACCACTGGTCTTATGTTACTTTTGATATTTGGCACCAGCTGACATTACAAAAATGAAAGAATCACAAATATTCCTGAAATTGAGCACAGGGGTCAAAACATGACACAAGACATGATGGTGGCTTTTCAGCAACCTCAGGAAAATGTTTGACACGGCAAAATGACAAAATCATCCAACAATTTCAAAATTCCCAGAATGCCACAGACCCTTGGAAGATTATCATCACTGTTAGATATATGGAAAGATCAGTTCGAATACCCCCAGTTTTGACCCAAGTAGAACCAGTATTGGACAGCATTTAGAGGGACAGAGGAGACACCAAGAAAGGCCTCATAATGAGGCATCACAAAACCTCATATCCCTGATTGTTCATTTGCTTCCCTGTGTAAATGTACTAAACACGATCCCTTGCTTTGGGAAGTATGCTTTATTGTTGATCAATCCACCTGGAATTAAGTGGTCTATTTGGATGTTATGAAAATGAAGGGGTATGTGGGAAGGAACTGATCAATCTACCACATTGTGTCACTAACCCACGACATTGAAGATATCTGGTTGGATGCTGCAATGATCTGTTTTATAGCTCTTTAATTTTATGGAAAATCTGATTTTACTATAGCATAATAGCAACAACAAAAAATTTTAATTTTGAAACATCCCTCTTATCCTTTGTAAAAAATAACACAAAAAACATAGGAGTTCAGGAAATATTCATCATTGCACACTTGTAGCTTTAATAAAAAGATTTTAACTAAGTTGATATCTTTACTACAGGTCACTCAGCAGTATTGGGAACTAATTCCAAACTCCAAACGTAGGAGTTCAAGAATGCTACAAATATTTGATTTATTCATTGTTTGTTGCCCTGCTTTCCTTTTACTATTTAGTTAAATTGATTTTTAACAAAACATAAAAATCAAGCATCAGTGTCAATGCAAACCTGTGCAGAAGAAGGGCGACCTGAGAGTAATTCCATTGTGATGCCCTTGTTTGAAAGGATACTCTCCAATGCTTTTGGGTCAGCCTGAAATTCATCTGTGATGGAAAAGAATTATAGGTTATAGTAGTGAAACAATCTGGGCATAATTTTGAAGAAATGATTAGGAAATGTAGCTTCATTATAAATGCCTCTGAGACTAAAAGAGGACTGTAGAAATAAACGACTAAATCAGCAATAACACTTTTACTTTTACATGAAGCAAAAATTAGCTGAGCTCTTGTCCTCCAGTCTTGTGCTGTGGTGTAAAATAAAAAACAAAAACAAAAAAAAACAAAAATGGATATATTCTGAAATTGTGAAACATGACTGCGAATTGAGGTAATGATGCTTAACTTAGCACTATAATGGCATAATTAGAAAATAATTTTTTTTCTTTTTCTTGTTTTGTTTTGAAATCAATCCTATTCATTTTCTAATACTTTGATAATTTAGTTCTAATATATGCCTTAAGTAAAAGCAAATTACCTTTGGTGCAGCACACAAAACTAAAATTCCATACATTGTCTGACCTTTGTATTGCTATATAAAAAATCAACTATATGTCTTCTTTGCTTTCCAAACATATCTCTCAGAACCCTTTTGTGCTTTTTTGAATTTTCTAGTTAGAATGTTGCTATTGGTGTAAAATAAACTTTGAACTTGAAATTGGATGTTGTATGCCCTCTTTAGTTCGTTGTTCTTGTATTATTATTTTTTTAATTTCTGGAGGCTTGTTTTTTTAGTTGTTTTTTTTTTTTTAAAGGACAGTTGGAATAAAAAGGTAAGACACTAATTATTTTATCAGACCTGTAAAAAAACAACAAACAAAAGATCTATTTTTGGGAACAGTTTAAAATTTTAAGAAAAACATCAGTATAATTATATAGACCAAAAAAAATGCAAGAGTTCACCCTTATTCTTAAGAATTGCCATTTTAAAATACTTTAGAATTGATGTTCATTATATTCCAAATTCTGAGTAAGATTCAACTTTTTAAAATTCAACTCTTAATATCTGACTTTGCAGCAAAATAATATCCAACTTTAGTCAAATTTCGACTCAAAAATAAAATCTGTAGTTAATCTGTCTTAATGCAGGTTTATTGCCTACTATGCTGCTTAATTCAAGTATGCATTGCCACACATGAAAAAAATCTTAGATTAGTGCGTAAATCATGCTAACCTTCTTCACCGAGAACTTCCTTCTTGACTTCAAAGTCTGAACAAGCAAGGCTTTTCGGTTGACTCAGTTGTATTTGCTGCGATGGTCCATTTGTTGATTTTGGTTTTATTGCAGGACGCACTGAACCACTTTGTGTCTGAAAACTCTTTGAATGGCTTCGATTATGTTTGGCACTGAAAATAAATGGCAAGAATCAACTAGTAAAAGAAAAGGTATTATCATAGATTAGATCATGGTGAAAAATGAAAAATTCAAACATTAGAAAGATTTTAAAAATCAAACATTTGCCTCTTCAAAGTGGCAACCATGATTGTAATCAACACCATATGGTACTTAAATGATTCATAAAGAATGACCAATTCAATATAAAATATAATCCTAAGAAATCCAAAATAATTTCGTCATCATGCAACTTATGGGCAGCAATACGCTTCAACAGTCGTAACGTCACTTCACTCGTAATGACGCATGGTAACTTAGTACTATCGGAACAATGGCGGACGCCCTTATGAAATGTTTCTCCGAAGAGCATAAAAGCGTATCCAGAGGGAAAAAAATTATAAATTTGATCATGTTTTGACATTTACACATTCTGATCACAAGACATATGAAAAGTTCTAGCCAGCATGAAGAATACAAAGTACCGATTTTCTTTGTTTAGAACCACAATGGCCACCGTTGCTGGGCGACATGACATCAGACTATTGAATCCAATTGTCATCATGAATTATATTAGCATAGTTTCTTTGTGTATATTTTTCAAACCTATAGATATAAAGGACCACAATCTTGTAGCATTATCATGTGCATGAATAATATGGTTTAAAAGTGTGCAAAACCTGTAAAATAATTTCAAAAAAATGTAAATAAGCAATGGTAAAAGCTGATCTATAATAGCTAAAAAAACAACTTTTTAAAGTAGTGTATTAGTAGATCTTCGGAAATATAAAAAGTGGTCAATACAGTAAAAAAAAAACACAATCTTATTTTCTTCCAGATATTTTTGTGCCAGATACTTATGACATCATCTCTTGCTAATGGATGAAAACGATCTAAAAATAATTTTCAGTGTACGTCCCAGATTAGCATTTCTTATAATAGCAATCATATTAGTATTTTAGTCTTTTAAAAATAAAGATATGTTTGTTTTCCATATTTTTAGGGGCTGTCAATACTTGCAACACTTTGAGGTTATTTCAGCATGAGTAAAAAGAAAGAAGATGGAATAGTAAGAAAATTCTGAATTTACAATTTAAAACCACTTGAGAAATAGACAAAGGGGACTTGTTAAAAAAGAGAAGTGAAACAGGTCCCAATAGCAAACTTTTAATGTGGTTTTAGTTTGATATCACCTAAAAATCCAATCCAGACAAAATCACAGCATCCCATCTAAAGGAAAACACCGAAAATGTTTCCAAATATATTCAAAACTAAAAATCAAAACAGTAAAAAATAATTATTTTTTTTTTTAAAGACAGATATTAACAATGAAAAAATATAATCTCTGAAAAATAATAATACTGACTACTGTTTCACTCTAAGCGTATCTCCGGCCAGGGCCAAGGCAATACAAAGTAATCTCATTCCAAGACAAATCAATAGAAGGCACAGAAAGAGTGACCTCCCCTGCCCACCATATGAGACCCCATCCCATAAATTTAAGATAATCTGACTTATGAGCTTCCATTGTTCATGACAATAAATTAGTAGGACCATCATAAAAAAAAAAAAAAGAATAAGGGTGTCTTTGAATGTTGCATGTAAGCTGAAAAGCAGTTACATACTATTGGAACTGTCAGAGTGGGGGCCAAGCACACTCACTTCCAAGCCTGAAGGAATGATTGAGTCATCAGACCTACCTATTTATTCCTCAAACAGTAAACGGGGAGTAGGATCTCATTAGATATGGAAAATAGGAGGTCAGGAACTCTACCCAAATGAAAAGACCGCATCCTACCAAACTGTCCTACGATCAGGGTAATCCCCAAACGTTAATTAGATATGGCACTCACTTTGCTTTGTTTGTTTTTAAGGGTTTTGCGACACATTTAGGTAATTTCAGCGCCAGTAAAAAGGAAGAAAATGGGATAGTAAAAAAGTTTTATATTTTACAATTTAAAGTACACGAGAAAAAGTAAGACAAAGGGGAATTGGCTCAAATCTGGAATAGATGTAGATTCCAAGAGCATACTACCATTGTGCATAGTGAGATCACCAAAAAGTATCATCCTGACACAAGCAAGGGTCCCCACTATAAGGAATACAAATGTTTACAAATCACATGTTAAAAAAAAAATATAGAAGTACACAACAGAGAAATGATTTACAAGGAAAAAAATCAGCTCCCAAAACCATAACTATACATTCGACTGTTTCCCTCCCTGCCAAGGACTTCGACCAGGATCAGGACAAAACTAAGTAATCTCATTCCAAGACAAAGACAGAAGCAATTGGAAAACAGATATAGGGAAATAGAGGGCACAGTAAGTACTTCCTTGCTCACTATGGGAGGTCAAAAACCCAACCCAGGCACACTTTTTTTTAGTTGAAAAGTATCATGGCATTAAGGTGAATGTAAATTTCAAGCATTATAATTCAAATATCATCAACAAAATTAAATAAAATAAACTCACAGATCATCAACACTTCTAAAGCGACTCACAGGTCTTGGCAGTTTGCTGTAAATGAAGAAATTAATTGGATATTTCAAAAGCGATTCAGTGATATTAAATAAAAGCAACAATTTTTTTTAAATTTGAGAATAACTAAACAAAAATTATTTTAAAATAATCACTGTAAAAAAGCTAAATTTATTTGAATGTTCTGAAATATAAACTAGAATACCTTTTAAAACCTGGCTTCAAAATGTGAGACATGGTTTATCTGTACATCTAGAGGAATTTGCGATTCCTATATCAAAATTGAAGTCACAATCAATATCTGAAAATAAAAATAGGAAACAATTTTTATGATAAAATTAAAATTCCGGAACATTTGTTCTATGAAAAAAAGAATAAAAATGTCAAAAACAGAGAAAGATATTGATGAATGTTACCATAAACATTGAGAGCACAATATTACAATAGTATAAATGTAATTTTAATAAACTTCTTGTCACAAACAACAACATGAATAATTCTAGCTGTTTAAGAACAAAAATTGCTAATCAATTGGAATATGTAAATCATTTCTTAAATGAACTAAATGTATTAAATCACTCTCTTATCTTATAATTTGTGTCTTTACAACATTACACTCTGCTTTCCGAGAAATGCACTGGTGTAATCTGGCCAACTGATCAAAATGCACTTTCTCCAATATATGCAAGATACACAGGCCTGAGATAAATTACTCCACAATTGTTAGTTTGCTAACCGATGAGGATAAAATCTTTAATAACACCTAATCCTAAGTACTGAATTAAAAAGGAAAAAAATGCTGTTTTGTTTGTTTGTTTTTAAGAGTTTTAAGGCACTTTCAACACATTTAGGTCACATCAGTGCCAGTAAAAAGGAAGAAAATTGGATAGTGAAAAGATTCTAGATCTACAATTATGCTGTACGACAAATCAAAATGTTCCAAAATAAAAAACTGTAAATTTGTAATGAATTTTTAGACTGATATGTATCATGTATATATCTTTTAATTAGATTCATACCGTTATTCATTTCATACTCTTACACTTGAACCTCTTCGATGTAGCAAACAACAGTTGTTAGTTTGAGTTGTTCTTAAGAGTGCCTTTCTTACACGCAATTATAAGCCTTATTTTCTCAACAGAGTAATCAAATACGGATAAAGCAGCAGTAAATCAAATATGTTTAAAGCTATGATCTTGTCATCAACTATGTCTTTACAAGTTGCCTTTATACCAGGTACTGGAGGAGAGCAAGTTTCACTGTACAGTTTCCCAAAGGAATAGCGGGACAATTTATGCGTATGTGCAGAGCAGAGTGTGTGATTGATAAAAGAGGACCCTCCAGACATCTATTCCGGCTTGTTTTCACTCGTTTTGAAAACAGAATTGACCACAAGTACCAATTTCTTTTTCAAAGTTGAAATGAAAGTGAAAAAATATTACATAACTTATTTTTTCATTGTCTCAAGTAATTGTATTGTATATCATAAAGTTTCACTACAAAGTACAAAAATATGCTGTCTATTATTTATTTGATGAAATGGACATGTACATGTATTTTGAGTCATTTGTCACTTCAGACTGTTAACCAATCTCTTTATTTTGCATTTCCATGTAAATCAGGGTCACCGCTGATTGACCTACTTTTTAAAGTTGCATAATTGTCTCATAATTTTTACAAATTCTGAATCCTCATATTTCAAGCTTTAAATTGATATGAGACAGTTATTTGTGGATAAAAGATGAAAATTGACAAAATGGCCTGTCAAAGTAGATGAATTCAGATCTATTGTTTTCCACCATATTATATTATATATGAAGATAAGCCCTAAACAAAACAATTTTCCTTAATGATGGATTTTATTTTTTGTAATTGCAGCAAATAAAAACATACACAAATACACACGCAAACATAATAAAACAAAAATTAGTTTATATAATCAAAGTTTTGCTGAGACAAGATAAGTGTTAAGAATAATCTTTTAAAAATGAAGAAAACAAAAAAAAAATATTTTCAACGAATATCCAAAGAAAATTATAGTGCTGTGGATTGATCGATTGCAATCCTAATGGAGTGCACAAATTAACTCCAATAGTTGTCACTAAACAATGATTCACCTTTATTGTTATTAAGTTTTACTTTAGTAATACAAACATAAGAAAAGGAGTTCATCTCACTCCAGTTATATTTCAGTCGGCCTAGACAAACGTTACTCTCTAATATTAGATTATCATTCCTTTAATAGTAATAGCCTTCTCTTTGAATTCATTTCAAATTAGTGAATACTTTTCTTTCAACCTTGTCATATAGCCACTTGTTCTGAAAGCTGATTGATTTAATGTTCATTACTCCCTTCTCTCAAGAACTTACGCCAGGCCACAATATTCCACTCCTCATATATTCTATATTTCGAGATTTATATCTTACTCTCGGAATTTGTGGAGCACTTCATTAAATTTGATTTCTGCCATCACGATGCTGGAGCTTCTTTGTCACCTTTGCCAGTACAACCACTGTCAGGACTTTATCAAGCCGGGCAGTGCGGAAGAATAACTGCAACTACTCTGGAAGTGGAACCCCACGAGTCGTCCACAGGTAATATCTAACAACATTTTCATCATCTCATCAAGATCGCAAAAAATATGTAAATCATCATTATGATCATATTCTCATTTGTAACTGAGATCACCAAATAAGAAAACTCATTTCATTTAATTTCATCCTTCTATTAATTTCTTCATCTTAGACTTAGACTACTCATCATTTGTTCTTTTTAAAAGTAACTAGTAAATTCTGGGGGCCTTATACAATATACCACATCTTTGTATATATATGTAGTCGAGTCAGCTCTTGGGCGCTCATCAGACCATGACAATAGAATAGTGAGAGAAATTACTGCATAATGTGAAAAGTTTATCAGTCACAGTCACAGCATACCTAAGGGTGATCAATTTAAGGCTGTCATTATCCCCAGACACCTGTCTGGGGATAATGAAAATTCGTTATCCCCAGACGCCTGTCTGGGGATAACGAAATTTTGTTATCCCCAGACATGTATTTGAAACTCCGCTCTTTTAAATAATTATTCACATTCCAGAATATGGAATGTTTCCGAATGCACATAGAAATAAGGAAAGTTAATAAAATATCTAAAAAAACATAAAATTAACCAACATTAAATCAGTTGTTACTACATATACACAATATGCGTCGACTTCAAAGTGGGTGTCATGGCCGAATGGTTTAGTTGTCTGCCCTGGAAGTTTTACCAGAATCGACGTTGTGGGTTCGAATCCTGGTTCCGCCACTTTTTTTTTTTTTTTAAATTCCGTCTTCTTTTTACAGAACGTTGCAAGTGAAAAATGTCCCATCCATCCTCCCCCCATCTTTTTTGTTTTTAACTCTCTCTCTCTTGGTTCCTTTCTAGTTTATAGCAAATTGTCATATTCCGATCTCAAAAAGTGTCTAAAAAGAATAAATAATTAAAAAGTAAACCAACAGAAATATTCAGAGAGCGACCAATTGGTCAGATAGAGGAGAAAAAAACAAACAATAAATTAAAAAAACAAATAAAACAAATTTTAAGAAATTCATGCTCAGAAACGGAACAAAAGGCCAAACAAAAAGGAGAAAAGAATAGACTCGCACAAAAATAAAAAAAAAAAAGAGGTGGGAAGGAGGATGGATGGGACATTTATCCCTTGCAACGTTCTGTAAAAAGAAGGCGGAATTTTTTATTTTTTTTAAGTGGCGGAACCAGGATTCGAACCCACAACGTCAATTCTGGAAAAACTTCCCATTCCCAGGACGTCGAAGTCGACGCATATTGTGTATAGTAACTGATTTAATGTTGGTTAATTTTATGTTTTTATAGATATTTTATTAACTTTCCTTATTTCTATGTGCATTTGGAAACATTCCATATTCTGGAATGTGGATAATTGTTTAAAAAAGCGGAGTTTCAAATATGTGTCTGGGGATAATGAAATATCGTTATCCCCAGACGATCGATCCGAATAGTAATAAGTCATCCCTTATTTATAATATAGTTAGAGTGGTATCAATAGTATTGGCAATACCAGTAATAGTAATAATAATAATAAGTAGCAAAGAGTCGAGTGTGTGAGTCTGAGTCTGAATCGTGAAAGTGAAAGCTTTGTCTTTGTCTTGGCTTGGTCATCTTGAAACTTACTGTTATTATAGTTATGAGTATGAGTATGAGAAGTCAGTCAAAGACTCAAACTCAACTTACGCAAGGCATACTGACTCCCATGGCCATGCCATGATAATATATAATAATAATATAAATAATGATACTTCTTAGCCCTACCACTACCTGACTCCTGACACTGACAGTGTCAAGACTCAAACAGTAGAGAGCTCATCTGTGACTCTGGCAGCAGAATCAAAAGTAACAATACTCGTGACCGTGACACTTTGTTGTTGACTTCACTTGACAACAAAAGTGACAAACAAAGGCAAAACTTTCAAAGCCAAAAGTCAAAAGGGTTTCGTTTTCAGTGCAGGCAGGTCCTTTGACTAGAGAGCTGAGCCGGTGTTACCAATACTTAGCTTCTATAACCAGGACAAATAATTCGTTTGGACAGAAAAATAAATAAAAACTTACCGCTTACCGTCAAAAGCAGTTTAGATTTGAAGATACATTTGTTTTCTATCAAAAAACATTCGGTACTAGACAATCCTTGATGAATTTCAAAAGTTGTGTTTGAAATTATATCCTAAATATTTTCATGCTAAAAATCGTGTGTTTTTCTCGTCTGACCCATAGGTTGGTGCCCCCTAGTGCCAGCCGCCTGCCGCGCAATAGCCGCGCAAAACAAAGGTTTTTTAAAAAGTTTATTGAGAAAAAGATACGGAAAAAAGTGTCCCTAGATAGGTATGCAATTTGGTGCATAAGTGCAGTAAAAATTGGTGCGCAAAATTAGTTCGTAGAGGATGCGAGACTGTGTGTGTGGTGTGTGTGTGTGTGTGTGTGTGTGTGTGTGTGTGTGTGTGTGTGTGTGAGTATGTGTGTGTGTGTGTCTCTTTCTTTCTTCCTTTTTTTTGGGAGTGCCTACGTACACGGTAACGGGGCATCTAGCCTCAGGATCTATGTACACGTAAACCGGTTTACCGTTGCAACATTCTGTCAGTGATGGTCCTCGCTGTCGTGACCGCGCGCGCTCGTGTGTGTGTGTGTGTGTGTGTGTGTGTGTGTGAGTTGTTTTTTTTAAATCAAAACAATTTTAACCATTAATGGCGAGATTCCATCTTACACTCCCCAAACTCCAGATCTTAGTCTTAATGGTATCATTAAAAGACAAGCTTTGCGATTTATAGTTTAATTGAAGCCCGAGTCGAAATATACTCTTACTACTGCTCTCTTGGTGGAAACGATTTATTCTGCATAAGCAATCTGGAGAAAAAAATCAGTGTCACTGTAAAAGGTTAAAATTTCACGAAGTACGCTCCGTGAACACCGCTGTAACAATCCTTTGATCTACGTCATCAGGCAACCCATTGTTTCTTTCATCTTTACCCATTCCCCCTTACTATCCCCCCATCCCCCCGCCCATCTCTCTCTCTCTCTCTCTCTCTCTCTCTCTCTCTCTCTCTCTCTCTCACCTCTCTCTCCTCTCTCTCACCCTCTCCTCTCTCTCTCTCTCTCTCTCTCTCTCTCTCTCTCTCTCTCTTGTCATAATGTTATCCCTTCCCCTTCCCATCTCAATGTAAAATGAAAACGTTCTGTTGTTTGCAGATACATGTATGATTGTTTTGTTTTCTCTCTCTCACTAGGCTAGGATTAAAAACCAAGACATCAGGTAATGGGTGTCTAATGCCAAAGTATAGATTCTCTCTTTGGCCAATTTAGTCACGCATGTGGCAGTCCAGCTATTTACTATGTTCTGCCTATACCACACAATAAGTGGGATTTTGGGGGGTGGGTACGAAAGAAATCAAGGTCATAAGTAACCGTGCACAAGAGCTGTATAGGGAATTGGTTTCTGGGGGTCTTGCAAATACCAAATATTTTATGGAAAGCTTTTTCGAACTCCAAGACGTCTGGTTTGTTTTGCTATCTTGGAACAAACGAAACAGAGATGTCTTGATGTGTGGCCTAGTTGTCTGATTTTGTGACCTGGATGTAAGGTTTTGTGACTTAGATGTATCCTTTTGTGTGTGCAAGCCATGCGGGTAAGTACGGCGATAGCTTGCCAGTTGAGGAAAAAAAAAGGAAGAAGCAGCGTATCCGCATTTGAAAAACAAAACAAAACAAAAACTGAAAAAACAAAACAACTTAACCTTTTAAAGGCGAATATCAATCTTACTTGGACCAAAAATAAAATCTTACCGTTTTCATCAAAAGACAAAAAACAAATTACAATTTAAAAACTTGAGCTTTTATATAGAGCAATATCCACCCAACGTGCTCAAAGCGCTTTTTATCAATATTCTTACTGCTCTTATGGTGGAAACGTTTGTTTTTTCTGCGTTAAAAAATAATATAAATGAAGACTATTAATTGAAAAACAAAAAAAATCAGTGTCACTGGCAAAGGGTTAATTGCAGTACTCCTGCATCCAGTGAGACTCCTACGGCACTTGCTAATCATAAAAAAGGAAATAGCAGCAATCAACAATACTAAGGTGAAAAAAAAAGAAGAAAAAAAAAGGTGGGTAGGGGGGAAGAGCAAACCCAGTAGCAATGCAACCTTTTAGCGGCGAAATTCGATCTTTGACCTAACACCAAATCTTCTATCATCAAAAGACAAGTAACGGCAAAACTATTATAGACAATTGAAGTCCGAGTTGCGATAGTCTGACTACTCTCTTGGTGGAAACGCTGTATTCCCCGTTAACAATAATAAAGATAAAAGCAAACTACTATCTAAAAGCAAAAAATTAGCTTCGCTGTTAAGGGGTTAAGAACACCTGCAACTGCAACTGCCAGCATCCTTGAGATGTCTACGTCACCAAGGTCACCAATCGACACGTCTCCCTCTCGTCGGCATGCACCCCCCCCCTCCACTCTCACGGTGGTGGTGGCGGCGGATAAAAAAGGCCTTTTTTTCTTTTATTCAATCAACTTGACTGCTGGTGGACCCTAGGCCTCTCTACAAGTCCAAGAAATAATACTCACTTTTTCTCTTCGCCAACGAAAATATCTACCCCCTACCGGTCTAATTATTTGTAGCAGACGACAAATTTCTCAAAAAGGTCACGTGACACTGTAAAAACAACACAGGAAGTCCATGAAAGCTTATTTACGACATTTCCTTTGAACCGTGTAAACAACAAAATTTCGTTTTCATTCGACTCAACGGGTCAGATTGGCCGGTATTTTTTAACGAACTAAAGTTCTGAAAAATCAAAATGTTTCTTAGAAAGGTGAAAGATGCTAGTTTTTGAAACAGAGGTAGGTTTTTTTAAAAAATCTTTATATTTTACGTGAATGCATGCTCAAGGCGAGTTGGACGTGCAGCGGAGGTTGGTCGGCCAAAGGCCCACCTCTCTATGACTTTGTATTTGTAAAGCAATGTCTGATTGGTTGCTTATACGCTTTCAAGAGATGTAATGCGAGTTTATTATTGTAAATTGTAAACAATATTATCATTAGCATTCATCTTCATCATTATCAACATCATTGTTGACCACTGACTATTGACAACAATGTCAATGATGAATCAATTCAAATTCAATAATCATAAAGTCATAAAGATGTGTACGGTAAGGCATGGACATCATGGTACGATGAACTGATTTGAAACGATTTAGCCTGGCAAAACGAATGATCTAGGAAATGTACACACCTAATCTTAAGCGGAATGCCTCCCCTTAAGCAAAGTAGCGAGTGTTCAGCAATTATGACCTCATTTTATTTTCATGTTTAACGTTTCCAACTTTCAGTTCATGACTTGAAATTTCATATTTTGTGGAACAATCTCTCAAAATTCAAAATATGCCATGACATTTATATATAAAGCACCATAATTTAAATAGAAAATAGCCAAAACTCTTCAAGTATTTTATTTTATATTACCATTCAATAATCGAGAAACTTGTTTTAAAATTTGTTGAATTGATAAAAATTACAAAGTAAGTCATAAACATGGCGTTATTATATCTTGTACTAATTTACTCAGCTTCTAATTACATTGAGAACTAAATTCGTAAACATTTTGTTACTATCAAAGACTTCTCTGGTAGCCTACATTTCGAATGACTTCATCCAATCGGTGTTCTCTATATCGAAGAAACTGTATGTATCCGAATATTTAATCAAATTATTCAATGCTAAATATACGTAAAAACAACATATTATAAATAGACAAATAAATGAATAAATAGACATTAATTAAATAAATAGATATAATGTGTAAACAGAAAATAGTTTTAAAATATTTCAAAATCAATGATGATGATAATGATGATGACGATGATGATGATGATGATGATAATGATAATAATAATGATTTGAAAAATAATAATAATAATAATAATAATAATAATAATAATAATATAATAATAATAATAATAATAATAATAATAATAATAATAATAATAATAATAATAATAATAATAATAATAATAATAATAATAATAATAATAATAATAATAATAATAATAATAATAATAATAATAATAATAATAATAATAATAATAAATAATAATAATAATAATAATAATAATAATAATAATAATAATAATAATAATAATAATAATAATAATAATATAATAATAATAAACTAATAATAAAAATAATAATAATAATATAATAATAATAATAATAATAATAATAATAATAATAATAATAATAATAATGATAATAATAATAATAATAATAATAATAATAATAATAATAATAATAATAATAATAATAATAATAATAATAATAATAATAATAATAATAATAATAATAATAATAATAATAATAATAATAATAACTAATAATAAAAATAATAATAATAATAATAATAATAATAATAATAATAATAATAATAATAATAATAATAATAATAATAATAATAATATAATAATAATAATAATAATAATGTACAACAGTAGCATAAAAATATGACCACAGAATAAACCCATATAAGCAAAGGATGGTTCACTTTCCATATTCCTACACCATCTTGAAACGCTCTTTGGAGATGTCATCACAGTATGCATATAATAATATGCAGTTGGGTAAACCTGAGGCTGGGACTTGACCTATATATTATTTAGGAAAGGATAGAAGAGTTGACCAGGTTTTATTCAGCTGTTCAGGACACAGAATCGGTCTCAAAGTTGACAAAGGGGAAACCCGAAATGTCCTCATACTTGTCTTTGTAAATTAAATTAAAGCCTCTATTTCATTTTTCATTTATATTAATGTCTACGATCTTCAAGCAGCAACATTTGCTTACACCCCACTGCTTCCTCCAACAGCAGACTGCACCCAAAACGTTTACGGATAATGTCGCCTCACTTCACCTCCTTCTCCTGACAGATGTGGTCATAGAGATGACATGAAAGATGATTTTGAAGTTAGGACCCTACATCCAGATCTCCTCAGCTTTTCTGTCCATACATGTCGATTTCTTTACATTATCCATCCAGCATTTTGTTTGACGTCCGTCCCGCCCTCCTGCTGCCTCTCTCCAAGGTCCTTTCGGTTTTTGGCCGGTAATGTCTGATGGAAGAAACATGACCGAATCAATACAATTTAATTTTCTTATTTTGACTATATGGACAGGAGGGATTCTTGTGGTCTTGTTATAGAAACAACTCTCTTGTAAATCTCTTCATTCGATGTATGGTCTGTCCAGATAATGCTCAAAATGCGCCTATTGTATTTATTTTCAGATTGTATCCTCTTTTTTTTTTCTTTTTTCTTTTTTTAATTTGGATTTCTGAGGTTTTTTGCCAACATTCACACCCATAAAAGAAGATTGAAGTGCCTTAAGTTAGGGGCAGATTGCCATATTCTTGCTTTTACATACCTTATCCAGTCATGACATTGCAATCATTGCCATAACTATTTCTTGTTTTTAATTTCGGTTTTTGATCAGCAATCGTTGGGATTGTAGCCCCAAGGTATTTAAAGGATGCCACCTCTTCTAAATTCTGTCATTCCAGAAACTCTTCGGTCGCCCAAGCTAAAAAAAAGGATTTGATTTGTCTGTCTGATTTTCTGTAACGGTTTGAGTTTAACGGAAAGGGGTGTTGACCCTTTGCCAACCCACAACCTGGAGGACCAGGTGACTCAAAGATGGGGGAATCACACACCATTAGTCGCCTTTTACGACACGCTGGCTTGGCGTTGGGCTATTCTTGACCCTCTCAGTGGAGAAGTGGTAAGACCTGGAATGAGATTAAAAAGATAGCTCAGGAAAGAGAAGGATGGAAACTGTTTGTCTGTGGCCTATACCCTGACCCAGGGTGAAAAAGGCAATGATGATGATGATGACCTCTTCTAACTGTTGACCTTCGACTACGATGTTGGCTTTGATGTTGTCTTTGCAATTCACAACCATTTTGCAATTGGCTTTATTTAACTCCATTCCAAATGGAGATGCTTTGATGGCCATCCAGCTAGTGTGATCTTGTAATTTCTTCATTTCTTCCTGCTATAAAGGTCAATGTCGTCACCAATTCTGAGTTTATTGAAAGCTCCTCCACCAATTGAATTAGTTGAAGGGAAATGGTGTAGAGTTTCAATCATGCTTTTCTTCAGGAATAGATTGAAATTTACAAGATTCAATAAAAAGCCGTGTCGCTCTTTTACTGTTGCTTTGAAGAACAAACCATTTTGGTTGATCATAAGAACAGGACTGTGTAAAGAGCCTCCATAAAATTTGTACCAGCCCCTCTTCAATTCCGAATTCCCGTAGAGTGTGCCATAATCCGTCGTGCCACACCCTATAAAAAATGGATAATGTCATGTAATGTTAAAGATCGTGTTCGGGTTTTTAAAAAAACATTGGTTTGTTTTGTTGAGACTTTTTTAAAAATTATGTGTGTGTATGGTGGTTGGTAGAGAGAGAGAGAGAGAGAGAGAGAGAGAGAGAGAGAGAGAGAGAGAGAGAGAGAGAGAGAGAGAGAGAGAGAGAGAGAGATTGTATTTATCTTTTAAAATGGACAGTCTGTTATTGCGGAATGTTATTCAGGCCTACTTTGTACACGGTAGTAGCGGCGAAGACTGGAACGTTATGGACGAATAATTAACATAATATTATCCATACAGACATTGGATCAGTTGCACTTTACCCTGAGCCTTTTCCCTTCTTCTCAGGTCCCATGAAAAAAGCATTCATTATTAAATCAAATTGCAATTGTGCCCTTTAATGGAGAGGGACAAATATTGAGAGAGTGATCATAAAAAAGAACCCGCACAGGAGACGTTGTTATATTGAATGAACATTCGAGACGTATTGGATGTTATACCCGTGTAAATGCGCTACATATATTTTCTTTTAAAATGTTATTTTGAACATAGTAATCCATCTTTTATCATTTGTATGGCTGATATAGTGTGACCATTTCTCCTAACTACAGATCAATGTTTACATTAAAACGCAAGTTATTATTAACATAATTTGAATCAACCATGAAAAGTCCAGGAAAAAAAAATATATATGTATTTATTTGATGACATGGGCTGGGGGAATACAATTTAAAACAATATATTATTATGGTGTGTGAAGTGTGAAGTCGGTGACCGATCTTAAGACACCATATCAAATAGGCTTCAGCAGTCATGATGTCACTTCCCTCGTAATGACGCATAGTAACTTAGTAACTGGTTCTAAACTATCGAACAATGGCGGATGCCCTCATGAAATACTTCTCTGGCGAGCATAAAAGTATATCCAGAGGAGAAAAACATTATAAATCTGGCCATGGGCGAAAAAGTTCAGCCAGCATGAAGAATAAAAAGTACTGATTCTCCTTGTTTAGAACCAAGCTGCTCGTTGCTGGGCGGACGTGACATCAGACTATTGAATCCTATTCGTGGCAGTATCTTTTTTTTTTTTTTTTTTTTTTTTTCTTCATCGACAGGTTTATGCTGCATTCCCTAAATAAATTCTGATATTCTGCTACCAGTAAGTTGGTGACATAATAAATCAAGAACGTTATTATTGTGCTCGTGTAGCGTTCGTGCCACCAAAAGAAACTGAACAGTATACAATAGTAAAATCAAAATAAATTAGATCATAACTTGTTTCCTTGAGCATTTAAGGAACAACTTAATTTTCACTTTCTTTTGGTGCTCGTCGCCGAGTATTGTGCGGCTATGTGGTCTAGTGGTAAGACACTCGCTTTCGGATCGGAAGGTCCTGGGTTCGAGCCTCGCTCGGCGCATAGTTGAGTCATTGGAGAAGGCTCTTTACTCACATTCTCTCACCGTACTTAGGTGTAAAATGAGTACCTGGCCGTTAACAGCGTTGTCTCTGTCCGAAAAAAATGTAACATCGCCTAACAGGCATCATGTCCCATCCTACATGTTAAATGTTGCTGTTGACCAGGGACCCTTTGTAAAGCGCATTGAGCACATTTAGTGGATATTGCGCTATATAAAAGCTAATTTTTTAAATTGTAACATTTTGTTCATGAAAGTGCTAGGCTTTTAGGTTAAAGGAGACGACAGCTCGTGACATAATGTGCTGTCACACCTACGATTTTGAATAATATGGTGGGTTGGACAACATCATCTGTGTGTTTGTGTGTGTGAATAGACATGAAAAATGTATGTGTAAGACTATAGATAGTATGCGCTTGGCTTAGAAGCTCACAACATTGCCATCCGGAGGTATAACGGACCAACACACAAAACTATGTGTAACCTTGAAAGTTCTCGTCTGGTTAATACAGTTTAGTGAGAATTACTCCTAAACGTGGATGGCAAAAAGCAATAACAAAGACATGAGTGGCGTCATCTTCGTTCTATCTATAGTGGAAAATGTAGCAAGTTCTCTTAAAGCGCTTATAGCGAGATATCCACGAAATATGCTAAAGGCGCTTTACAAGGGATCCCAAGTTAATATAATATAAGACGAGGCAATATGACAATACAGTGTATTTGATTGTTCGGGATACTTTTCGCCGAATAAGCGCGGTACTTGGCTATACTGACTTTAACATCTTTTGTGCATATTATTGTCTAATTTAGACAAACCATCTAAAAGACATTAAACTGACTTCGTCGCGTCGATTGATCTTACCAGAGAGCGTATTCTACGCTTTCTGATCTTACACAAGACAACTGACATCGACTTTTTAATACTTCCAAGGCGGCTGACGGGTCGCTGTTTGGCAGCGAGTTGTGTTATGAAACTCCTCGCTTCTCAACCGCGACGCCGCTCTCGCATATTTTCTTCGATAGTGTGCGAGATGTCATCAGATCGTTGGGGTAAATAAACTGCTAAACATGGCGGCTAGTGAAAGACGTTTTTTCGTTCTCTCTAGGATATTTCGCCTGGTGTTGTTTATCTGTTGTATTTATTCTGCACAAAGCAGTAAGTACTTGTTTTTACTTATTATATTAGTGCCTTGACTTGCTTTATTAATACGTCTTCAAATTCTTAGTTCAGTACCCATGTTTTCTTTTTTTTTTTCCCCGAACTTTACGAATTGACGAATGAACTGTTTCTTCTTTTCATTTTCGGTTCAGTTTTTCATCTCCACTGTTTACACCTGAGTCACTAAGTTTTCATCTTGTCACGATAAAGTTAAAGCGAAAACAGAGTATTGATGACAGCTCGACAGCTCAGTTCTGTCGCCATCATTACTTTAGTCTTTAAATGTCTCAAAATAAAAGTGCTTTCATTTTCCGTCCCCTATCCTCTTCTCTACCTACCGACCTCATCATCGTTGTCATCATCATCATCGTCATCATCATCATCATCATCATCATCATCATCATCATCATCACCATCATCATCACCATTAACATCATTCATCAACAACAATACCTCCTCCCATAAATCCTCTTCTTTTCCTTCTCCCCCTCCCCTCCTCCCCCCTCCCATTCTTCTTCTTCCCCTCCTCCTCCTCAGCCTCATCCTCCTACTCCTCCTCTTCCTCCTCCTCCTCCTCCCCATAATTATCATCATCCATTCACATTTGCAGTTTGCAGATTATCATACCTGGATACCTCAGTATAGAGATTTTAGACTTGGTGGTCTCCTTCGCTCCTCCTCATCTATTAATGATTGGACCAATGTTTATAATTAAAATTGAACTTGTTTCCTAGGATGTTGCTTATCTCCAACTCTGCTTTGAATTTATTCAAATTTTTTGCTGATACTGTGGTTTCTTGCAGTTTATTCCAGTTTTTTACAATTCTAGATGAAAAAAAGTTCCTTCTTTCATTTGTTTTAAAACGTTCTTTTTCCAGTTTCTTGCTGTTTCCTCGTGTCTGAATGTTCTTGTTTGGTTTAAGAAATCCTGCCTCTACCCTGTCTATTCCCTTTACTATTTTATATGTTTGGATCATATCTCCCCTTCTTCTCCTGTAATCTAAGGTCGGGAGATTTAATTCTTTCAATCTCTCACAGTAGGTTTTGTCTTTCAGGTGTGTGATAAGTTTTGTTGCTCTCCTTTGCACTCTTTCCAAACAGTCTTTTTACTTTACTTTTTATTTTACTTTAACTTTAGGTATATTATTGCAGTTATAATCATTAGTGTGTGTGTGTGTGTGTGTGTGTGTGTGTGTATGTGTGTGTTCGGTGGGAGGGAGAGGGCTAGAGTTTAGAGTTAGAGCATGTTGTTATAACTAGATAGAGTGATACTGATTAATAAACTGCTGCCCTTTCTATTTCTATTGATTGAATTTTTTACAACTTGCATCGATCAATTGATCAGTGACTTAGTAATAATCGCATTGACCAGAAATACGACTATTCACTGGTTTATGAGTTATGTTAACTCGATTTATGTGCGTTGCCCTCATTTTATCATTAACTGAGTTGGACAAAATCAAGAGGCACCGTTAGTTACAAACTTGATCCCATAAATGGGGACTCAATTACAACGTTAATTAGATAAATCATATTGTTAACATTTGTCTCATCACCAAGCACTTTCTCAAACTCTATTTTTTAAAAAGCAGCAATATTTAATGAAATAATGATTGCATTTGTTTGTAAGGGAAACTTTCTGTAAATCTTATGTTCGCAACAGAAAACAACTATATATTTGCTCAAGTGGAATGGATAGAAATGAATTATGAAGGAAGTTTGTGGCTAAGATATATGTATTACTTCTTAATTGAAATGAGCGCATTTATTTGTATCACCATATTTTCTTTCATTGAATGACTTAGGGACCTTTTTGTGTATAAATCAAACAATGCACTCATTAAATAGTCACCTGTGCTCAAGAGTTAAACAGTGATTTAATATGCCTTCAGTTCCGAGAAGGCGTTTTGACTTGGAAATGATAAAATAGAAAATAATAATGATAATAATGAAAATATGATAATGATGATGATAAGAATAATGATGATAATGATGATGATAATAATAATAATAATAATTAATTATGATGGTGATACTGATAATAATAATAATAATATATAATAATAATAATAATAATAATAATAATAATAATTATTATTATTATTATTATTATTATTATTATTATTATTATTATTATTATTATTATTATTATTATTATTATGATGATGATGATGATGATCATAGTAAAAATAATAATCTTAACAATAATAAAAATATAGATAATAATAATAATATAATAATAATAATAATAATAATAATAATAATAATAATAATAATAATAATAATAATAATAATAATAATAACAATAACAGTAATAATAATAATAACAATAACTGTAATAATAATAATAATAATAATAATAATAATAATAATAATAATAATAAATAATAATAATAATAATAATAATAATAATAGTATTAATAGCGAAGAAAAATAAAGACACTACGATTCCCTCTCCCTTAAAAAATAATGTAAAATAAATAAAGAAAAAAAGAACAAAACAAAACAAATGAATAGTTTGATTGTTGTAGTCTATCAAGTCAGGGCAATCCCGAATGATAATTTTTTTTTCCTTTCTTTCTTTTCTTTTAAAAAATTTAAAAAAATGGATATATGTTTACTTGTACATTTTACACACTTAAAAAGACAGGATGTATACTTTTTTTTTGGTCAGTGGTTTATTACGAAAACAACGCTTTTTTTGTTTTTGCCCATTATTATGATGACAAAAAGTCATTAAAAAAAGATTAAGGCGGTTTTGTAGTGTTAAGTTAGCCAGTGCAAAACAGATTACTGCGTGTTTAGTTCTACCACCTCGTCTAACAGATCCAGCCATCCAATATAGGTAAAGAGGTCCAAATCATAACCTCCCCCCCCCCCCCCCCTCTTTTTCCCCCTCCAAAACCCCCATTACAAGCATTCCAATCACATATATCAGTCTGGTAGAAAACGTGTATCTTAAAAGTGATGGAGGTGGTAAATTATTATTGTGTCCATAATCTCACTCCTACCTCCCTCCCCCCTTTTTACTCCCATACACAACTAATTTTAACTTGACAAATGGACTGGTGTTCTGCATTATAGAATGTCGTATGGTAAAGGTCATTGACCTAAGCACACTGTCATACATATTAATATTACCAATGCGTGCTAGCTGGGACGGCTTATTGTGTAAAGACTAAAGACAATGGGATTTCTAAGGACGAATTAATGACAGAACAAAGTCTAGGAAAATGGGGAATTGTTTTGAAATTGCAAGGTAACTTATTTTTGAAGCCTTTTGACAAGGGAAAACTCGTTGGATTGCGTGGTTTTTAGGCTTCAACCAAAGAATGTGAAAGGCATCTCAAATTCAATTTAACTTAAAAAGGAAAACTTGAGGACGGAACTTTGAAGCATTATTCAACACTGCTGAAGTCGAAATTGCTACAAATTGTGACCTCTTTTTCTTTTTCTCCTATGAAAATTACGATCTTTCCAAATTTCAAGTTGGCAGGTCTACGTTTTGTAACAATGTGTTGAATATACAATATTCATAAAGAGGAAAAGCATTCGCAGGAAGTGCCAAATATACAATAAACTCGTATTCTGTTATCATTATTATACTTGGCTGTAATAAAAACTAGAGCATTAGACCATTCATATAGTGCAATATTCTCTAAACTTGCCCAAAGCGCTTTACAAGGGGTTCCGAGCCAACAGTACCACTTAATATGGCGCCCAATAGGCGATATTACAATTTTTTCCAACAAAGACAATCGTTGTAAACGGCCAGGTACTCATTATACACCTGAATACGGATCAATATACTTCCCTTTATTATTTGTTCTTGTTGTTGCCCCATATCTTTTATATATTATGTGTGTGTTGGGTCGTTTTACATAAAGAATGTTATGACAATTGATTTTCACGGATCGTTGAGCGTTTCTTACTGAGCACGGTGATTGATTCGTGCTGTCCCACTTTCACGTTCGGTCCGGCTATCAATCACCGACCTTTCCACTCATTCGTAACCTAGTCATGTTGCGAAACACGCCTATTCAAAACGGTTCCATTAATTTGATCTTAGTGCATTGTGTGTGTTTTAGCATAATAGCATTACTATCTCCCCCCCCCCCCACCTTCTCTCTGCGGTGGTATGTATTATATCAAGACAGAGAAGATACTGATTACACTAATAGCCACGCTTGGAAAGATTGTGTAATTGATTTTTGTGCATCGCTTACTTGCAATGGAATCCACATAGGATCAACGCTCTTAAAGTCAACTTCTGCTTAAAGTCAACATCTCTTGTTCGTCCCAATTTTTTCTGTTCTTTATCTAAGTATATTCCATTGATTCTGGAAAAGGTCAACCAAACGACGGTGTTGACTTGATCAGGAATCCACTGTATTTATCTTATAGTTCGCCGAGCTTAACTTCTTAGTCGTCAATAATTGCTAAATTTTAGTTATGGGTGAACAGTAGCCATGTTCTAAATTATCCACTCCAAGGATTTCCTCTCCCTTCCCCTTCATTATTCTTTTTTTTTTCTTTCAAAAATGTCGGTTTTCATTTTTATATGACAATGGAACTGTGTGAAACTTAAAAGAATTTTTATAATTTATGAACGCATGTATGTGCCGCATCCTATTATTTCAACAACTTGAGTACTAATTACTATAATAGCGTTATTTTGACTGCTTTGCTTTGTTCTTATATTTGTACTCCCTGGAATATTTATATTTTAATTTTAAGATTCCAATTTCCGTATAGTTCTCAATTCGTCGAGGTATATAATCATGCCTGGGAAATTTTGTCTGGAAAGAAAAGATGACAGAACGTAAAATACGAGTCTTTTGAACTAAACCTCGCTGGCGGTATCATCAAAACATGGAGTGTCTGTCTTGGGAAGAGACGACACAAGAGTATAATAAACGAGAATCGATTATGCATGGTTATTATGTCAAGAGCTTTTCTCTCCGACAACCATCAATGAGTTACGAAGATCACATATTCTCTCTCTCTCTCTCTATCTCTCTCTCTCTCTCTCTCTCTCTCTCTCTCTCTCTCTCTCTCTCTCTCTCTCTCACTCATCGATTCGTATGAATATTCGGTTGGTTGAAAGGCCAAGTAAGCTATTCCTGTTTTCTAAAAAGTAACTTTGACGCCATTTTTCACGATATTAAACTTCTTTTTATTTCAAGGTTATTTGCCCGACCTTTTGTGCTAAACGAAACATGGCCAGGGCATTTTCTTTTTCTTTTTTGGTTTTAATTGGGAGAATGTATCCGTAATATGACTTGAAAAAAATACGTGATACGAGGGTGGACTGGAAAGTTTGCAATTTTCATTATACTTTCAAATGTATTATTTGAATGAAAACTTTAACATTTAGTATAAATTCTTTCTAACCAATTGGTCTTTATGTGTCAAAATTTCTAAGGTCTAAAGACGTCACTTCATGACGTAATCGCCTTTGTCCTGTTGTGTTGTCAATAACCTCGGCCAAAACAAAATAATAAAAGAAAGAAAATGGCGGCACCAAAACATTTGATTCAAGCTGCATGCTGTTATAATATATTGAATTTTTTTAATGTTGAAGGCTGTTCACCCATTGAAATCCATACCGGAATGAAGCGTGTTTATGGTGGAGCTTGGGCTGATTATTGGCGATGGGTATGGTGTCGATCGAAACAAATCTTACAGATCAAACACGTTGTGGGAGGGTCACTAATCAAACTGAAGTCGAAAACATGATTCTGACAAATCGGCCAGTGAGATAAACTGACAGTGTGAGAGAAGTTGGAATTTCAAAGGTAAGGGTATACAGCATCCTAACAGTGGTCCTTGGATACTTACAGGAAAGTGTCTGTCAGGTGGGCCCCACGATTGTATTGACAAATGACCTGAAGTAGAACAGAAAAACAATTTGCTTCAAACTATTGAATGTATGAAGACAAATTTATTCATCAAATAGTCAATGGAGACGAGTCATGGGTCCACCATTATGACCCAGAGAGCAAACACCAGTCAATGGAATACCGACATAAGAACCCTTGTCCAAACAATGTTCAACGTTGTGGCGTCGGCTAGAAAAGTGGTGATCACGATTTTCTGGGACTTTGAATGTGTTGTTCATATCAACTTTTTGGAACAGGGCGAAACAGTGAATTCCGATCAACTGAGAAGAGTGCGACCCCAGAAAAATGCGATATTGCAACAACACGATAATGCTCGATCAAATACGAGTCAACAGACTCATACCGCACTGAGGAAAATGGATTTCTCCACCTTGCCACATCCACCCTACAGTCCCGAACTAGCACCTTCAGACTTTTATTCCCTAAATTGAAGGAATATCTCAAATGAAACCAATATGAAAGAAACAAAAACGTGCTGTCCGATCTTGGTGTGTAGAGAAAAAGGACATCAGTTTTTTTGTCGACGGGATGCATCAAATGATGCAGCGTTGGCAGGTCTGTGTTGGTTGTGACCGGTGACTATGTAGACAAATAATGTAAGCTATCTGTAGCTGAGAATTCAAACTTTTCTTTGATGTATTATTTAACGAAGTGCTCTTAATTACAAAACTTTTCAGTCCACCTTCGTTATTCATTTGTCTGGGAACAAACAAAGACAAACAAAAAACAAAACAAACAAAAAAACCCCCACAAACCAACGAAATAAAGAGAAGAAGAAGAGGAAGAAGAAAGAAGAAGAGGGAGGAGCGGGAAGAAGAGAAGAATAAGAGGAAGAAGAGCTAGCGCGTCCTTGGAAGGTACAAACAAGTGTATGATAAAACATTGTTGATGATCGTGACACCTTTTTACGTATCGATCCGCTGGTGTCATGTGATCTTTCCTTCTGGCTTGCTATAATGATATTTTATAATTATTGATATCGTACTCTCCATGACTTCTCTCTCTCTCTCTCTCTCTCTCTCTCTCTCTCTCTCTCTCTCTCTCTCTCTCTCTCTCTCTCTCTCTCGTCAGTCATAGACGAATTAACACGAAGGTCTGTGTTCATCATTAAGAAAAAGACAACAATGAAAATTGTCAAACGTGAGTACGTTATTGATTTCTTACCTCAGCCTTCTTCTACGTAGTTTGTATATTATAATAATGTAGTCAAAACTAGAATAGTAAAGTGGAAACAACCACAACATTAAAAAAAAATCTAACAATAAAATGAAAAAAACAAAAAACAAAAAGAACCCCAACAAATAACAAAACAAAACAAACAATGAAACATACAAATAATAAAACAAACACAAACAAAAATCAAACAAACAACCCCCTACCCCCCCCCCCCCCCCCCCAAAAAAAAAAAAAAAAAAAAAAAAAAAAAAAAAAAAAAAAAAAAAAAAAAACAACCTCTCAAACAATTTTTTTAAAGAAAAAAAAAGAAGACAAACAAACGAAAAAGAAAGCAAAACAAACAACTCCGAATTTTAAAAGTCAAAAATATTTAATTTGGAATAATTAAATGCCCAGAAAAAAAACAAAGAAAATAATGGCTTATCTTATACATCCTCGTTCGAATTGATTGTCAAATTAACACGGGATGTTTATTGCCTATCACTAAAAAAGAAAAAATAGCTTTATACGCTATATCCACTAAATGTGCTCAAAGCGCTTTAAAGGGGTCCCTGGTCAACATCGACATTTAACATGTAGGACGGGACATGCCGCCTGTTAGGCGATTTTACAATTTTTCGGACAAAGACAACGCTGTTAACGACCAGGTTCTCATTTTACACCTGAGTACGGTGAGAGAAAGTGAGTAAAGAGCCTTTTCCAAGGACTCAACTATTCGCCGAGCGCGAAGCTCGAACCCAGGAGCTTCCGATCCGAAAGCGAGTGTCATACCACAAGACCACATAGCTACTAAGAGCAAACAGACGTATGGATAGTCAAACATGAGCACGCCATTGATCTCCTTTCTCAGCGTTCTTGTTCTCTCTATTTGAATAATATTGTTATTATTATCATGTGGTGAAGACTGGAATGCAAGACATTTGATGATGTTCGGACCCGACGAATAGGGTAAGACACTCGCTTTTGAGTGGTGTGGGATTCAAACCCGTTCGAAGATACTTTGAAAATTTTTCTCATATTTAATTTGTGGAGGTTTAATTAAATTTAATTATAATTATATGCTGGCTCACTTTGTCCTGTCGCGGACGAAGCCAAAAACCGGACACACCGCCTTGGTGTGCAAAGTTGAGTCATTGGCAGAGACTCGTTATTCGTATTTTCTCACAATACTCAGGTATAAAATAGCCAATAGCAGCATTGTAAGTATGGAAGAAACAAAAAAAAAAAAAAAAAAAAAAAAATAAGTATGATAGTACCTTGCAGGCGTTATGTCTTGGGGGGATAAAATCGGGAAAAGAAAATAGTGACGAATAGCACGTCCCTGTTAGAGCGAGGCGATAGACAAATTAGCAAGGATGTCTTCGTCTATGTAGGTGATAGTCAAATTAACCGGGGTGTCTTAGTCTGTGTTTATTATTAAGAATAAACTGAAAATTAACTCCGAGGTCGAAATTATGGAATATTAGGATTTTGATGAACAACATCGGCCCGGCCACCTTGATTGATAAGATTGTACGCCGTTTCGCAAAAGACTTGACTGCCAAAACTTATAATTACAACCGTTTTCATTTTAAATTCAATTATATGAATATGATTGGTTCTCCTCGACATAATGATGCCGAGTAGAGGGGTGGGGTGGTATTCCTGTTTTAAAAAAAAATTATTATTATTATTATTATTATTATTATTATTATTATTATTATTATTATTATTATTATTATTATTATTATTATTATTATTATTATTATTATTATTATTATTATTATTATTATTATTATTATTATTATTGTTTTTTGTTTTTGTTTGTTATAGCTAATACATTAGTTCAAGAAATTACAATGTCAGACTCAGGGACGAACACATATATACACACCCACAAACAAACACACACACACACACACACACACGCACGCGCTTGAAGGTTCAACAAAACATAGAATATGGATACGTTACTCTCGTCGCTTACCGGCTATTTGGTAATTTGGGATTAGAAAAGTTCACCTCGTTGGTTAGCAAAACATCAACAATAAAAACAACTACAAAAACCACGATAAAATAATTGTAGGGAAAAGGTGATTGGACACATAAAAAGACCCTCAGAAAAAAACAAAAACAAAACAAAACCCAAAGAATAATAACTTGAAAAAAAAACAACAAATTATTGATGAGATCGTTTTAAATATATAGAAAATTAAAAACTTAAAAAAAAAGTAAAGAAAAGAAAATATTATTGTTTGTTTTGCAAAAAGATAAGAATAACAATAATAAACGAATTAATAGGGAAGTGTCATCTCCGTCGCTTTCTAAATCTCCTTTATACGTTTCTATAGCCTTTCTTATCCTCTTTGAAGCAGGTCGCGTGATACCCTTTTATTTTATATTGATTAGACGTGGAAGAAGCAGGAGATTGATAATTGACGAATTAGTGCCGTCAGAGCATAAACCGTAATGATGTTTCCATAAACCTTGGTAAGCATTTCGTGATTCATTCGCCCAATCACGCTCTGGCTCTCTGTCACGATGTCTCTCACTTTCTGGAAATCTATCTGCCTATCTGTTTATCTATGTCTACCTATCTATCTATCTATCTATCTATCTTTCTATCTATCTATCTATCTATTTATTTCTTCCTCTCCCTCCCATCTAATACCTCACCCCTCTCTCTCTCTCTGTCTTTCTGATGATCTCACCCTCTCTCTCTCTCTCTCTCTCTCTCTCTCTCTCTCTCTCTCTCTCTCTCTCTTTTCTTTCTTTCTTTCTCGCACCTCTATCTCTTCAATCAACTTTTTTTGGAAGGAAATTTGATGATAAAATACCATATTATTATGCAAGGAGAGATGGGAGCGGGTAGAAATTGATTCTAGGCTATCAATCTATCACGACGCAGAGTAGCTTGATTATATATATATTTTTTTAAATTAAAGAAAAAGATAAATCGACAGAGACAACGGAGTTAAAAGGCGAAATCGAAAGACGTTCGATATCCGGTCTTAGTACTGCGTTTTTTTTTGTTGTCGTGCAGCCATTACTTTTCGTCACCACTTTCCCAGTCAGAGTTTAATAAGTTGACGCCGAATCCCTAAATCCCCCAAATCCATCTTAAGCTTGTCTATGTCGACGACTTTTTTTTCCTTTCTTTTTTTTTTTTCTCGTTGATATAGTGAGGATAGGACGTGTTTTCGTTGAAATAGTGAGGACGTGCTTTCGTTGAATTAGGTTTCTTTCAATTAGGAAGCTAGGATCGGTTTTCGCTGAAATAGTGAAAATAGGATCGTTTTTTTCTTGAACTTGGGAAGAACTGACATAACTATAACCAAGTCGAAATTTGCAGGAGTAATTTATTTTTTAATTTTACCCCCCCCCCTCCACACACACACACACACACACACACAGGGGTTTGAAAGGTTTGAAAGATGCGTTTGTTGACGAATGCCAAGAATGATGATATTTCCCCTACGGAGCCGGATTTCACTCCGCCCAGTTGTGATGTAGCAGTGACAGTATTAGTAACAAAAATAAAATTGCGCCTTACGCCTAAAGCCTCGGGGCGCTTTTGCAATAATTTATATTATAGGACATTTAACGTGTTAGACATGTTCACATGATATGGTTCCATAAAAGGAATAAAACTACTTAGGTAATTTCGTAGGAAATAGTCACTTGTTACTTCTGAATGAGCGCCGTGTATTGTAGAATGTTTTCTGCCATATCTATAAAACCTCAGCTTCCCTGTCATGGGTTCAGATATGGGGGCAGCGTGGCGGTTATTGTTTCGTACTGTGTGGCCTTGAACAAGTTGCCCCGCCCTAGCTCGGTTTGGGCCGCTGGATTGCGGCCGACGCCTGGGTTATTCTAGTACTTCCTTGGAATAGACCCTAAAGATATATTTCCCATATGGGATTAATAAAGGGAATTTATTTAAAAGATGGTCTGAAAGAAAACAACTTTACGCAGATTCGAACCATGTCCATTTTCGTGTGAGTGTTTGACCGATTGTGCATCTGTTCTATCTTCCCCTCAACACCCCGCTCCGCCCCGCCACTCTCCCCTTTCCCAAAGTTCGATATAATCCAGTGTAATTGTGTATTCCGTTCTGAGAGAGCGTCTCTCATTGCCTCAGGGACGAGCTGTCTTTTTAAATATCCGTGGCATTCAAACCAAAGAGAATGGCTTCAAAATTCTGAGTTTCTATTCTGATTACATCCCATTCGGAGGCCTTGCTATGTTTTACGCCCTCACTCTCTCTCTCTCTCTCTCTCTCTCTCTCTCTCTCTCTCTCTCTCTCTCTCTCTCTCTCTCTCTCTCTCTCTCTCTCTCTCTCTCTCTCTCATGTTAAGTTTTCGAACTGAGAAAGAGTTTGTTTGGTCAGAAAGGGGGGGGGGGGGGGGGGGGGGGGGGGGGGAAGGAGGGATGAAGGGAGATGATTGTTTATTGAATGAAAGTTCAAAAGGACTCATCCATCAGCACTGTTATGAAAATTGTGTGTGAGATGATTGGGACGGAATTAAATTTTCTACCCTGGATAACAAAAAAATAAATAAATAAATAAGGCATAAATAAATAAGTACATAAATAAATAGATAAATTACTTTCATAGACATTAAAATAATTTTTAAAAATATATAAATAGTATATTAAGATAGATCAATTCACGGATTGAAAGGATGTGAAATTGCGGCTAGAAATGCCCATAAATCAATTTTCCAGGGCCCAGACATCATAGATTAAGCTCGCTGTTTTATTTATAGATTAAATTCAATGCTTTTGTAAATATTTGATAAACTCAATAAAGGAATTGCATCGTGTCACGTGATACAACACACGTCGTTAATTAAAATGGGTCACAACAGCAGTCGAATGAACCATTTTAATGAAAACTTATTTTGAAAACGGTTGTTGATATCTAGAGAAATTCACACTTTTTGAAAAAAAAAAAACCTAAGGTATGAGGGGGGGGGGGGGGGGGGGGGATCCGCTTTCTCAGTTCGGAGGCATTCGCCATGCAAGCAAACGGAATGTCGAGATTTATTATTCTGATCCTCCCCCCCCCCCCCACACACACACACACTATCACCGAACCACCTAGCTAATTTGGTAGCTGGGTCTCTTACACCTAACGAGAAGTGCCTTGCGATCGAATCCTAAGGGTAATGAGCAATTTTTAACTGTCCGTTTAACGCCAAGGAAACTGGAATAAACTCCGGCTCCTTGGGGGGCCTTATGGTATTGAGAGTCTACTTATTATAGAAATTAAAATCTAGCGATGACCTTCTCCTTTTCCTCCTCCCCTCTGTCCACTGTTTGTCCATCAATTAATACCTAGCCCACAACTTAATACTACCTTCCATCACTCTCTATATTTCTTTCTCTCTTATTTTCTTTCCTTTCCCTTTAAAACAAAAATATTTTTTTTTGTTTACCCTTTCACCAACGAAGTCCTTCGCACTTCTAGACAGCGTTGATGAGAATGAAAACCGCGGTCAGTCCCACTAGAGCATTACAGTTCCTCTTTATTGGCTATAATCATTTCCCTGAAGACGGTACAGCACAGCTTGCTTGGCTTATCCTATCTAAGTCGGGCTTGATGAGTTTGTTGTTACTTAGAAGTATAATGAATACGTTTATATCAGTATTGCGTGTGAGTTCGTGGATTAATTATTAGTAACTAAATCTACAGATCACTATATAAAGATTAAGACGCTTAATGCGAAAGTGATAAATGAATTAATTAATTGAATGATGAATATATATATATATATATATATATATATATAGATAAATATATAAATACATTAATCAATATCTATATTAGAGACCTAAATAAATAAATACACTAATGAATTTAAATATTAAAAAAAAAAAAACATTATGTGAAAGGTTTCTTTAGAGACTAGTACCTCAAGAAAAGACCGAGATAGCCCAGGTGCCAGCCCACAGTGATGGAGCGCTGCAATTTGAGAACTAGCGAATAGAGCTGGGCTGTTAAGTTTCCTGCTCGAGGAAAATGCAAAGTTAAACGCAGAGAGTGGAGCTCGAACCCGGATATCCCGAGTGGAGGTGCAATTTCCCACCCACTCAGTCATCTAGTTCCTTCATGTTGTTATTTAAGTCTTTGATTTGTTTTGTTTTTTTCGTTTTGTTTCCGCTGTCACTGTAATGTCCGATTGTTATTTTCAAGACGTCTTCCGTTGTCTTGGCGACGGACGAAAGTTAGTGAGCAAAGGAATCATCGTACGCTGCTTGGAATCGGGACTGGGATGCCTCTCTGCTCTGTCCCCCGGGGCGGGGATAATACACTGTAATAATAATATCGGAATGTGATTCGTCGTAGTCTTCTTCGAGATGGTCTGAATTGGTGGACATGTAACAGAGAGAGAGAGAGAGAGAGAGAGAGAGAGAGAGAGAGAGAGAGCGAGAGAGAGAGAGAGAGAGAGAGAGAGAGAGAGAGAGAGAGAGAGAGAGAGAGAGAGAGAGAGATTATATCATCATTATTTCGATAACTCATTAGGGGATTTTCAGCCCTGGTTTCCTTTTTAAAAAAAATTTTCCACTCAATGTAAGAAACTACATCTTCAATGCTCTTTCTCTTGGTGAAATGTTGGTATTTATGTGACATCTACGTGCACTTTATTTTCAGGTCTGATTACCCAATTCCTTTTGGGCTCGTTGCTGTAATGTAAATCTCAGAAAAATGACTCAAAATATTGTTAATTACAAAAATGTTAAACTAGGCCCATAAATGAATTCGGATGTCAGACCTGCATATATGTGTATGCCATGATTAAAAGTATTAATTTAATTTGAAAATTGAAATGGCACTTTATACAAAATGGTATTGCAAAATTGAGAGCATAAAAATTCAGTCTTGACAAGTTGGGTTTTTAAAATAATTTTTGAATATTTTCTCTTTGATGTAATTATTTATTTATTCATTCATTCATTCATTCATTCATTCATTCATTCATTCATTCATTCATTCATTCATTCAGTGGCAGAGTGGTTAAAGCATTGCACTGTGACCCGGAAGGTCCCGGGTTCGAGCCCCGCTTCATGCTCTTTCGTTTTTTCCCCTTGGGCAAGATTATTAACCCCCAATTTGCTCACTTGGACACCATGGATGATTCCTGTTGACATCAGGCATCTTATTAGATGAATTATCTATATTCTCTCGTGGAATGCCCATGCGACGATATCTTATGATGTCGTGGCGGAAAGGCATTTAAATTTTTTTATTTAAAAAAAAAATCATTATGTTTATGTTTTTTTTTACCAACCGTTGTTCTATGTCGCAAGCGCCCCCACACCTCCTTTAAAAAATAATTAAAGATTTGAATTAACTTTTATTTGGCATCTCACAGAGAACTTACGCTATTGGGTTGGGTTTGGCATTATAACGATGTCCGTGTGATGTTCTGGACTTGTTTGTATTTCTTTTTGATATCTACTCTACCCGTCATCGCTTCTGATTGTTATGGGCTCATTGTTGTAAAAGGAAGTACTCTCCAACCAAAGCAATATGTTGTCCATGACAACAACCTTATATCAAGCCCATAATTGCGGTGTCAGACCTGCTAATATGTGAACGTGATATGTACCAACAAATTCGAATAGGTAGTACATTGTGCTTAATTTTCTTTTCAAACGAGTTCTACAGGTCCATAGAAGTATAGATAGAATGAAGTTGACGTCACTCGGGTCTTTGTTATTGTTTTTTGCCATCCACGTTTATGAGTAATTCTCACTAAACTGTATTAATCAGACTATAAACGTTTAAGGTGACACATAGTTTTGTGTGTGGTTCGTTATACTTCTGAATGGCAATGTTGTGAGTTTCTTAGCCAAGCGCATACTATCTATAATAATTTTATTGTCAGTTGTGTCAAGACGAACTCAGTTTTTTGGGTATTTTTTTTGGATTAACCTCGAATTTCAACCTCATGAGCGTGAGAATGTCCGTCGTCTGCGCTTCGCGGAAATTATTTATAGATAGAATGCGCTTGGCCAAGGAGTTCACAACATTGCCATCCGGAAGTATAACGGACCAACACACAAACTCTGTGTAACCATGAACTTTTATAGTCTGGTTAATACAGTTTAGTGAGAACAACTCACAAACGCGGATGGCAAAAACAATAACAAAAGCCTGAGTGACGTCATCTGCATACTATCTATACCATGGCTCTCTTCAACTTTGCGGCTGTGAATTGAATAGAACCATTAACGTTTATGTCGAGGACAAGACCCTAGCTGTTAGAAATTAAATGTTACTCCAATGTTTTACTCCATGTCGTGTCGCTTCAACATTAGATACTAGATACCATACCACACTTGATTGCCATGTTTGGGTGCGTCAACGTGCTTGATTGTCTATGTGTGAGTTTTATAGATTTTTTAAAACAAATGTATAGTATGAATGTTGGTTTGTACCTACTTACCCTCCCACATCTCTCATTTTCTCTCTCTCTCTCTCTCTCTCTCTCTCTCTCTCTCTCTCTCTCTCTCTCTCTCTCTCTCTCTCTCTACTCTCTCTCTCTCAACCGTCTTTCTTTCTTTCCCTCCTTCCCCCCTCCCCCCCCCCCCCCCCATCTCTCCAACAAGAGAGATGTCTCGATCAGCATGAGAGCTTTTAGTTAAGACCTCAGATGGAAAATACATGGCAAATAGGGAAATATATATATATATATATATATATATATATATATATATATATATATATATATATATATATATGTGTGTGTGTGTGTGTGTGTATGTGTGCATGCTTGCGTGTTTGTATATAATTTGTGATTGTTTGTGTCCCTGCTTTTGAATGGTTTAAACCTTGTGATCTAAAAACAACGATGACATTGCCAACGTTTTATAACCAAAATTCATTGTAAATTTGACATGCTTCAATATATATATATATATATATATATATATATATATATATATATATATATATTTGTGTGTTGTGTGTGTGTGTGTGTGTGTGTGTGTGTGTGACCAACTGGGTCAATCTAGTTTTATGTCGCAGTGAACCAGATGGAGATGATTTACTTTACTTATAAAGTAAAAAATGACCTGACGTCGAGAATTAGGATTTTGAAGAGTAAAGAGACAAAACTTCTAAATTACGTCACCTTTTTATTTATCTCAACTTTTATAAGTTAAGCTTAAATTTGAGCTAAACTCTCTCTTTACCATCCGTTTTCAGAATTTTACATGAATCTTCACACCCGCGCAACACAAGAATAGATTTTTCTTACTCGAACGCAAAAGCAACAAGTACATTCTATACATGAAAGTTTTCTGCAAAATGAACTCCACTACACAGTGTCAAGTTTTTATAGCTATATTAAAAAACAATTCTTCAAATTTTGTAGCTAGCAAAGAAGTTATTATAAGAAAATTATTGTTTTTTTCGTACGCGACCATTTGTTTAAATGTTTGGGAAGGAGAGTGTTAAACCATAACTTCCATCTCGCCGTAACATTGTTTTGTGACGATTGGTCACATATACAAATTAATTGAACGCCTTTTCTTTTGGAAAGAAAATCCGAAGATAATTAGTATTATCACGACTTATTCCTCATTAACCGGATAATCTATTGTTTCTACTTGTAACAAAACCCCACAAAAACCCCATAAAATATTGTGGCATTGCTTTGTTTCTTCTTTCTGTTCTTTCTATTCTTCTCGCGTCTCGTTTTTACGTCAGAGAATGTTCATAATGGTGTGGTGTTGTTGGTTATGTAAGCGTGTATTGGCACAGCCCCTGGCCAGTCACCAGTCTGTCAGTCTAACAGGAATGAGGAATGTCTTAATTCATTAACCCATGTCAGGTCGAAGGGTCAGGTGTCCGTACGCATTGCTTTACTACCATGTACTACCTGTCGCTGTTGTCCTCCCCCTCCCCACAAATATGATCAGACATATATAATATATAATATGTACATAATATCGTTACGTCTTTTAAAATATCTCTTCAACCTTATTATTATTATTATTATTATTATTATTATTATTATTATTATTATTATTATTATTATTATTATTATTATTATTATTATTATTATTATTATCAAATGTCATGGTTTTAGAAAATAATAGATTGGCCCATTTATTCCTGAACATTAAAAAAAAAAAAAAACTATGATGATTATGCGTTTGTTGTTGATGTGATATAGCAGTATCCATTAATGCCATTAGACTACCGAAAGCAAATAGCAAGAAGCAATTATGTGTTTATATTTTTTATTTACTTATGCATTTATTTATTTATGTATGCATTTATTCATTTACTTATTTAATTATTTCATTTATTTCATTTATTTATTTATTTATTTATTTATTTATTTATTTATTTATTTATTTATTTATTTATTTATTACTTGTTTATTTATTTATTTATTTATTCATTCGTTTATTTATTTGTATTTAGTTGAAGTAAGGTATGGTTTGAAGACAGAAATATTATCAATGAATTGTTGCGTATACATCCGAGCACATATTCTGGTCTTCATCAACAAAACTACTTTTATTTCATTTCGGCCAGAAAACATTATTTCCCCCCAAGAATTAATAGATTAAGAATTGAGATCTTAAACTTGTCAATAAGTCTGAAACCTGGGGGCTTCAAAATGATTCTTTGATTATGGGGTTGGGTTGGAGGGAGGGCCATTTAATTCTATGTTTTATAAAGATGGAACACATACTCTCTCTCTCTCTCTCTCTCTCTCTCTCTCTCTCTCTCTCTCTCTCTCTCTCTCTCAAGAAAAAAAGAGAGAATGAGAGTGAGTGTGTGTGTGTGTGTGTGTGTGTGAGAGAGAGAGGAATGAGAGAGAGAGAGAAAGAGAGAGGAGAGAGAGAGAGAGAGAGAGAGAGAGAGAGAATGCTTAGTCACTCTCATTAGATCTTTCGGCGGATGTCTAAGCCGACGCATTCAGGAAAGATAAACAAGAGACTCGCTTGAACAATTTCTTATGATTGATTGTTGACGTTAAGGAACAAGGTCTCTTTCATTGATTTGTAAACTTGTTTCATAATGATGATGATGATGATGATGGTGGTGGTGTTGATGATGATGATGGTGGTAGTGGTGTTCTTGATGATGATGATGATGATGACGATGATGATGATGATGATAATGATGATGATGATGATGATTGTGCCATCACCGTGATGACGACAATGACTTAACGCTAGCCTCTTGTGGTGTTTTGTTTAATTTCTTTTTCTTTCGATCGATAGTTCCTGAACAGAGATGCCTTGTAATTTTCTTTCAACTTGATCACGCGACGTAGGTCAAAGGTGGCGAGGCTGCTCCTTGATGGCCTATTTATTATATTTTATATCATTGAAAAAAAAAACCCCAAAGAAACATAAAATGTAGTAACACTGTGGCTGTATTTCATAACCTGTTACTATGATTTCTTTAGATTTTCTTTATTTTCTTTTGTTATTCTTTAAAAAAAAAAAACATGTTATCAACATACATGGTTTGATTTGTGTCTATCTCAATGGTCAGAGAAATATGTGTTGAATGGTAGTTATTGAAATTTTCGCAGCTCATAAATCATTTAATTTTTTTATTTATTTTTTACTCTATCGTTTGTGGTAGCCGAAAGACTCGTTGCAAAATCGGTTGTGATTTAATATAAATCTTGTCGTTGGCAAATAAATGACAACAAAAGACTCGTAGGCGTCATATACGTATAACTGAATGTAGGGAAAGGGTAATTGTGTAAACGCGTTTTATTATGAAAGTCACGAGAGCAAACCGTAAGTAAACTAACCAGTAATGGAATGTTTTATTTTATTATATTTCATTTTCTTCTTCTTCTAGAGCGCGGCTAGGTGGTCTTGTGGTATGTATGGCACTCGCATTCGGATCTGACGGTCTTGAATTCGAGTCCCGCTATGAACGGCGCATAGTTGATTCCTTGGAAAAGGCCCTTTACTCACATTCTCTCATCGTACTTAGGTGTACAATGAGAACACGGTCGTTAACAGCGTTGTTTCCGTCCGGAAAAAAAATGTAATATGGCCTAATGGGAGTCACGTCATCTCCTCCTACATTTTAGGTGTAGATGTTGGCTAGGGGTCCCCTTGTTAAGCGCTTTTAGCAGGTTTAGTGGATATTGCGCTATATAAAATCTCAAGTTTTAAATAAAGTCATCGGTGTTTTCATTATTCATTGTCAATAACTGTGACCTGTCGTCTCAAAACGGTATGATCTCAATGAGGGGTCTCGATAGCCCAGTTGGTAGAGCACTCGTTTCACACGAAATGGACCGAGATCGATCCAGAGTGAGGTCAAGATTTTTACCCCCCCCCCCCCCCCTGTCCATTTGCGATTTGTAGACTTCATTCGATAGACACGACATGTGTCAGTTTCTTCTTACTGGTTGTATCTAATTGAACTCAATCCCCTGTCTTTTAAGTATAAAAGTTCCGCATTTGTATAACGCAATATCCACTAAACGTGCTGAGAGCGCTTTACAAGGGGTCCCGAGACAACAGCAACACTTAACGTGTAGGACTGGACCTGTTTGGCGATATTACAAGCGTTGTTTTTTGGACAGAGACGACACGGTTAATGGTCAGGTACTCATTTTACATCTGATTACGTTGAGATAATATGAGTCAAGAACCTTTTACAAGGACTCGACCATGCGCCGCTAAGAGCGGGACTCGAACCACGGGCCGTCCGTTCCAAAGGCGAGTGTCATACCACGAGACCACATAGCTCGATAATGTTACAAATCGAAGTGCTTACCACCATAACCGTGGAAATCGATCTGCTTGTCGGAATAGGAATAGGCGTGCGTGTTGACTTAGTTGAGTAGATTCTTTTTGGCCTTTGCACTCATAATATAATATCTAGGTTCTTTTACAACCGACTTCGTACATAAATCGGATGACAAGACCACATTCCGAACATTGAATTATGGAAAATGTCAACAAACCAAGAACCCGTCATCACCCAAATTAGGAGGGGAGGGGGGAGTGTATCTAGCGATATCGTCATTTATCTTTAGCAATTATGGTTATGAATTCCCCCCCCCCCCCTTCCCTTCCCCCCCCCCCCCCTTCTTTTAAAGAAAAAAAAAGAACAATTTGTCTGAGAGATCCTGTTATCATACGACTTTCGGAATTCATCCAATAGATCCCTCTAGGTGTTCATAGACATGATAGAAATAATTCTGTGTCCTCCGAGCTACTACGATTATGACACAGCATTCATGTCTTATAATTACTAGTGGCTTTGTTATTAGGGTGGTGCTAAAATGTATAGTATAGGATCGTGAATAGCTGTCTTGTTAGCTGTTCAGCACTTCCTAGTATTAGGCTGTACCTACTGCTCTATAGACTTTGTTGGGTTTTTTTTTTCAGTCGAAACCTTCTTGTTTGGATAGATTATATACAAGAAATCGTATTTTTTATTTGCTGTATGTTGATAAATTTTATCCGAACACTTTTCCAAGACCAGATCAACATCCCTAATCAAACACACATGATGTGTAGTATGTGTCCCACCGCTTCCGAACGGTATAAGTTTGAAGCTGTTTTATACGCTGAAATTCAATGTAGTAGAGGTAGTCACATTATATAAAACATGAGTTTAGTTTATGTGTTATTATGTTGCCCAGAGTAAATCTAGTTAAGTTGCAACATTTTTCAGTATAATAGATTTCGATCATTTTTGCTTCTTCTTCTTCTTCTTCTTCTTCTTCTTCTTCTTCTTCTTCTTCTTCTTCTTCTTCTTCTTCTTCTTCTTCTTCTTCTTCTTCTTCTTCTTCTTCTTCTTGTCTTCGTGTTTGGGTGTCTAGTTGGTGAAGAAACGCCATCGTCTTCCTCGAGCCCGGTCAGTTTAGTCTGCTAAGATGACATACCAGGCCAAAAACTCCCCTCTTGTTGCACACTTTCCAGATCTGCCCAAATTATGCAATATCTCAGAATTCATGTTTTGATATCTGGTGTACCGGTGGTGTGGTAGTGATGGTTGGTCTCACATTGTGTACATCGATCACTACTGGTATTGTAAATAGACCTAACCAGATTCACACCTTGCGTTTTATAGATTCCACCTTGTTCAATTATTTACTTGTTCGTCCTAAATTCATGTCCGCGAATATTGATCGCGTCTCGATTCAACTGTATGTATATATGAATATTGCAATTCCAAGGCTCTTTAAAAGTAGTGAACCCTATTCAGTGGGAGTTCAGATAAATAAACATAATCATAAAGGGAAGTTACAGTGTGTATCCATTTGCATCGATTCGGCTACCCCTGGCTGATGATAGCTGATAGCGGGATTAATTTATTGATTGTCAATATTCGTATTATTGCTCATAAAAAGAAATTGAACTATTTTTTTTATCCATTTCCCCAAAACACACCTATCTATATTCAACACGCTTTCAAATTTGAATGGACCGTGATATGGAAAACATTTTAAAATGATTTTTATTTTGATATGACAATGATAGGTCGAGGAATGGTTTGTTGTTGATAGCAAAGGGCAAGAATGAATGTCTTTTTTACTTTATCGGCTTCTTCTTTGTGTAGATCGACGTGCACTTCTTTGCAGGTATAATAACTCAATTTATTATGGGCTCATGGTTGTAATGGAAATCTCAAAAAAATACAAAATATTGTCCATTACAACAGCATTAAACAAGGCCCGTAATTGCGTTTGGACGTTAGACCTGCATATATGTACACGTCGGTGTAGATCCAATTCCACTACTTTTGGTAACATTTTGCGTTGTTTGTTTGTCCGTTCGTTTTTTGTTTTTTTAATTTAGTTTTTCTCTCCTCTTTTTATTTTCAATTTTCTCTTGCTGCCGTTGTTGTTGTCGTCGTCATCATCGTCGCCGTTGTTCTTGCTGTTGATTAAAATAAATATTAATCGTTGAAAATGTTTTCGCTGACATTGTTGCTCCACTTTGTTGATCTTATTAAGTTGCTATGGTGTTTGAATCACGCACTTATTGGAGACATTTAATGTTCCGTACTCTGAAAAAAAAAAAGCAAAAAGACAAACATGTTATTAAAATTTTGACCAGAAAACTAGTCTTTCAAATATCGGTCGATTAGATTGACCTTTACTTTGTCCAAAACAAAACAAACAAAAAAAAAAAAAAAAAAAACAACAACAAAAAAAGTCTTCTCAAACCTTTGACATCAGTCAACTCCCAGATTTGAGAGTTTTTGACAAGATGAGGGTTGAAATTTGAGAGTAGTTGACAAGGTGAGGGTCCTTTTTAAATGATCGGTTTTTGAAGCACGAGTGTTCTTACCGTTTTTTTTCTCAACCGTTTTTTTTCTCAAATAGTTTTATTTTCTTTCAGAGTAAGGCAGACATTGGAGAAATTGATTCCCTTTTTTTTGTTTATGAGAGCGAACTTGGTTGGCGACCTAGATTCACGTGTTGTACAACTCAACATGCCATAATTGTCTCTTAACGAAGGTGCCTTCGTCGTTGATATATACGAAGCCATAAGACGACAAAGTTGTATTATTATTTAATGTGATGGAGCCGTACTCTGAACTAACACATTTTAAATAGTGTGGCCAGAAAACTCGTCCTTCAAATATTTTTGATCGATTAAAGTGATCTTCATCTTATCAAAATCTCTCAAACGTGTAGCTATGAAGTGTCTTCTATCCCCCTTTTATTTAATTTTCTGTTTCGTTCCTTTCTGTTGTTGTCTACGACTGAGATTACTTTTGCCTGTTCTGGACCTGGTCGCAGTTCTGATATTTTGTTTCCTTGTAAATCACCTCTCTGTTATTTTCTGATAGTTTTTGTTTTGTATTGTTTTGTTTGTTTGTTTGTTTGTTTTGTTTTTATTAAGAGTGTTTACATATTTGAGTGTGTTTCTTTTAGTAGTACCGATTTGTTTGTGTTTGGATTATTTTTGATTAAAGAAATTAATAGTTTTCACTTGGAATTTACTTCCTTTCACCTTTCGAGCCAGTCTTACTTTGTCTTACCTTTTTAAAGGGTGCTTTGAAACGTAAATCTAGAATCTTTTTTACTATTGTATTTTATTCCTTTTGATTGGCTACCTAAAAAACCCCTTAAAACAACAAAGCAGAAATAAACCAATAACTTACTATATAGCATGTCACATATAGTAGTTTTGGTTTTTCAAGTGTCGAAACAGTGTGGTCAAAGTATCAGTCCACATTCTCCACACTTTATAAAAAACTTCTTGAAACTATTTTTACTGTTCTATTAATGTTAGTCTCATTTTTTCCACCATTGTTTAATATTTTTTTCAGCCCAGAGAAACTGATGAAAAAGACTTTTGCTCCCAAATTAAACAACAACCCCCCCCCCCCCCCCCCCCCCCCCCCCCCCCCAAAAAAAAAAAAAAAAAACAGAACAAAACAACGACAAATCTTTGTATTGAAGTATTTTAGTGGCCAATCTTAGGCAAACGATCTTTAATTAAGCTAGCGTTTCGTGGTAAAGTTGAGATTTTACATAGCGCAATATCCACTAAACGTGCTCAAAGCGCTTTACGAAGGGTTCCTTACCAACAGCAACACGTAACATGTAGAACGAGACACGACGGCTGTTAGGCGATTTTACTTTTTTTTTCCCGACAGAGACAACACTGTTAACGGCCAGGTACTCATTTTACACATGTGTACGGTGAGAGAATTGAGTTAGAATCCTTTTCGAAGGACTCAACTATGCGCCGAGCGAGGCTCGAACCCAGGACATTATTCCGATCCGAAAACGAGCGTCATACCGCAGGACCACACAGCCGCACAAGAATGTAGTGGAAAAGAGTGGACTGGGTGTGATGGTTAACCAGCCCCCCCCCCCCCCCCCCCCCCCCCCCCCATCCAACTTCATTGAAAAGGCCTCTAAGTGAATTCGATGATATTATTTTTGGAATTCAATTTCTATTTGTCGCGAGCCTTTTCTTTAAAGTTGGAATGGTTCCAATTCCTGTGGTGATATCCTTGCTTCGTGCTCTTACCATTACATGAATTTTTGCTCCATGTGTTATAATTTGATTTTAAAGTATACCAAATTATACAATCTTTATATATATATATATATATATATATATATATATATATATATATATATATATATATATACACACATATACACACACATATACCCTCTCCCCCCTCTCTATCCTTCATTCTATCTATCTATTTATCTATCTATCTATCTCTCTCTCTATCTATCTATCTATCTATCTATCTATCTATCTATCTATCTATCTATCTATCTATCTATCTATCTATCTATCTATCTATCTTATCTTTCCTCTCTCTTCTTGCTTTCCTTCTTTTTCTTTTTATTTTACACATTGTGTATTGCCTTCAGTTCTCCTGTCACACTGACAAGGCTGTTGTTTCAGTTTGCCTTTTTAAATCGTCCATTTTTCTTGTTGGTCACATGCAAGTAATTGATCGCATTCTTTGTAAGATTCCAGAATGTATGATGTACTTACTGCAAAAGATTTGTCGTGATGAATCAGAATGGTGTGAATCTAAAAATAGAATCTTTCGTGATGACTTCCAGTCATGCGATTCCATTGTTCATTCAACCGTGATGTGACGTTAAGCATTATACAAGAGAAAAGATTATATCTTCAATTAATGATCGCATTGCCGTAATCTTTATGAAATTGATATATTATTATATTATGTATCCACCGACCTTTTCTCTCCTCACTCTCTCTCTCTCTATGTCTCTCCCCCTCACTCCCTTCTCTCTCTCTCTCCTCTCTCTTTCTCTCTCTCGCTCCCCTCCTCATCTTTCCCTCTCTCTTCTCTCTCTCTCTCCTACCTCCACCCCCTCTCCTCATCTCCATATCTTCGCCCCCATCCCCTGAACGTCCATCCTTTACTCCATGCTTCTCCCCTACCCGTCCTCCTATCCTCAGATCACATCTCCCAGGCCCCATGCCTCTCTCACCATCGAATCCTCGTCTCTCTCTCGGCTCCTCACACCTCTCATCTCATTCCCAACAGCCCATCACATCAGCCAGCTCTCGACTCCCCCCACCCCTCTCCCTCTACCCATCCATCTCTCGTTCAAGTCCGAATAGTTTACTGGTAATATTCAAGGACCTCCCCCTCTCCCCTACATCCTCCTCTCTCCCCACAGCTCACCTCGGGTCCCATCCGCACCAACCCCACTTCTCGTTAGTGGGTTGGGGGGGAGTGGGGGAGGGGCTGCTCAAATTGCGCATCTCTCACCCGGACTCACCCTAATCTCCTTCTCACTCCCCCCCCGCCCTGTCCTGCGCCTCTCGTCTACTAATCTCTCTCGCTCAGCAGCTCCCGCTCAAGCTCGCGTCCCCCCCCCTTCCCCCTCTCCTCCCCTTGCTCCATAATCCGCAACACAGAGCTAATATGCTCCACCCTCCCGTTTCGTCCGACCACACCGTCAACTCCCCTTGCTCTCATCTCTCCTCTCACTTCCCACCACCCCCCCTCTTCTCGACTCTGCAAGACCCCTCCCTCTCGCTCTCCTCTCTCTCAGCTCTACCTCACGATCTGCCGCCCTCACTCTCTCGCAACATAGCCACACCTCCCCATCCAGTCTCCTCTCATCATCACCGATCTAACCTCCTGCACTATTCTCCCTCCAACTCGCACTTCACTCTGATCTCCTCCACTTCTTTTTACTACCTCCTCTTCACATCTCTCTCTCTCTCGATCACTAGCTCGCCTCTCTCTCCCTCCTCGCTCCACTCTCGATCGTCTCCACGCATTCAGATCCAAATCTCCTTCCCTCTCCCGACATCTCGCGGCTTCTCTTCGCCCCCCAACGTCAACCTCACGCCTCCCCCTCCGCCCCTCAGCGTCCCCACTCAATCTATAATCCGGTCCCCTCTCAACCTCATCTCACTCTCTCTCTCGCACGATCTCTACGGACTCTCCATCATCCCTCTCCTCCCCCCCCACCTCCGACCCTTCATCGAACACTCTCTTCCTACTACTCTCTCTCTCTCTACCCTCTCAACCCTCGTCCTGACCCCGCCCTGACGTAACCTACCGTCCCCTGCCTCCTCGCGCCCCCCAATCCACCTTCACCTCTCGCTCTCCCTCCCTCCTCACATCCTCTCTCTCCTCCTCTCCTCTCCACACTCCCTATCGATCCTATTCTCGGACATCCTCATACTCTCCCTAGCCTCCCCGGACTCAACCCCTCTCTCCCCCTCCTCATCTCTCCTCATTTCTGGGGTCCCAATCTCGTATCACTCTTGCCTCTCTCTCTCTTCAACAGTCGTCCGCTCTTCTCTCTCACCCTCCTTCTCCATCCTCCGTCGAGGTGACTCCCATCCCCCCTCCCCCCACATCGCTCATCCCCCTTATTCAACTCAGTCCCCCCGTACCCCTTCCTCTCCTCACAGCCCTCTACCTCCGCACATGCTCCGACTCTCCCAGCGTATCGCCCCCCAAGCATCTCTACTCTACCAGCGTTCCCCACCTCACACCGTACCACATCGTTCCTCGACCTCATCCCATCCCTACCCGGTCTCCCCTGCGTCACCTCCGTCCCTCCGGCCAGTCCCTCCACCACTCAAACCTTCAACAGGTCGGCTCATTCTCCTCCCGCTCACCCCCACCCTACACATCCCCGCTCCCACTCACTCCTCTCGACTCTCGTCACTATATCACATTCGCTTCTTCCCCTCTGCTCTCCTCCCGACCTCGGCCTCTCTCCCTGCCCTCTCTCTTCATCCTTAGTTTCCTTCTCTTCCTCTCACCTCCGGTGCTTACCTGCGACGCCTCAGACACCCGGCTCCTCCCCTCGAGCTCTCTCTATCCTCAACGCATCCTCAGCCCCCTCCTCATCTCTATCACGACCTTGTGAACGCCTCTCTCCACACTCCCCTCCACCTTATATCAAGCTCTCCCCTCTCTCACCCCGTCACCCCACTCTCACGTCAGCAACTCCCTTCTCATATGCATCCACTCTCCTTCCGTCTCGATCTCCCCTCCTCCCTCCCGGGGACTCTCTCCACCCGTCCGACCACTCACCCCGCTATCTCATCGTCGACGTCGATCCCCCCCCCGGCTCTACCATACAACTACGTTGGAACCCGCCTCACCGTCGCTAGACGGAACCGCCAGCGTACACTGTCCACGCCGCTGGTCCTGTGTCCCCCACCTCCTTCACTCCGTCATTCTTCTCCGGCTCCTACGCCCACCTCACCTCTCATTCCTCCGCTCCTCCCGCTCCGCTGCCGACCGCGCCGGCTCCTCTCCCTCTCTCAAGCCTGGAACCTTGCTCCCGCCCCGGCTCCCCCCAGCCCCTCATCCACATCCTCCTCCACACGATATTACCGTTCCCACTATGCAGAACCCTGAACAGATATATCCCCCTCGACCCTACTCTTCAATCACCCCACACCCCTCTCTCCATCCCCGCTCTCATCCTAAGTCCCCACGTAACATCATCAACACCTCTCTCTCCTCTCTCCACTCTCTTCACCCGTCTCTCTCTCTCGTCACTCTCTCGTCTCTTCTCCGCGGGGGTCCCTAAATCGGAGAGCCTAACACTTCTCTCTCATTACGCCTCCTCTCCTCATCTTCCCTCGTCGTTCTCTACTTCCCCCCAGAGTCGTCCTACCCCCCGTCTCGTCCCTCGATCTCTCTCTCCATGTTTATAACGGCGTCTCTCCCTCATCGGGGCACCCTCTCCCACAACTCCGCCACCCACCGGTCTCCTCCTCTCCTCCACCCAAACAACCTCTCATCTCACTCTCCTATCTTAACTACCGTCCCCCTAGCCCCCCCCCACTTCCCCCCCCCCCCGCCACTACTCCTCTCCTCTCTTCCTCTCTCGTCCCTTGCCTTCCTCTCTCGTTTTCGCTCTCATCCCCCTCCCTTCCTTTCTCTACCTCTTCCCCTTCCCGCACCTACTCCCTCCTCCCCGTTTGTAATTTGTCTCTCTGCTCTCTCTTCCTCTTATCTTTTCACTCTTGCCTCTTAAATTAAGAATGCAACTTTTACCTTCACGGCTGTAATCGGTCAGGTGATCGTGTTTAAATTCAATTTAATCTACGGGTTTTTAATGAAAGGCATTGTTCTCTCTCTCTTGTTATTGAGACCCCCCCCCCTCCCCCCCAATATATCTTGATATTGTCTTTTTCTTAAATTCGTCTCTCATCTAACACTTAGTCTCACTCGATATAAGTTTTCCAAATGTGTGTTAACGTTTTTTACAAAGAAGACTTCGTCATGCCTAGAATATCATGGTGAATTTGCGTCGCATTACATTTTCTACTTACTACCGTCTTTAATGTCTACTATTTTTGTCATCATCATCATCATCATCATCATCATCATCATCGTCGTCTTCGTCGTCGTCATTATCATCATCATCACAGTCACCTCCACCAACACCTCCAATACTACCACCACCACCACCATCATCACCATCATCATTATCATCATCATCATCATCATCATCATCATCATCATCATCATCATCATCATCATCATCATCATCATCATCGTCATATTGCTGGTTTACCACAGAATCCCGCACTGTATTGTAAGAAATTATTCATTACACATAGTTCCATGTAAAAGGCCAAGGCGACCAAAACAAGTCCTACACGTGACAGCCATCACTGTACTCAGGCTATTGATTTTTCGTTCTTTTTTTTATGTCTAATCCACCCCTGAGGCCAGAATTGAATGTAGCATTGGATGTAACATATAAATATTCTCTAAACCCCCATTATTTTCAATACGATTCATTTCATTAGAATTGAGACTAGGTATCTGTTTCTCTCGTTTTCATAACAGAAAATAGTGTGGAATAGCTCAACATTTTTGTCTCTTTGTGGATGTTGTATGTGTGTTTGTGTGTGTGTGTGTGTGTGTGTGTGTGTGTGTGCATGTAATATAAGTTGTTTTATCTCTGAGTTTGTATTATTAAGGTCGGTTAGAAAGACCCCCTCCCCCAATAAATAAATAAATTAATAAAAACAACAGAAAACAATAAACAACAAAAAACATATAAAAATAAAAAAGAACACGATGAACTAGTTAGGGAAAAGACATAAAATAGTTATGGGCCATAATACGAGACTCTCTTCTATGAGGTAGTGGATTCCTCTTCTTCTTCTTCTTCTTCTTCTTCTTCTTCTTCTTCTTCTTCTTCTTCTTCTTCTTCTTCTTCTTCTTCTTCTTCTTCTTCTTCTTCTTCTTCTTCTTCTTCTTCTTCTTCTTCTTCTTCTTCTTCTTCTTCTTCCTATCTTCTTCTTCTTCTTCTTCTTCTTCTTCTTCTTCTTCTTCTTCTTCTTCTTCTTCTTCTTCTTCTTCTTCTTCTTCTTCTTCTTCTTCTTCTTCTTCTTCTTCTTCTTCTTCTTCTTCTTCTTCATCTTCTTCTTCTTCTACTTCTTCTTCTTCTGTCTCTCTCTCCCTCCCCATCCATCATCTCCCCTTTAGACTATGAGGAAGACGCCCAGTGCCTACCGTTAGTGGTATGTGCGGCTATATGGTCTTGTGGTATAACACTCACTTTGGGATCGAAAGGTCACGGGTTCGAGCCTCTCTCGGCGCATAGTTGAGTGCTTGGAAAAGACTATTTACTCACATAATCTCACCCTACTCGTGGCGTAAAACGAGTACCGTTAACAGTGTTGTCTCTGTCGGAAAAATTGTAATATCGCCTAACGGGCGTCATGTCTCGTTCTTTATGCTGAGCGATGCTGTTGGTCAGAGACCCTTTGTATAGCGATTTTAGCATGTTTAGCGATTGTTGCTCTTTATAAAAGCTCAATTTAAAAAAAAGTGTTCCAATCAGGTTGCTGGTATCCCCCCCCCCTTTTTTTTTTTTAAATTTTTTATTTGTTTTTGTCTGGCATCGAGCGTCCCATCCAAATGATAGCAAGCAGTTGTTATTGCCCATTTGACTCTTCATAAATCGGGATTAATTCCATGGCACTATTATGGCTCTGAATTACTATTTCCACAACCGCTACACCATCCGTTAAAAAAAAAAAAACAAAAAAAAAACAAACAAAAAAAAAAAACAAAACAAAAACTAACTTGCGTTATCTCTGACCAAACTGTTTTTATTGCCATTATGAATGATTAAGATTATTATTCAGAACAATGACGAGTCATGTTAAATTTTTTATTACCCCCCCCCCCCCCCCCACCCTTTTTTTTTTAAACGTTATCTTTCTCTAGATATCTTCTTCTTCTTCTTCTTCTTCTTCTTCTTCTTCTTCTTCTTCTTCTTCTTGTTTCTTCTTCTTCTTCTTCTTCTTCTTCTTCTTCTTCTTCTTCTTCTTCTTCTTCTTCTTCTTCTTCTTCTTCTTCTTCTTCTTCTTCTTCTTCTTCTTCTTCTTCTTCTTCTTCTTCTTCTTCTTCTTCTTCTTCTTCTTCTTTCCTCCTCCTCCCCTCCTCCTTCTCCTCCTCCTCCCCTCCTCCTTCTCCTCCTCCCCTCCTCCTCCTCCCCCTCCCCCTCCTCCTCCTCATCCCCCTCCTCCTCCTCCTTCTTCTCCTCCTCCTCCTCCTTCTTCTTCCTTCTTCTTCTTTCTTCTTCTTCTTCTTCTTCTTCTTCTTCTTCTTCTTCTTCTTCTTCTTCTTCTTCTTTCTTCTTCTTCTTCTTCTTCTTCTTCTTCTTCTTCTTCTTCTTCTCTCTCTTCTCCTTCTTCTTCTTCTTCTTCTTCTTCTTCTTCTTCTTCTTCTTCTTCTTCTTCTTCTTCTTCTTCTTCTTCTTCTTCTTCTTCTTCTTTTTAACGATGAAGGATAATGGAGTTGGTTTCTGTGCCCCCATTGCTGGTGCTTTTAGTGGCTGTGCGCACAGTTCCGATTTTCCACTCCAAGGTTTCTCTTCCTCCCAACCTCTTCAGTCATCCTTCTTATTTTGAGATTAGCCGTGACCTGACAAATTGTGTGGATTGAACGCGATTGACTCAACCTCTCATCCCTGATTACTCTGTCTCTCTCAATTTAAACGCCGCCGTCAGGTTCTTGGGTGTGTACTCGTATGTATGTATACACGTTAAAAGGCAGCAAAGCTTTTCAATAGATTGGTAATGACGACATCACCGTAGGCGTTGTCGTTTTTGTCACCATTACATTACCACCAACACCATCACTTCCACCACCATCACCATCGTCGTCGTCGTCGTCGTCGTCGTCACCATCATCAACATTATCAGCGACATCATCGTCAATCATGATCATCATCATCATCATCATCATCATCATCATCATCATCATCATCATCATTATCATCATTATCAACATTGTCATCGTCACCAGAGTCATTAACATCATCATCATCATCATCATCATCGTCATCATCATCATCATCATCATCATCATCATCATCATCATCATCATCATCATCATCAATATCACCATCGTTGTCATTTATCTTCCTCATCAACATTACCATCGTTGTTATTTATCTTCCTCATCGTCGTCACCGTTTTCGTCGCAGTCTCGCTTATGTCATGACTATCAATGTAACAACTTTATTGATTATCTTACCACTCCATGGTCCTTGCGGTCCTTGCCCTTCCCTCCCCCCACCCACCCCTCCCTCGAATTTACGTCTTTATTGTCTGGTCAGATCTGTAATTATAGATAACGGCGGTGCTTTGTGCGAAGCGGACAGCCATTATTTCACTTCTATATTACCCACATACTCCCATCCAACAACCTGTAGGGTGATTTTACCAATTATGTGATGCTACCAGCAGAGCGAGGAATGAGATGATTATCGTGTATTTCATCTCTTAAAATAAAAAAATAAAAGCAGACAAAACAAATAAACTAAAATAAATAAAATAAAAAAACAAACAAACCCAGAGGTCAATTCAAATATTAGGGACTGTTCTAGCTCTGGATTTTATTCATTATTTATTACACGCTACGATAAGGCAACCGTGAAGGTTCAACTTAAGGAGATTTATTTTTTTCTATTTCACAGAACCCATTAAAAATGATTATTTTATCGAGTAAGCTGCAGCAATACAAAAAAAGTGTGCTTAAATTAATCGAGTTTTTTGTTGTTGTTGTGATCAAATGAATTCATAAAACATAGATGCATAACCTTGCGGTAATTATGTACTATTATTCTACCCCTCTCCCTAAATAGTAACGCGTAATGATATCAAGTTTACAATAATAAATTGTGACGTCAGATTGTCAAACGTTAGATTTAATTAAAATTAGGTTTTGAAATAAAAGATCTATCATTTACGTATTTTAAAAAATGTCTTTACTCAAAGATGACGAAATCGTAATCGATTGAGGGGTAGAATTCGAAATTTGTTCCCAACGCGCACTCGCAAGCTTGTGCTGCGGTTGGGAACACGTCCGGAAATCCAAACAGCAAGAATGTAAGAATCGTATATTATTCCACGGGAACACGTCCGGAAATCCAAACAGCAAGAGTGTAAGAATCGTATATATTCCACGGGAACACGTCCGGAAATCCAAACAGCAAAAGTGTAAGAATCGTATATTATTCCACGGGAATACGTCCGGAAATCCAAACAGCAAGAGTGTTAGAATCGTATAATATTATTCCACGGGAACACGTCCGGAAATCCAAACAACAAGAGTGTAAGAATCGTATATTATTCCACCCCTCTCATTGGAAGACCATATCATTCTTAGTAAATACTTAATCGTTGAATAATGCTTTACACGCTTTGACGAATAATTTTATTCAACGATTGCAGAATATTTTGGCACGTTTTATTGGTGTGACATATGTGTAAAAGAGAGCTGATTGGTGATTATAAATAATCTTTTGATGCGCATGAATACAAATCCAAAGTTTTAATTATTTTGATCAAATTATCATTCAAGCAGATGGAGAAAATTACATCTTATGGAGAATAGAAGTACTGCTACCATACAATTGGTCACGGAATATCTAATATATCTTACATGGAGAGGTGGAATAACGTGTTCTTTCATTTCTTTGTATTGTATTGATTTAACTCGTTATATTTTTATCGCGCAATACAAGCTTGTAGTGTTATTAATTTTTATTGATAGTTATAAGATGCGATTTCAGGTCAGGATGATATTGATGCCGGACTGATTATGAGCAACACGTTAAACACGAGCTTTTATATAGCACAATATCCACTAAGTCTACTCAAAGCGTTTTACACAATGGGATCTTAAGCGGACAGCAGCACTTCACACTGCCGACGAGATATGACAATTTCAAGGCGCTATTAGAATTTTTTTTAGACAGAAAAAACGTTGTTGCCAGCGAAATATTCATTTGATTCCCAAGAACGGTGCAAGATTCGAACCAAGAATCTACTGGTCAGAAGCTGATTGCCATACTTCGAGACCACAAAACTTAAAAAAAATAGAGTTCCAATGTTGGTGTTGATTCTTTTGTCATAATGTTTTAAGAGTATCTCTGTTTTTTTTTTTTTATTTTGTTTTTTTGTTTTTGTTTTTTTTTTGTTTGTCTTTTAACGGCATCACTTCGAAAAGTCTAAGATTTGAGAGTTTTTGCCAAGATGAGTGCAATTTAAATCTTTCGATATTCGAAGGACGAGTTTTCTGGCCAATTAAAAAAAAAAATAATACTAGTTTTTTTTTCCAGAGCATGGCAGTTAAATGATTAAAGGAGGAAAGAAAAAGGAAAGCGGGGAATGAAGAAATCAGTTGTACGTATTGTGTATTTTTATAGGCTTCTTATTGTTGTTGTGACGTTACTGTGCTTTGAGGGGCCACCCCATGTATTGTAATGAAATGGCTCGTATTGATTGCCGAGAACTCAGCTTTTGTCTCTCGATACAGAACTGTTTACGACGTACCGACAAAAGCCTATTTTACATACTAATGGATTGTCCTGGACTGTCGAGTACCAGGCGCTGTGATATGTAACTCAGGGCGTCAAAACGGTGTTCTGACAGAGTGAACCAGATTCTGAAGATTGATTTTGAGTTCTAAATTGATGTGAGATTTGTATTTGAATTCCCCAGCCCAATTATTGTGAAAGGTGAATTTTGCTCCATAAACTACTTAACTCTCAAATTTTGCTATTCAAACCGTTTTCACTTTTAATTCAATTTTCGGGATCCAGTTTACTAGGGCAGTGTACCGAATCGAGGCAACGGGTCACATTTGAGACGACACCTTATAAAAAAAAATGGGTCAGTTACATTCATCGATATCTAAAAGAAGTTTTTGGTTACATTCTAAATGTCGATGAACTTAAAGTTATAAAGGGGGTGCATCAGACACCGTCATCGATGATCTAGACCCATTGTTATGAGCTTCGTATTGTTGTGGTGAAAGGTGTGCTCTCAGGGGCCACTTCTGCATTGATTGTCATGACTTCAGTTACTTTGTCTCTTGTAGAGAACTGTTACGAGATACTAACAAAAGCCTACATTACATACTAATGGATTGTCCTGGACTGTCGAGTACCAGGCGCTGTGATATGTAACTCATGGCATCAAAACGGTGTTCAACAGAGTGAACCAAATTCCGAAGATTGACTTTGAGTTCTAAATTGATGTGAAATTTTTATTTGAATTCACCCGCCCAATTATTGTGATCACGTTCGATGGAGACTGGCGACCTAAATGTTTTATTTATTTTTCACAATTCTTTCATTCATTTATTGGCTGATTCTCCTGGTATTCCCTCTTTCATAGAGTTTGCTCCCTAAACTACTCAAATATCAGATTATGCTTTTCTCATCGTTTTTACCTCAAATTCAAATTTTTGTTATTGTTTTTGTTGTTGTCATTATAATTATATACGAACCAAAGCGATGTAGCCGAGTGGTAAAGGGATTCCACTGTTCCCACGGGAGTACCGGTAAGAGCCCTGCTCAAGGCGCTGTGGATTGTTTGATTTTGATTAAAAAAAAAAATCTCCTTCGACAAGTGTATTAACCCCCGATTTTCTCACATACACTACATGGATATTCCTGTTGACATCGTATGTTATTTATTTTTTATTTTGATGGATTATCTATATTCCTTCGCGGAATGCCCGGGTGACAGCATCTAATGTTGCCAGATAAGGACGTCTTTTTAAAAAATCGTCCACTAAACTTCACTAGAAGTACATGCGACAATCATTTAAATAAGTGTATGACTTATTTAATGGCAATATATATATATATATATATATATATATATATATATATATATATATATATATATACACACACACACACATATATATATATATATATATGTGTGTGTGTATGTGTGTGTGTGTGTGTGTGTTTGTGTGCAATTATAGCTATGAAAGAGGGGATACCAGGAGAATAAACCAATAAATGAATGAAATAAATATATGTAAAATAAATAAAACATTTAGGTCGCCAGTCTCCATCGGACGTGATCAATAGCGCCTTACAAGACAAAGTTGATATGAGGATTTAAAGAAAATTAAATGTTACAATGTAGGTGATCTAAGTTAATGACAGAAAGAAAATAGAAAGAAATAGGAAGCAGAACAAGCAACGAAACGAACAAACAAACACGAAAATCCCACCAACTGATCGTTAATAATAAATCTTCAAGTTTCCCAAGCTTGGCATTTCCAAAATCAATAGTCGCTGGGATTTATAAGTCAACAACAGAGAGGAAATAACAATCATTCCCATCCTTTCAGTATTGAATATGTTGTCTCGTCAGACGAGCTTTGTTGCAATAATATTGTTATTATCTTGGCTTTAGTAATAATAATATTTCTCTTTTTCCATCCTCCCTCCCTTACCCACTTCATTCCTCACGACCACCAGTTCTTGATTAGAATGTTCATTGATCCTCGTCATCATTTCCCCCATTTCCTTAGTTTTCATCCAATCAAAAGCCCTAATGGCCATCATGTATTGAAGGTTTCGAACGTATAGTTTCAATTCAAACCAAATTATTTGACCTGCATCCTCAAATCGGTATTGTCTCGGTAGGATTACGATGCCGAAGGGTACAATACTACGTTGTCAAAACGAAGAAAGTTTGGTTTAGTTAATCTTCCGCACTCTGGAAAAACACGTATTTAAGATTTTGACCAGAAAACTCGTCCTTCAAATATCGAGCGATTTAAATGACCCTCATCTTGGCAAAAACGCTCAAACTTCGGGCAAAAAAATGTTTGTATGTATTGAATATATATAATATATATATATATATATATATATATATATATATATATATATATATATATATATATATATATATATATATATATAATTTTTTTTTACTTTCTTTTATTTTCTTCTTCTTTAAAAAAAATAAATTTGTTTTTAATTTTCTCAAAGTGTGAAAAACTTATATTTCATCACATTTCTGATTATCCTTTTTTTAAGATGACTTTCCGACATTTGTTTGAAGGCGGTGGACAACATATTTTTGTTTAAAAATAAATAAATAAATAATTAAATAAATAAAATAAATATATAAATAAACAAATAATAAATAAATTAGATAATTAACAAATAAATAAATAAATGAATGAATGAATAAATGAATGAACGAATGAATGAATAATAAATAAAACTGAACAATGCTAAACAAAAAAAAAAAACAAAAAAAAAACCTGAGCGTTATAAAGATCAATCCACTAAACATGCTTCCCTTCGATCAAAAAAACAAAACAAAAAAAAAAAACAAAACAAAAAAAAAACATGTAAAGATATAACAAACACAAAAGAAAAGAAAACATCAACCCCCCCCCCCCCCAGAAAAACAAACAAACTAACAACCAAACAAACAAAAACTAGTGATTTATCAACTTTTCCATCAAGTCATTCTACATGGTATACATTATGAGTACATACAGCATGCAATTGATCAAACATTCAAACACTTCACAGTCCAGGTGATCAGATCAGTGGATCGACGCAAAAAGCCGCTTAGTAACAGAGGTGTGTTCTGTCACCTAAGCTGGGCGGCGGTGCCGTCTCTCTCTGACCATTATTATCATCATCATCATCATCATGCCTGTCGTATTTGGGGTATGAAAAGAGATCAATCGCCATGTAACTGACACTGAGACAATGCGGCGGCGAAAATAACATGTCGAAATAATTCAGCTTCCCTACTTTACATACCATATATTTTTTTTCATTTCACTAGTGGAGAGCCCGCAATAATTGCGGAGAAATAAAAGCTATTACGAACAGACACTCTTCTATTTTAATTATCATGCATACTGCTGTATTGTGGAACTTAACAGATCAAGACGAAACTTTTGAGCCATCAACGATCGAAATCGGTTTGGCAAATGAATCTGGCATCAGGGAGGCCTTGAGTCAACGATTGTTAAAATTACCCATATAATGATCTGAAGAAACAAAATAGTTGTATAATTTTTTTTGACTTAGATACCAGTAATTCTGTGCTCGTTGTCCAAAATTTATATATATATAATAACGCGCCGCTTTAAAACCGTATTATACCCGGATGTACAGAAGCCAAAAAGTATTTTTAGAGTTACTATGATTAGACATGTTATATATAATTAAGCGTGTGTCACTTTGAGAACGCAACTTTAAAGGTCCATTTTTTCTGAAACTAAATTTTATGTAATAACATCTTCAGTACAATGAAAAGAAAAACAATTTTTTTTTAATTTGGCCAGAAAACTTGTCCTTCAATGAATATCGGTCCAGAAGGAAGTCTCAGGTTTTGAGGTGTTTGACAAGATGATGATAATTTTATTCGATCGATATTTAAGGGACAAGTTCATGACAATAAAAAAAGGTTTTTGTTTTTTTATTTCAGAGTAGGACAGTAATGTGTTTTAATCGACGTGCAGGTGTGATAATCCAATTCCTCGTGGGCTTATTGCTGTAATGGAAATCGCAAAAAATGACGCAAAATAATGCCCATTACAAACTAGGCCTATAAGTAGGTTCGGATGTCAGACCTCATAAGTACACGTCGGTTTTCATCCAAACGGAGACTGCGAGTGAGTGTATCTCTGTTATCACATTGTCTGCCAAGAAAACTATGCGTTGTATTTATGTAAAGCGCTTAGAGGTTTCCACAGTGAGCGCTATATAAGAAACAGCTACTATTATTATTAAAGCCTTAAAGTGTTGCGTAAGTCTTGCTCATTGATTTTTTGCACCAGTGCCATTCATGCTCTACTTGTTTCCACGGGAGACCCACTTATCGATTGAATTCATTCTGTTTGATTTTTTAATTTCTCTTTTTCTTCTTAGTCCTTTCCCAACCGGGATCTCCTGTTTTAAGGCAGTCTATGTTAATATTGATGGGTGATCGAATGAATCGAATAAATTCGCGGTTCCATTTATCGATAGAATTAATGATGCTGCCGCGTGTGAGACGACTATCTAGGCAACAGTATTGATTGGCAATTTTATAAACCATCAGAAACTATTTAGTGCTGCTGTGTATCAAACGGAGAATTTTTTTTTCATATTGATTTATTATCACTCAAGAATTTTGATCGCTGGAATATAGGTCGAAGTTGAATTATTTATGAAAAGTTCATCCTTTGTATAGTTGTAAATTTAATATTAAAAAAAAAAGAAAAGAAAGAAAAGAAACGATCTCCCTTGCTTTATTCATCATCATCATTGTCATCATTATCATCATCGTCGTCGTCATCATCATTTATGTGTCCGTTCATGCCTGCGTGTGTGTATGTGTGTGTGTGTGTGTGTGAGAGAGAGAGAGAGAGAGAGAGAGAGAGAGAGAGAGAGAGAGAGAGAGAGAGAGGACTGTGTGTGTGTGTGTGTGTGTGTATTGTATTTTTGTGATAGCCAGGATATACAATTTCGCTACATTCCGTTTCCATGATGTGGGTCACGAATAGTTAAGGGAGGAGGAAGAGTAGGAAGGGGAGGAGGAGGAGGTGAGGGGAAGGTGGTGGTGGTGGTGGAGGAGGAGGAGGTGGTGGTGTAGGAGGAGGAGGAGGTGGTGGTGGAAGAGGAAGATGAGGCGGTTGAAGGAGGAGGAGGAGGACTACCTGATCTGCCTTGCACTGTCAAAACGCCTTTCTTTTTGGTAGTAAGTAGTCCAGACTCATAATTGCCGTACTCTGAAAAGACACGTATTTAAATGTTTGGTCAAAATTCCCAGGTTTGAGAGATTTTTGCCAGAACGAGGGTCATTTAAATCGAATGATTTATGGAGGACTAGTTTGCTGGCGAAAATTTTAAATACGTGTTTTTGTTTTTGTTTTAAGAATACGGCTGATTAGGCCCATGGAACCGGAGTTAATCCCGGTTTCTATAGCGTGAACCGGATTATAGCAATTACTCGCTACCCTTTGGATAATACGCTGGGCTATTGCAAAATATTATCCGCCAGATATAACAGACCCAGCTACGCAATCACTGGTAGGTGGACAGAGGGGGTCGGAAAAAAGAATCTCGACTCCACCCGTGATCCACCTGGGGCTACCTTTGTGTGTGAAGCGAGTGCTCTACTAATGGAGATATTGGGATTCCCACTCTCGATATCGATCGGTTATAATACCCCCCTCCCCTCTCCTTCCCTTTGTCAACTTTTCTTAAATTGTTAAAACCCGAGGCTTTATGCTTCACTTGTTTTTCCAGGAACGAAACAATGATAATACATATATAGATTGTCTGAATGTTTGACGGAAGTAAATTGTCATAATGGTACTCTTCATTCAGCCTTGTTGTGCTGGCAAGGAAATGGGCAAAATTCAAATTCCGTTCCGCTGCTGTGGAATACATTGCAAATTAAATATTGTCGGGATGATTCCTATAATAGAATTAGGGTAGAAGTGAAAAAATAAGAAACTTGGCTTGTATTTAAGTTTATAACAATAGGTTGTATTGAACTGAGAGTTTTTGACAAAATGAGGGCAATTTTCATCGATCGATATTTGAAGGACGAGTTTTCTAGCCAAAATGCTGAATATGAGTCATTTCAGAGTTCAGCAGTGTATTCAGTTAAAATGAGTCTAATCTTGTCAAAACCTCGAATATTCGAATATTTCAATTTTGATATCGGTATCATTCGATTCCAAGTTTGTAGTCGAATGTGCGAATCTTTTCCGTCACAAACTGGTCGTAATCCAAAAGAGACGGAGAAAAAGGTCTGTGTTTATAGATAACTTTTTTTTCTTTCAAAACCCAAACGAATGTTATAGGTCCTAAACAAACTCCTCTACATAAAAAATGCATTTTGAAAATTTTGGTTGCTAGCCATTGAGTGGTTTGAGAGCTTATTCAAACAACGGGATTTCAATGTCATAATGCGTCCAATTTTATTATAATTATATATATCAGACAGTGTCTTGCATTGCATCGTCTAAAATCATCGCTCGTGGAATAACTTTTTAGTTCTGAAAGTTTTGTGTTTGTTTATTTGTTTGTTAATTTGTCTTCCTGTTTTTGTTGTTTTTGAACGTTTTTATTCTTCTTCTCAATGATAACTATCTCTCTCTCTCTCTCTCTCTCTCTCTCTCTCTCTCTCTTTCTCTCTCTCTCTCTCTCTCTCTCTCTCTCTCTCTCTCTCTCTCTCTCTGTGCGTGCGTGTGTGTTTATGTGCTTGTGTGCATGTATATGTGTGTTTGTATGTGTATGTGCGTGTTTTCCATTTTGACACGCAAAAGTCGACAGTACTCCTATAGATTTGAATGCTCGGGCGGTTGTGGGGATTATAATACGTATTCCCATTATTATTATTTTTTTTTTTGGGGGGGGGGGGGGGGGTGTTTTTGTCATTGGTATTCTTATTAAAAATGAGGTTGTAATTTTACTTAATAATAATTCACGTAAATTATTGATGAATAGATAAAAACAAACAAATTTAAATATCCACATAATGGATATTTACTTGTTTTGTAGAATAATAGATTGTTATAGAATTTTAGGGTAGCGTGAAGGATCCGATTTAATACAATTTCATGCCGTAATTCTCACATTAATACGACCCCCCTAGCGTAACTGCGAAATTCCACCCGACGTAGCATCATCATATCCATCAGCTTTATCTCCCTTCTGGAATTTGGTGGAGAGAGAGAGAGAGAGAGAGAGAGAGAGAGAGAGAGAGAGAGAGAGAGAGAGAGAGAGAGAGGGTGAAGATAACGTGTGTATGTGTGTGTTTGTTTGTGCGTGTGTGTGTGAGAGAGAGAGAAAGAGAGAGAGAGAGAGAGAGAGAGAGAGAGAGAGAGAGAGAGAGAGAGAGAGAGAGAGAGAGAGAGAGAGAGAGTCTAGAATTCAATTTATATTGAATAAGATTATTTCCCCCAAGAGAGGATTCGTTTCAATTTTCTCAATCGTTTTACAGTTCTGTCAATACGCCCCGCGGTGTAGACGATGTACACACCGCCTCGGCATAGGAAGCCATTTGAATTGCGTATGCAAAGCCACCGGGTTCTTCAGACTGTAAAACCAATCTTTTACAATCTGCCCCACCGGTCTTCAATCTCCTCCATGTTTATAACCCTTTGCCGGCGGAATTCGATTTAATTCCCGGGGGTGGGGGGTGGGGATAGCTTAGTTGGTAGACCAGCTTTTTCTTGCAAAGAGAACGGTATGATCTGATCCTGGATGTGGTCGAGATTTTTTTCTTCCCTCTTGAGTGCCCCCCCCCCCCCACCCCCCCCCCACCCCTCGCCCCTGCCCTGTCCACCCACCAGTGATTGGGTAGCTGTTTCGACTTGATCTGGCGAAAATTATTCTGCAATAGTCCAGCGTCTTCTCCCTAGGGTAGCAAACAATCCTTGTCCGTTTAACGCTATAGCAACCGGGATAAACTCCAGATCGACAAGCCTCATGGGTCTGAAGGACTAGTTAAAAAAACAAAACAGATTTAGTTAAAAACTGACACCACACCTTGCTGTTCTCACCAAAAGAGCAGTAATAACGACTTCTAATATTGTCAAAACCCGAATCTTGCCGCTGTTCCGGCTTTCGTGGTGGAAATCGGTTGGGCCATTAGAAATGACTAAATAAGTAAATACTGGACGAAATGAATGGTTCCATTGAAATCCACTGTCGCTTTTAGTGGGCTAAACAAACATTTTAAAGCATTTTTTTTTCTAACTTATATTTGGTACCGTGTTTCTCGTAACCTCCTCAAAGAGCAAATAATAATAATAATAATAATAATAATAATAATAATAATAATAATATATAATAATAATAATAATAATAATAATAATAATAATAATAATAATAATAATAATAATAATAATAATAATAATAATAAAAGATGTTCATCATCTTCTGGAAACGTTGTTAAATGTTAAACAGTGGTTCATCCTTTTATTTTTTCTCTCCTTTATCTTTTTCGTTTGTTTTGATCGCTTTCACCATCTTGTGTCTTCATCTCATGAAACTCGAAGTGTTTACCTTTCATTTGGTCAAGATACCAACGCCGGATATTCAAGTTGTAAACTCTGCCGTCTCTAAAATATTTTTTTAAATATTAAAAAAAAAAAAAATTAACCAAAAAAATTTGGCCAAGACACCGGTTCTTCAAATATAGATCAATTTATAACGACCCTTATCATGTCAAGAACGCTCAAACCTGGGACTTCCTTGAAAATTTGTTTGAAGTTCCAGGTTTGAGGTGAGGGTCATTTTAATAGATCGATATTTGAACGACAGGCTTTCTGGTCATAATTTTAGAAAATTTTTCCATTTTTATTATTTCTTTTCTCTTTTTTTTAAAAATTTTTTTTTCTTTTTTTTTTTAAACCAGAGTAGGGCTTGTCCTGGTGTACAGTCTTTCTCTTGCTCTCGTTACTTTGTATCATCGCAAATACTCTCAAAACGTGAATATCCCTAGAATTGTGATTCTCCTTTTAACCAGTTAACTGCCGTACTCTGGAAAAACATGTATTAAAAAATTTGGCCAGAAAACTCGTCCTTCAAATGTCGATCGAATTAAAGGACTCTCTCATCTTGACAAAAACTTTCAAACCTAGAACTTAAAGAAGGTATCATGTTCGAGAGTGTTTGCCACGACGAGGGTCGTTTAAATCGATCGATATTTGAAGGACGAGTTTCCTGGCCAAATTCTTAGCGTCGTTTATTATTTTGTTTCCCAGAGTAGGGCAGTTAACTGATTTAATTCATTTGTTAGACGACCCGGTACGAAGTATGGCCTTAAGCGCGTTGTTTATTATTTAAGATTATAATTTATATTTTGTTATTATTGGTATGCGTTTTTTCTCTCCCCCCAATTCAAAAATGAGACGCATAAATTAGTAGACACAGCAGCTGGTGGGCCAATTTTATTGAACGATTGATTGCTTGCCTAGAATGTGACGTCAAACATTTAATTTGTCAATTATGAATATATAATGGCTGTGACAGAGTGGTGGTATCGCTTAAAATTACATCGTGGTTATTATTATTATTATTATTATTATTATTATTATTATTATTATTATTATTATTATTATTATTATTATTATTATTATTATTATTATTATTATTGTTGTTGTCGTTATAATTCATCTTCTTCTTCTTCTTCTTCTTCTTCTTCTTCTTCTTCTTCTTCTTCTTCTTCTTCTTCTTCTTCTTCTTATTATTATTATTATTATTATTATTATTATTATTATTATTATTATTATTATTATTATTATTATTATTGCTGCAATAAACGGGACCGCGGATGTACGCCTTAATGGCCAATTGATATGCCATCTTTAACGGAGTGAAATCCAATTTGTGCTTCACTGTTAACGAAATTATACAGCCCCTGCCGACGAGCCCTTGAGGTGATCTCGAAATCAAATGTGATCATTGAAGCTGTCCATTGAAGAGTTGGGCTGTCACACTGCATGTCGATAAACGAAGTTAGCTGTCAGTGCTGTTTGATGAAATGCGATGAAGCAAGGCGTCACGATGCATCTTCACCGCTCATCTCATTTTGGACACATCCAAGCACAGATCAGATCATCGCGATTTTTTGCTATCATCATTGAGTTGGTTTTAAAAAAAAGAATTAAAATAGTATATAAAATTCAATGAAAGAGTGGTATCTAGTCATTCAAAGTCACAAGGCCCGTGGAATGTAAGTTTGTCCCGGTTTCTTTAGCGTGAAAAGACGATTTCAATTGCTTGTCATCATTTGGATAGACGCTAGTCTATCGTACTTTGATCTATCGGATCCATCTACCCAATCAATGCTGGGTTGACTTACGGAGAGAGAGAGAGAGAGAGAGAGAGAGAGAGAGAGAGAGAGAGAGAGAGAGAGAGAGAGAGAGAGAGAGGGGGGGGGGTAGGGTTCCTAGAATGAAAAAACAACTGGACTTCCCCCGGGTTCGATCTCGGCCCCTTTCCGTATAAAGCTCTACCAACTGAGCTATCGGGGCCAGCAGATTAAAAGAGAACCAACAAAAAATAATATGCATTTTTAATTTTTAAAATAAGTAACTTGACAAATTGACGACAAATTTGGGATATTTTTCATTCCTCTGGTAGAAGAGAAAAATAAAAGTTCACTTTTTAAGATGAAACGGGTTCGTTAGCACGAAACTCATACATTACGTGCTGAACAGTTCTTGGCTTTTACATTATTAATATTTTATGTTTGTTTGTTTTGTAAACAAACATAACGTTACGAAACTTTAGGTTAATTTCTATTCGTTTGAGGGCGAAGTGGCTGAGTGGTTAATGCATTGCACTGTGACCCGTAATGCCCCGGGTTCGAGCCCCGCTTCAGGCACTTTCGTTTGTTTTTTGTTTTTTTTCATTGGGCAAGATTATTAACCCCCTTTTTACTCACTTGGACAGTGTTGGTGATTCCTGTTGACATCAGACATCTTGTTTGATGGATTATCTTTATTCCTTCACGGAATGCCTAGGCGATGGTACCTAATGATGCCTTAGCGAAAGGCGTAATTTAAAAAACAAATGTTTATGATGAAAAACAATGACATTGTAAAATTACTGAAAGTTTGTATTTCCTACCATTGAAATTCTAAATTTACTTTTTCGGAGTCCGTTCCCTTCCGGACAAAATACCGTTTTGAGACGATGTGTCACAAATGAGCGTTGATAATTTATTTATTACTCGTCTTTAAAACCGTCGTCTTCAAATTCATCTTCTCTCTCTCTCTCTCTCTCTCTCTCTCTCTCTCTCTCTCTCTCTCCCTCTCTCTCTCTCTCTCTCTCTCTCTCTCTCTCTCTCCCACTCCCACAATCTTCGGAAATAGGACATCTCCAGCATTTGTCGCACAACAAATACACGTTTTAATTAATTCATTTTTTTTTACCAGAAAATTCGTCTTTCAAATATGGATCGATTAAAATAACCCCGTTTAGTAAAGTCCCAAGTTTGAATGTTTTTGACAAGATAGTATCATTTCATTCGATTGATTTTTGAAGGAGTTTTCTGGCCAAAATCTGAAATATAACACACACACTATCACACCCACAGACACCCCCCGCCCCCATATATATATATATATATATATATATATATATATATATATATATATATATATATATATATATATATATATATATATTCCGAATACGGTAGAGCTCTGATCTACTTCCGTCATGATAGACCCTTTGTTTTCCATAGAGCTGTGTGGTCGTCCGGCTCTTGTGATCCTACTAATTTATCCAGTTATGTCCGTGACTTAATGCCCATGGACAAACCATGTCGTTACAGCCATGTTAGTCTGGGCCATGTAGATATTATAACAATGTGACACAGAGGAGTGCGATGGGGGTTATGGGGGCCTGGGGGGGGGGGGGGGGGGGGGGGGGCTTTGGGACACAAAAATGTCCGATTTGGAATTCAAAGAATGAAAATTACTCTCTCTCTCTCTCTTTCTCTCTCTCTCTCTCCCTCTTTCTTTCTCCCCCCCCCCCCCCCCCCCCCCCCCCTCTCTCTCTCTTACACTTACACTATCAATATCTCTCGTTCTCTTTTCCTCCTCTTTTATACACAAACACACAAGAGGCACGAAGACATACACATTATTCTCACTCGCACAAACACACGCCCACACACACGCACGCACACGCGCACACACACACAACACACACACACACACACACACACGAACCGTACTCGGAAATGACCCACTTAAAAAGAAAGAAATGCCCATAAAACACATCTTTCAAATATCTATCGATCTGGTCAAAAACTTTTTAACCTGGAACATTCCAGGAAGTCTACTACCACTTCAAGAAGTCACAGGTTTGGGGGTTTTCGACATGATTAGGGCAATTTTAATCGATCGATATTTGCAGGACGAGTTTTCTGTCCAAAACATAAAAGTGTTATGTTTTCAGAGCACGGTGGGATTCAATGGACCATGCTTGGATGACAGACACTCACACTGTTATTCTTTCATTGGCAATGCAAGTCAGACAATATGACTCGTTTTGTTTTATCACTTGCCTGTAAGATTCTATTTTCTTGGTTTTTCTTTACTTTTAAAATATATTTTTGTCTCCAATGTTTCAATATTGAAACCATGACGCCTTTTCTGTCCCTTTTGATTAAATTCGGCACTGACGAAATCGGGTTACCACTCTTACCACCCCCCCCCCCCACTCTCTCTCTCTCTCTCTCTCTCTCTCTCTCTCGATCTCTATCTATCTATCTATCTATCTATCTATCTATCTATCTATCTATCTATCTATCTATCTATCTATCTATCTATCTATCTATCTATCTATCTATCTATCTATCTATCTTTCTATCTATCTACCCCCCCCCCCCCCAAACTCCAATGTTCAAATATCGAAACCATGACACTTTTTTTTCTGTCCTTTTTGATTAATTACGACACTGACCAAGGCGAGTTACTGTGAAATCGCCGGTATACGTAACCACCCCCCCCCCCACCCTCCTTTCCAACCACAGAGTAATGAGAGGGACATCGGTAGCAGAATCTTAATAATATTGCGATCCATTTCAATGACCATCAATGGATGAAAGACCCATACTCTATAATTTTTTTTTTCATTGACATTGACACGTTAGTAAATTAAATAACCTATCTCGTCTTCGTTTGATATCTCGATTTATTTCTTGCCCGTAAAATTTTTGTATCCTCATTTTTCAGAACTTTTAAAAGATGTTTTCGATTCGATCCGTCTCCAATATTCTAATATTGGAACTATGACACCCTTTTTTCTGCCCCTTTTGATTGAATTCGACACTGATCAAAGCGATTTACTGTGAAATCACCGTTCTACGCCCCCCCCCCCCTCCAACCTCATCCCCACCTTTGCCTATTGGCCACCGATAAAAGAATCTCAATAATTTTGCGAACCAATCCAAGGACCATCAATGGAACCACCACTCTGTAATGATAATAATGTGATGCTTGTGTAGCCCAGAAGATTGTGCGAATTAACTTCCTCCCCCTCGGGTAGATTGGTCCTCGTGATGTCCCCCATCCTCTCTCCCTCTCTATCTCTATCTCTCTCTCCCTCTCTCTCCCCCCCTCTCTCTCTCTCTCTCTCTCTGTCTCTCTCTCTCTCATTCTCTCCCCCTTTCTGTGTGTGTGTGTGTGTGTGTGTGTGTGTGTGTGTGTCTCTCTCTTTTTTTCTTTCTGCCTCCCTCCCTCCCCTCTCTCTCTTACTTAGGATTAAGCCATGAGTATTGGGTTGACTTTATGGAGGTTAAAAAAATCTGTTTGACAATTTTTTTCTTCTTCTCAAGTCCTGATTATAGAATGCTGAAAACAATCCGTTGCCTTGGAAACGACTGCCATCTTAGAAAAACAAAAATCAACTTTTAAAACCTTTAGACTTTTTATAAATGACTTGATCATCTGTCTATAATTTGTTTTGCGTGTTTAGATAGAAAGAATAACGACTAAAAATAAAAAAATAAAAAGAATTCCAAAAATTTCGACTCGATTTTTACCCTTTGAAAATGTTCATATTGTAACCCATAGCTTGAACAGAAATAGCAAGTTAACAATTTTTCTCTCCGGCTTCGACATGAGATTTGCCTATTCGTAGGAAAAGATATATTACAACCTTCGAACTTTACAGTTTTGAGATTTTTCTTAAATTAATCGTTTAAAGTTTTGCATACCAACCACTCATTTTAGGTCATTCGATGTCTCTTCAGATGTTATCTTCAGCCTCTAAAAGCATATTATCGTATCTTCATTTTTCAGAGCTTTTAAAGATGTTTTCGACTTTATCCGTCATCTTCAATTGAGATGAATTATGTGGAAATTTCCTCCCCTCCAATGTTTTCGCTATCAATGCTGTCACTCAATGTCAACATAAAAATCGATGAAAACTGTTTACAGACAAGACGGCTGTGTTCGGACGCGATAGGCTACTAAACTCGAATCTTACAGACTTTTCTAAGAGATTTCTATTAGTTGTACAATTTTATTTCTTTACTATTCATGTTTTAGATCTGAAACTGAAATATGTCTGTCATATACTTCATTTGAACCTGGGGTCTTCCGGTATGACACTTGCGTAAGGACCGCTAGATTCCTGGTTCAAGTCTGCTAAGGTGGAGGAGGAGATAAGTTGATCCCTTGGAATAAGCTCTACACACATTATCTCATAGTGCTCAGGTGTAAAATGTGTACCTGGCTGGTGATAGAAATGTGTTTGTCTCCCCCCCCCCCCCCCAATCCCACTGTCTCGTCCTTTATGTTAAGCGTTACTGTTGGTTCGGGATTTGTTAAGAGCATTCAGTACATTTTGTGGACATTGATCTATATTATTAAAGCTCAGGTTTGTTGTTATTATTATTATTATTATTATTATTATTATTATTATTATTATTATTATTATTATTATTATTATTATTATTATTATTATTATTATTATTATTATTATTATTTATCAAGACTTCCAGGGATGCCGCTCTGGTATTGAATGACCACCATGAGAATTGATGCTAACGAGAATGAACACTTAACTGAGTTAGAGCCCACTTGGCTTGATTGTTTTGCTGTTGAAGTACTCTCTGGTTGTCTCAGCGACAATTTGCTAATTTTGTTGATTGCATCCGCCCGTCATAGTTTGGGGTTATACAAAATTTGGGACCGTGCCAATGAATCAATGTAAAATTTATGGTTTGTAAAAGTAAGGTAATTTACCTTCCGCGTTGCAAATTTTTATTTTCAAGTGCGGTGCCTTCTTTGAATTTTATTTTGACAAGACTTGATACAGGTGTCCTCTCGTGATTGATACAGTGTTTTGTTGGTTAAGTTTCAATGTCGTTCCTGAAATTAGATAAAGTATTATATAATCTTAGTGGCTGCAAATAATATATTTCCCATAAAATTATTAGATTAGAATTACTACACATATACACGTATTCATTGACCACATCACACACATACATACACACACACACACACACACACACAAAGCAGGAGACTAGAGAGAGAGAGAGAGAGAGAGAGAGAGAGAGAGAGAGAGAGGCGAGATAAGGTGTGTGTGTATGTGTATATGTGTGTGTGTGTGAGAGAGAGAGAGAAGATGTGTGTGTGTGTGTGTGAGAGAAAGAGAGAGAGAGCGAGAGAAAGAAAGAAAGAAAAAGAGAAAGAAAGAAAGAGAGAGAGAGAGAGAGAGAGAGAGAGAGAGAGAGAGAGAGAGAGAGAAAAGGTGTGTGTGTGTGTGTGTGTGTGTGAGAGAGAGAGAGAGCGAAAGAAAGAAAGAAAAAGAGAAAGAAAGAAAGAAAGAAAGAGAGAGAGAGAGAGAGAGAGAGAGAGAGAGAGAGAGAGAGAGAAAAGGTGTGTGTGTGTGTGTGTGTGTGTGTGTGTGTGAGAGAGAGAGAGAGAGAGAGAGAGAGAGAGAGAGAGTTCATATTCCCCTTGTAAAATTTTTACGATGGCTATTATATACTAGTTATGACAACCGCAGTGCCTCCGTCCCATAAATACCAAATGTCATGTTGATACAAGTACGTCCTTGGCCGTCCGTGTGTTTCCTTGTTTGTGCTTTATCGTTTTGTGGTATGACACTCGCCTTCGGACGGGATGTTCCAGGTTCAAGTCCAGCTCCGAGCGGCGCAAAGTTCAGTCCTTGAAAGTCATTCTTTACTCACAATCTTCCACTGCACTTGGGGTGTAAAATGAGTACCTGGCCGTTAACAGAGTTGTCTCTGTTTAAAAAAAAAGAAAAAAAGAAGTAATTGTAATGTCGACTAACAGGCTTCATGTCTCGTCCTGGATGTTAAATGTTGCTGGTGGCGAGGGGCCCCTGTAAAGCTCATACTGTGCGTTTAGTGAGTTTTGCGCCATATAAATTCTCATTATTTAAAAAAAAAATATTTTTTTGTTTGTTTTATTTATTTGTTTATTTATTTATTTATTTATTTAGTTAATTTATATTTATTTATATATTTATTTATTCATTTATTTATTTATTTATTTATTCATTTATTTACTTACTTATTGGTCTGGATAGATGGCAGATTACGATTACATTGCTCTTGGTCACAGCAGTCTTACAGTTAAGTAGGTGTGTTTAATCCGCGCGCTCATGCCCATCAGTTAATGCGCTGAATGTACTAGTAACGGTGAACGACTTCTTGATTTAAAAAAAAAAAAGAAAAAACAAAAGAAAGAAATATTTTGAGTTTTGAAAACGTTTTTTAAAATTTGTTAGTCTGTGTAACTTTCTAAGGAGTCATACCATACCAAAAAAAATAAAATAAAAAATGGTAGCTAGGTAGATAGAACTGTGTGTCACAGATCAATACATATTTCTCTAAAGAGATTCGCTTTTAGGACTGGGGCTAACCACCCGTTTTATCTTCCGTGCAATTTTAGCAGGGTTTCAAAGAAAAGCTAGATAATTCAGCTAGATCGGCAGGCTACTGATTTAATACGATCTCCAGGAAATCGTGTTAATCACTTCTTATTACTTCCCTTTGCACATTTTATGAAAAGACTCCCCTTGGTCGATAGAACTTAAAATTTGTTTATAATAATAAATCGTGTCCAGTCCTGTCATGCTGGCATTTACCCATTAACTGCCGTACTCTGGACAGACTTGTATTTAAAACTTTGGCCAGAAAACTCATCCTTCAAATATTGATCGACCCTCATCATGGCAAAACTCTCAAATTGGGGGAATAAGGAAGACTTCGCGAAGTCCCAGTTTTTAGAGTTTTTGCCATCACGAGGGTCATTCAAATCGATCGATATTTGAAGGACGAGTTTTCTGGCCAAATTTTGAAATACGCGTCTTTCTAAAGAACGGCAGTTAAGGGGGTATAACCGTTCTTTATATATGCCACATTGTGCACAATATTTTACCTACCATATCAATGTGCTGTTATAGCGGAGTGTACCAGCTTGGCTTAGCGATACTGTGTGTTGTCTTGTCCTAAAGTCAAGCCATGTTAAGCATGGTAAGTGGCCAGATGGATGACAGTGATCGCGAAAAATTCTGATCCCTACCATGTCCGTGGGTAAGACACTTGATACGCATTACCCACTCGACCTAGGTACGAACGAGTACCGGCCCTAGGCAGTGGCGGGTATGTTGTAAGATTATTCGTATAAAATGGATGCCTAACAGGCGACTGGTACTGTATGAATTGGAAATATGGTTCCATATGGTCTACTGGGGGAATAAATGAAATGCGCATTGAGCATGTTTAATCGTTGTAAACCGTTCAGAGTTCGAGCTCGCTCTTAGCGGCGTTTGGGTGAGTCTTTGGAAAAGGCTCTTTACTCACATTCTCTCATGGTACTCTTTTAACAGCCTTGTCTCTGTCGGAAAGAAATAAAAATTAAGCGATATTATATATGTTTTTAACAGGCGTCATGTCTCACCCTGCATGTTAAGTGTTACTGTTGGCTAGGGACCGCTTGTAAAACGCTAGAAGCCCGGCTAGTCGCTATTACACTTTATACATGCTTGTATTGAGAATAAATAGCTGACAGAAGTTTCTCCACTTGCTTTCACACTGTTTGTCCATTTGGTTTTAAAATGTTTTGTTTTGTTTCTCGTATATTGTTTTGTTTTTCTTTTAAATGGGATTTCTTTTCGTATTCTTTTTTTATTCCTCAAAAATATTTCTTCAGGTTTAAGATTTGAAGTGGTTTGTCAGTGAAAAGACATAGTAGAAACCTCATTTTATTTCTCGAAGACAAAATTTATGATGTCGTCGTTTCGGGTATCCCCTTCGTCAACAAAACATGATCAGTAAGGCACTTTAAGAAAAATTAAAGATTGAAAGATTTAAAAAAAAAATATTTGGATTAAAATTAATGCATTTGGCTAAGTATTTCAAACAATCTCTCTCTCTCTCTCTCTCTCTCTCTCTCTCTCTCTCTCTCTCTCTCTCTCTCACTATATATATATATATATATATATATATATATATATATTATATATCTGTCTGTCTGTCTATCTATCTATCTATCTATCTATCTATCTATCTATCTATCTATCTATCTATCTATCTATCTATCTATCTATCTATCTGTCTATCTCTTTTTATCTATCTCTATCTATCTATCTATCTATCTATCTATCTATCTATCTATCTATCTATCTATCTATCTATCTATCTATCTCTCTCTCCCTTTTTCTCTCTTTATCTCACACACTCATACTCTCTCTCTCTCTCTCTCTCTCTCTCTCTCTCTCTCTCTCTCTCTCTATATATATATATATATATATATATATATATATATATATATAATATATATCACTAAGGACAAGGAACACTTGACATTTGTTTACTATCTTATAGAATCATTCGTCGATTTATTATTCTCCACCCTGCATTCATGTTTGCTCATGCAAAGTGATATTTTGTAAAAAGATAAAATATGTTACCCAGCGCCTTGCATTTAAAAAGTTGGCCAAAAAACTCGTCCAACTATCGATGGATTTATACGACCCTTATCTTGGAAAAAAAAATCTGAAACCTGGGAGCTCGCGAATTGACAAGAAATGTGAAATTCTAGTTTTTAGTTCTTTAAAATAAAACACTATTCTTTCTTTGAGAGGCCCCGATAGACCATTTGGTAGAGCACTTGTTTCACACGCAAAGGGACCGAGATCGATCTCGGGTGAAGTCCATATTTTTTCCGACCCCACTGTCCACCCAGCAGTACTGATTCTGTTAGGTCTTGCGGAAAGTATTATCGTGCGAAAGACTAGCTTCCTATCCAAAAGGTAGCGAGCGATTGCTTTTGTCCGTATCACGTTCCAGAACTCGGGATAAGTTCCGACTCCAGGGGTTCTGAATGGATTTTCAAGGACTTTTTGTAAATTAAACCCAAGTTCCAAATTTCTGGCTCTAAGACCGGTTTTCTACACCTAACTCATCGCAGCATAATATCGTTTAGAAACGATGGGTCACATTTTAAATCTGGCAATCCGTGACACCTTTTGTCACCGACATGTATTTAGATCAGTTTCAGCCATGCCCTTGTAATGTATTTGTATGGCCTCGTCGATCCAATGACAGTTACAGGCTCTCGAGTCCATACTTCCTAGAATTACTACCTTCGTCACCGTGTTGTCAATACGTCCAAATATTTTTTTAAATGAAGAGATAAAATAGATTATAAATAAATATATGAGGACTTTTAGGATATGATTGAATAAACGATCAAATGAATGAAGGCGAATCTATAAGTCAATGAATAGATAGATACATGAATAGAAGAATAAATCGAGAGGAGGAGCAATTGGTACTTTAAAAAAAAAGTCTCATTCAAGCTTCCATTCGCGTATTTATATGTATTGATTTTCTAGGAAGTTAAGTAAGTATCGAATTCAACTTGCGTGACATCATTCATGGCCATCGGGCGACGCCCCAGCCTACATCCGATCAGTGGCAATGCCAGTGACGAATGAGAATGGCAAAAGAGAGAAAACGTTCAGGGGAACGTTACTATATTCAGCGTCAGTGATG
>NC_088361.1:87838311-87905811 GCF_034508935.2 Berghia stephanieae | reverse complement strand
GGCTATATTACATGTGTTCAGTTGCTATTCTTGATTTATTGAGGCAAAATTGCGTTCTAGTGCCGATTTTGACCAAAGTAATAGCAACAATGGTATTACTTATTTCGAAGTATATTTCCAATTTGAAAGTATTTAGTTTCTTAAAATATGATTGAATTTCATTTTAGAGAAGGTTATTGTGCTTTTTTTTTACTGAAAATAATGATATATAATGGACGAAAGTGTGATTTGGTGTTGCTTGTGACATAAGTAATGGTGTCACTGGTCTTATGTCACAAGTCACATTCAGATGCTCTAATTTCCATGTAAATTTCTATTTTTGAAGTCTTTGGTTTCTGAATATTATTAAATTCCATATTTAACTGTGGTTATTACACTGGTTTGACTGAAATTAATGATATATTGTCGAAATTGCAATTTGGTATTGCTTGTGACATAAGTAATGGTGTCATCGGTCTAATGTCACAAGTGACACAATGTCGCTAAATAAGATTTGCTTTGGTCACATTATTTCCCAATATTTTATTCCAAAAGTTTCTGAACATTGCTGGTAATAAACATAGGCAATATTGTTGTTGTTGTTAATGTGCATACATTTTTATGAAATAATATATTTGCATTCTATGTTGCTTGTGACCGATGACACCAAAAAGCAACATTTTCTTCAATAGTTGGTAATATTATTGTACTATGATTGTTGTTGATTGTGTCTTTTTGTCTATAACTTACTAAATAAAGTTTGATACTCAACAAAAATCTTTTGGTTATTGAATTTTTTGTCTCAATTTGGTGTCACCGGTCACAGGTGACACCAGCAACCTATAGGTATTGTTGACGATATTATGCTGCGTTAGACCTTAAAGTTATCTAAAGAGCCTTTGATTTATGAAGTACAGGGTTTTTGCTACACATATAGAAACGTGAATGGACTATTATGTCACTTTTATTTTGAGAAAAAAAATTGGCACCTTTTGTCAAAAGGTGCCCGCCTGATACCAGTGTTAAGAAAATTTGATTTTTACTTAATTATGGGCTGTTTTCATTGGGTTAATGCTTGTAATCAATTGAAGAGATATATATAGGTGACGTGTCCAGCACACTTTTGGAAATTTCATCGAAATTCATTCGTCCTTTCAGTCCTCCTTCATTTCGATGAAATTTCCAAAAGTGTGCTGGACCACTCCTTCGTCGCTTCGCTCCTCAGTCGTTCACGTCACCTATATATATATCTCTGCTCCCCTATAAATTGTATAAATTTAAAAATCTTAAACTACTTACTTACTTACTCAAGTAGGGTACCTCAGGGTGTAAGAAAGTAAAAATAAAAAATATAAAAAAGTAGTGAAGCGGCGATAAAGTCTTCAGGAGGTAAAGAGGTGAGGTAAAGAGGTACAGTTCCGAAAAACTTAAGTGTATGTTTGAGGTTAGTAAAAAAAAATAAAAAAATAATGGAGAAGCGGCGATAAAGTCTTCAAGGGCTTTAAGGTAGTAAACAATTTATTAGAATTTTAAAAAGTAGTTAAAAAGTTACCAGTAGGGAGATACTAAGACAATGATAAAAGTATAAAAGTAAAATAATGGAGAAGCGGCGATAAAGTCCTCAGGAGGTTGAAGGTATTAAATAATTATTATTTTTACAGCTCGGAAGATCTTCGGAGCTGTTAAGATTTTAAAATGTATATCCGTTACCAAATTGAAACCAAGCATTTGTTTACTCGTTGCCAAATTGAAACCAAGCATTTGTTTACTCGTTACCAAATTGAATCCAAGCAGATATAATATCTAATAAAATGGAAGAGATATATTGCCTGAAATGCCGTCAACGAACCAAAACTAAAAACATTCAAAGGGTAGATAACAGATTGAAAGGTGAATGCGTTATCTGCTCTTCAAAGAAAAATCGATTTATAAAAGGGAGTGGTTGGACTGATTTACCTTTTGAAATGCACTTACCAGGATACAATTTCGCAGGTCCCGGAACTAAACTAGACAAAAGACTAGATTCAAATGATAAGCCTTTACCTCATTCAATTCCTATAAATGAATTAGACGAAATAGCAATGAGACATGATATATGTTATAGAGATAATGAAGTTAGAAAAGATTGTGATCGAACTATGTTAAAAGAATTAAAAACTGTTAAAACTAAAGGTTTTAAAGAATGGTTAGATAGAAGATTAATAACCAATCTAATTGGTGCTAAACATACTTTAGGATTAGGAGTGAATGATTGACAATTAGCCTCTGAACTACATAAACCAATAAGAAAGAAATTTCCTAAGAGAAAGGTAGTAGTTTATTATATAGATGATACTTGGGCTATTGATTTAGCTGATATGAAGCAATTCTCAAAGGAAAATAAACATATTAAATATCTATTAATGGTTATAGATATATTTAGTAAATACGGCTGGATAGTTCCATTAAGAAATAAAACAGGAATAGAAGTAACTAAAGCATTTGAATCTATATTAAATAAAGGTAGAAAACCTAATAAGATTTGGAGTGATTCGGGTAAGGAGTTTTATAATAAATCATTTAAACAATTATTAGATAAAAATAATATTATTTTATATTCTACTCAAAATGAAGAGAAATCAACAGTAGTAGAAAGATGGATTAAAACAATGAAAAATAAAATCTATAAGCATTTCACCGCAACTAACTCAAATAAATATTATAATGTATTAGACAATTTATTAAATGAATATAATAATTCTCATCACTCAACTATTAATATGTCACCAATAGAAGGAAGTAAAAAAACAAACGAAGAAGAAATATATAATAAAGTATTTAAAGAAGTGCATTCACCAACTGAAAGTAAATTTAATATTAACGATAGAGTTAGAATAGTTAAATATAAAAATAAATTTGAAAAGGGATATACAACTAATTGGACTAAAGAGATATTTAAAATAGTTACTGTTTTACCTACTATTCCAACTACATATAAAATTAAAGATTTAAGCGGAGAAGAAGTATTAGGATCTTTTTATCAAGAAGAACTACAACTATCTAAATTTTAACTAATGAAATGGAAGTAAAAATTCAATCAAAATCTAGTCAATTAATTAACGTTTCTTTTAAAGGATCTGAATATAATCTAAGATTTAATCCTTCAATGTATTATAATTATCCATTAGAATTAGCTCTTCATTATATTTCCACTTATAATACTATTCCTAATTTAACTAATTCTAAAATAAATATTAGATATGTAGATCTAAATGATAATAACACAACTAAAACTTTAGAAATTAATATTCCTACGGGAGCTTATGAAATATCTAATATTAATAATTATATAGTTAATAAACTAATATCTATAGGATTAGAAGAAGATGTATTCCTACTAGAGCCAAATAACCAAACAGCAAAATCTATTATAAAAATAAAAGTTCCTATTTATTGGGTTGAGATGAACGATGATTTAAAAAGTATTCTAGGGTTTAATAATAATAGATTACATGATGATGAAAATATTTCGAAGAACAATGTTCAAATAACAAAAATAAATTCAATTAATATAGAAGTAGATATAATAGAAGGTTCAACTGTTAATGGATCTAAAAAACCTATTATCTATTCTTTCTTTCCTAATGTAGGTTTCGGTTATAAAATTATTAATAATATAAATAATCCTATATATCTACCAGTTTTCACTAATCCAATTTCAAATATAAAAATTAGAATAACTGATCAAGATGGAAATCTAATTAATAATCAAAACGAATTAGTAGATTTAAGATTTCATTTAAGAGAAGCTTAAAATTGTTCCTTTAAAAATGGCTTATACTGGAATCAAGATTAACGTATCAGATCATCAAAAGAAAAAGATTCAAAACTCTACTGATAAGATATCTCTTGTCTTTACTTATGAAGATTTAATGACTGAAGGAAACGATGAGGTTTACCTTACTAATACTCAACTAAATAAAATTAAAAAAGCTATTGATAATAAAAAGGGTGTTAAACTAAACATCTCAAAAACACAACAAGAATTCAATATTAAACACGGGGGTTTCTTAGGAGCACTTGCAGCTTTAGGTAGTAGAGCTTTACCAATGGTAGCTAGTAAAGTTTTACCAGCATTAGGAATTGGAGCTTTAACTGGAGCTGTATCAACTGGAGTATCTAAACTATTAGGTAACGGTCTATATCTTAAAAAAGGTGGATGTGTTTGTCAAATAGAATCCCATGGAGAAGGACTAATTCTAAAACCTTATAGGGGGAAACATAATCTAACTAGAGATGGGTTTTATAATGGAGAAGGTTTATATCTTAAGAAAGGAGATGGATTATTTGATTTTTTAAAATCTCTTCCCCTTCTAGGGGCTTTATTTTAGATATATAAAATGAATCCAATATTCTATAAAAGTTTATCAAACTTAGATATAATCAATATGATTAAAGATCCTAACTTTAAAGGATGTTTTATGAGAGATGAATTAGATACCCCAAGTAAAATAGAATCAGGAGTATTAAATTTAGATATTTCAGATAACAATGGAACCCACTGGACTTGTTGGATAAAGAAAGGAAACTTAATATTATATTTTGATTCTTTTGGTTTAGTTCCACCAATAGAGATGATTAATTATTTTAAAAAAGATAAAACTTATAAAGGTATCTATTATTCTAATATGATCGTTCAACCAGATAACAGTGTTATATGCGTCACCTATGCGTCTTTATAATTAATTCTAAACCTAAGACATTAAAATATTTTATTTCTTTGATAAATTATTTACTTTAAAAATGGATCATATAATAAGCGAAAATATAAGATTAAAAAAGAAATTATTTAATGAATCTATTAACGATAAAACTAGAGATTTCTATTCTCAGCTAGAACTAGAAAAACAACAACAACCAATAATAGATGCTTTAAAGAAAGAAGGAGAAGAGAATAGAAAAGCATTAAAAGAGTTAAAACCAAAAGCAGCTAATATCTTATCAATTTCACCAGGACCTATAGGAGCTAAATATTTAGCTAAAAGTAAAGTAGATAATTTAAATCCATTCTTAAGATTAATCGATGATCAAGTTTATTTAAGAAATACTCCTATTAAATTTTTAGGGGATAATATAGTTATTCAAGATAAAATTTTTCCTATGAATGAAAATCTATATAAATTAGTCTCCAGAGATAAAAATATAAATTATTATAATCTTTCAGAAGAAGATAAAAATATTTACTTTGATTTAGCAACCTCTTTAAATTTCTTTGATGGAGGAAAAGGTAGTGGAGGATTTAGTAGTAAAGATTATAAGATATATAAACAAATTAAAGAAGAAAAAATTCAATATATAGATTTTGATAAAGAATTAGAAGAGTTAAATCAAATAGAAAGAGGAATTCCTATTATTGAAGAATATGAAGGAGATGGTATTATTAAAGATTCTGATTATTTATTAAAAAGATTAAAACTTCTATTAGCTTCTAATAAAGCTGGGAATACAGGAGTCATAAATGAAATATCAGATATTCTAAAATATTTATATGAAACAAATAAACTAAGTAAAGATAAATTTATAAAATTAACTAAACAATTTTTTTCTTTATAAAATGCTGATCAAAAAAGAAAGAAAGAAGAAGAAAGGTAAAGGGATAATGGATTCTATAATTTCTGCTATCTTTTCAGAAACATCAAAGAAACTAGCTTCCTCTGCAGCAGAGGCTGCTATTAAAACAGCTGCTACTAAAGGAACAGAAAGAATTATTAATTCTATTGGAGATAAAGGAACTAATAAAACAACACCTTCTTCTTCCACCTCTACTTCTAATGATAAACCACTTCCTATGAAGAAAGTAGAAAATATTTTTAAAGGAACATCAATAAAATTTATCAAATAATTATCCTATATAAAATGGCAGAGATAAATTCTAAAGAAATATTTAATATTAACGATAGAACTTTATTTGAAGATGGTAGTATTAGAGAGTTTGAATATTTTGAATTCTTCCCAGTTGATTCTAATAATAATCTAAATAATGCGGGCAATATTGATATCGTTATTCAACAGCAGGATCTTATCACTTTTCCTTCTGAAGCTTATCTATACTTTGAAGGGGAACTTGCTAAGAAAGCTGGAGACTTTACTGATACTGATAAAAACAACGTAGCTCTAATTAATAATTCTATGATGTATCTATTTAGTAATATCTCCTATTATCTAAATGGACAAGAAGTAGAAAATATTAATAACCCTGGACAAACCACTACGATGATGGGAATGCTTAAATATTCTCCAGCTCAATCAGCTATAGAAGGTTTAAGTATGTGTTGGCTCCCTGATATGGCTTATGATGATAATAAAGAAAACGATTCTATGACTTTAAGATCTAACTTTAAAAAGTTTTCTTTTAACGTTCCCCTAAAACATATTTTCGGATTTATGGAAGACTATAATAAAATTCTTTATGGAGTGAAACAACTAATTAGACTTAAAAGAGTAATCAATAACGATTTCATTCAAGTTAAAGAAGGAACGAATAAAGAAGACTTTAAAATCACTTTAAATAAAACATCTCTATATATTCCAATTATTAAACCATCTCTAGAAGAAGAAAATAAACTTTATAAATCTATTGAAAATAAATCAGTTATCGATATTCTATTCAGAGGAAGGTTTACTCAAACTTATGCTCTAATGGAAAATTCAAATAGATTAGATTGGAGCTTTCAAAATACTACAGGGAAACCTAGATATCTTATTATTGGATTTCAAAAGGAATCTGAATTAAATTCTAAATCAAACTTCAACAATCTAGAACTAGAAGAAATTCACGTTGAGTTAAACACAAGAAGATATCCTAATCAAGATCTAGAGGTTGATTTCCAAAATAATAAATATTCTAGAATCTTTAAAGAGACATACGATTTTAAAAGAAAGTTTTATGATACTGATGAAGCTAATAGTATCAGTATGTTATCTTTTAAAAATCTATTCCCAGTATTCGTAGTAGACGTCTCTAAACATGAAGACAGAACTAATATTTCTAATATTGATATTAAAGTAAAAGCTAAATTTAATAGAGCACCAGGAACGGCAGTAACAGCCTATGGAACTCTAATCTCAGACGTTAATATAACCCTTGAATCTACAGGTAAGAGATTCAATATTATTAAATAAAAATGGATATTGAAAATTTATCGAGTAAAAAGAAAGTAATAAGAAAAAATAATCCTGAACTACCTAATAGTATTAGAGGAATTATCGTTGGTAAATCGGGATGTGGTAAAACTAATCTTTTAATGAATCTATTATTGAAAAATAATTTATTAGATTATGATAATTTAATGGTTTATGGTAAATCCCTATTTCAAGAAGAATATGAACTATTAAAAAGATTAGAAGAATTTCCTAAAGACGTAGTGCTAAGGCTTTTTCAAGTTCAAAATGATTTAGAATTAAATAGTATTATTAATCATTTAAAATCTAATGGAATATATAATCCTGAAATAAAAGTTAGTTTCTTTGATAATGATGAAGATATTTTAGATCCTAGAGATATTTCAAGAATAAATAAGAATCTAATTATATTTGATGATGTTATAGGAGAAAAACAAAAAGTATGCGAAAATTATTATACTAGAGGGAGACATTCTAATATTGATTGTTTTTATATCTCTCAGAATTATTTTAGGTTACCTAGACAAACTATAAGAGAGAATGCTAATCTAATTATTTTATTTCCTCAAGATAAAAGAAGTTTAAGTTTTATTCATCAAGATTGTGCATGGGATGATTTTGATTATAATGAATTCAGGAAGTTATGTTCTAAGATCTGGAATGAAGATTTCGGTTTTCTAACTATTGATTTATCTAAGAAGAAGGAAACTGGAAAGTATAAAAATAAATTAACTCCTTTACTTTTTTAATTTAAAAATTATTCTTAAAAAATGGATATATTTGGAAGATATAATCTTACTATTTCTAAAAACACTAATGATATTAAAAACGATGATTATATTGAAAAGGGTTTATCTAAAGGAGAGATAAACATGAATAATAATAAAATTACTAATCTAGCTGCTCCTACTGAAGATAATGATACTGCTAATAAATTATATGTTGATCGAGAAGCTATTAATAAATCTACTCAAGCTTTAAATATAGCTAATAATAATTTTAGAAGTTTTAGAGATGGAAATATTCCAATGACAGGTGATTTAAATATGAATAATAATAAAATTACTAATCTTGCTGCTCCTACAGAGGATAACGATTCAGTCACTAAAAGTTATGTTGATTCAAGGTTAAGACCAGAAGTTAAAACAGCTAAAGGTTTAGAAATATTCTCTACTAATAATGGTTACTCTAATATTGAATCAAGTTATAATGATTTTATCGATCCAACTGAAGAACAAAAATTAACTACTCAATCTGATGGACATTACAAAAGAACTGATTCATCTAAGAATGGTATTCTTTTAGATTATAATTTTAAAGATACATATCAATTTAAATCAGTTACCATTTATGGAAGAACAGGTTTTAAAAGTAGAACAGAATCTTTATCAGTTATTTTCTTTTATAAAGATAATCAGGTTCATCAAACTTCAAGAGGAGTTGGTAAGAAAGAGATGAATATATTAGCTGATAGATTTCAATTAATCATAGATAAAGATATTCCATATTCTCAGTTTAACTATTTAGAATTTGAATATATCATTCCTGATTTTAGATATGCATATATGGATATGAATAATAATAAAATAATTAATCTTACCGATCCCACAGAGGATAATGATTCAACTAATAAAAAATATGTTGATGATAAAATAAACTTTGAAGTTGCTGGAGAATCAAATATTCTTAAGGGTTTGATTAATGATAGAATCTTAAAAGTTTATGATGGAAAACTAAAAGGAGGTGAGTCTATTACTTTAGATGAGATAGATAGAAGTAAATATAACTTCTTCTTAATAGAGTACATTCTATATAATGGATTTAATAGCGGACTAATTCATATTAGAAATGGAATATCATTTTTAACTGGATATTTAGATAATATAATGGAAAGTGGTAGAATGGAGATGGGAATAGTTGAAGTGAATTATAATCAAACAAGTAGAGTATTTACCCCCAGAATAGCTTACAGGCAATCAACTGCTTGGAATACAGTTAATATGAGAAATAATAACTCTTCTTATTACGTATCTAAGATTTATCTTATATAAATGAATGGAAGAAAAATATCAGAATTTAGTAATATAGAAAGTTTTAGAAAGAAGGAAGTAAAAGAAGCAAAAGAAAATATTAAAAAAGAAATAAATAAATCTAAAAAGATAATTGATATCATAGAAGTAACAGAGATTTTTTTATTATTTATTAGTTTAATTACTTCTTCTTTAAGTGCTATCCTAAAAAACCAACCAGAAGTAACTATTCTTGCTGCTATAGCTAGTTTCTTTAATGGTTTAAATATTGCAACTAAAATAAAAAATAGTAATGAAGAAAAGAAATTATTATCTTTTAAACATAAGAGGAAACAGTTAAATATAAAAATATCAAAAGCTTTAGATGATGAATTAATGGACCATTCTGATTTTGAAAGTATAATTGATATGACTGATGAAGGTAATTAAAAATGTTTCTTATAAAATGGCTCAAGTAGATTTCCTGAATAAAATTAATAATATCAAATCCTTTACTAAAGTTAGTGAGTTAGAGGTTGATAAGGAATATCTAATTGAAGAAGCCAAAATTATTGAAACTAAATATGGAAAGAGTATTCAAGTAACCTTTGATGATGATACTAAAGTATTTCTTCCTAAAAGATATTCAGTTATTAAAAAAAGTGAATTAAAGTTACTGGAAGGTTTATCTTTAGTTTATAAAGGTAAAGATGAAAAGATGGATTTAATTGAATTTAAGAATCATGATGAATAAAGTATCTATGGAGATCTAATAATAAATCTTTTCTTTTATTATCTATTACTTTTAACTCTTGATTGCAGGAGTGGCAAGCTACCCCTCTTATATTATTTGTTACTTTTAAATGGATATGCTCGATATTTCTATCTCTATTAGATTTAAACTCAGATGAGCAGAAGTCGCATACATCTAAATTAATATAATAATCATAGACTCTTTCAAAATGATTAAAGTCTATAAATTTAATTCCTTGTTTACTCCAACTATAATAAGTTTTTACTTTATGATTTATTTTATTATATTCTCTATGATAAGCTAAAAACTTTTCTCTATTATTTCTTTTCCATTCATTATATTTATTTTTAAATTTTTCTTTATTCTCTTCATAATTCTTTTTAGTTGATATTCGAGTACAATCTCGACACTCAGGTCTTCGTTTATCTTTAGTTTGTGAATGTTTATGAAAATTATCTATTGATTTAGATTGGAAGCACCTCGAGCATCTTTTCATTTCATTTATATTGGTACTCATTTATATAGATTCATTTTTCAATAACCCTTTTCTTCTTATTCTTCTCAGAGTATTCTTTTTGATAGGGTTTCTTTCAATAAACTCTTTATAAGCTTTTTTAAATCTATCTGGGTGTCTTTGATAATAAGCTCTTTTATAGATTCGTTCACAGGAACGGCAAGCGCATCTATATCCACTTTTATTAGATGGACAAATATAAAAGTTATCAACTGTTTTAATTTCTTGGCACTTTGAGCATTTTTTATTCTCCATTTTATATTTATTCATTTTTAATTACTCATATGGTTCCGTACTTATTCCATCATCTAAGATACGCCTTTTATCATCATAAGGAGATATAGATATCTTTTTTATTTTATTCATATATATCTCATGATTCTTAGAATTTAAACAATAATTATTATTATATAAAGTAATACTATTAAATAAAGAATACTTTAGATCGTTTGACCTAATATCTGTTTTAATAGTAGACTTAGAAACTCCTTTTATTTTTATTTCTTCTTTTCTACTAGAACTATCTTTAACTATCTTCTCATAAGTATAACATTTAGATTTTAAAGCTAGAAAGTATTCCATCTTATCTCCACCTAATTCATCTTTAAACTTTCCTACTACTTTCTTATTTTCCTCTGAATATAGAAAATGATCTTTTGGATAATTAGAAGTATCAAATACTTTAGAGATAGATTCATTATTTAAATATAAAGGATGGTCTTTAGGGAATGGAGTGGTTAGAGTTTTATTCTTTATATCTTCATAGATATCATTTTCACTATTAATAGAAAATACTAAGGAATCGGTGTCTTGATATAATATTTCTGTATCTGGCCAAACCTTTTCTATAATATCATAGTAGAATTCATACATCAACAATTTAGATATATCAAGAATAGCTTGCCCTAGATAAATAGGTTTATCTAATTTAACTGTTCCTTTTCTAAATAATATAGCTACTAAATCATCATTAAATATTACTGAATCTTTAAATTTAGGATTGTTTAGTTTCTTTTTAATTGTTTCTTCACTACTAGATAACTCAACATCATTTCTATCTCTAACGTTTTCCATTGTCTTACCAAAGAAAGAATTATTTGAATTCTTAAATAGATCTTTTTCAAAATCTGTTTTAGCCTTCTTTCTATTTTCAGTATTAAAATCAATATATGGTTTTAACCATGCTTCCTCTTCAAATGATATAATTCTATAAACTTTTTTAACTTTTATTCCTAAGGAAATATACTTTTTAAGAATTCTATGATGAACTATATATTTCTTTTTATCTTTAAGGGTTAACATTAATTTACTTTCTCCTAAAGGTTTATCTCCTAATAACTTTAATTGATAATCAGATAACATTTCTTTAGTTGGAGTAATATGCTCTGGGGCTAATGGATATCTTTTAGTTTTATCTTTATCTAAATATTCTAAGTCACACTCTATAATACATCCTCTTCCTTTAGGAATATGTTTATAATAGTTTAAATCTTCTTCCCATTGAAAATCACATACTGGTAATGGTTCACTCATAGCATATCCATATAAGTTATTAGCATCTAGATATAATAGTTTTTCTGATTCAACATATCTTCTTCCTAATACTCCTGAGAATCCTCCTCTTATTCCGTTTTCAAATAGATGAAACATTTCTTTATCTTTTAAATTTTCTAATTTAACTTTAGTATATTTTAAACCACATTGCCAAGTTAATCCTGGATTAGTATAAGTATAGCATGGATCTATTTGATGATTAGTTAAATTAAAAGTTCTATACTGCTCGAAGGCATCGGCTAATAATAACACATCTGTCTTTAGATATAAGTTATGATAATCTAATAGGGTTTTGCATTCATAATAATTCCATACTTCTATAGCTTTATTATATTCTTCTATTGTTATATCACTTCTTTTTAAAGTAGAATACCATGGAGAAACTCTTTTATAGTTATACCACTTTAAAATATATTTATACATAAAATTCTTTTTATCAATATTATATAATTTCTTATCTTGTTGAATAGATCTTTTTTTAATAAAAGGTGGTAATTCTTCTTCTTTTAGTCTTTCAATTGAATCAATATATTCATATGGATAGATCCCTTTTGTTTTTAATAAATCAGTTTTATATTTTGTTTCAGTTATTCCTTCTTCTTCATTATAAAACATCATAGAATCTAAGATAGGAAACTCTTTTAAAGAATTAACTATTCCATCTAAACTACTACCTAAGAATTTATAAGAATCTAAGAATCTAAGTTTTAATTTAGAATTACCAAAATCTATAGATATATATTTCTCTGCTGTTTTGGCTAAAACTTTTACTTTATAATATTTATTTTGATATTTCATTAATTCTGTTATTAATATATGAAAATCATAATTAGATCCATTATGGAATAATACAGGAATTAGTTTATTAGTTTTACCTTCTCTAGAATTGCAACCGACACAGCTAGCTCCTCTATATTTTTTAGATAAATGATTATGCTCTCTAACTTTATCATCTTTACTTTTAAATTTATTAGAGCAGATATAGCAACGTTTAGCCTTTTGAAACTCTTCTTCTTCTACTTCTGTTAATTTCGGTTTAGATTTTCTTTTATGGATATCTTCTATTTGTTTATATATAAGCATTAAATATTTCATATATTCTTCTATAGCTTTATCTCCTGTATAAGTTATATATTCAGATTCTAGTATATCAGGATAAAGTGAATGAAGATATAAACCAAAACTATTTATTTCTTGTTTTGCTATTTTATTTTTATCTTTAAATTGTTTATTAGTTGATTCAAAATCAGAGTAGATAACGAATGGGATTTTAATTTTAAAATGATAATTCCTAAATTCAGTAGAATCTTCTAAAGACATTATCTCTCTAGCTGGAGTATTCTTTTCACATGTTTCTAAGTGATTATCTAAAGCTTTATCGTTTCTATGAAGTGATAGACATCTTCGGCATACTATTTTAGAATTACTATTTCTAGAATCAAACATATATTTATTTAAATCTTTTATTAGTATATAATGATTTTCAATATATAATAAATCTATTACTTCTTCTCTTTTCTTATAATTTGAAATATGTATAGGATAGATAGAAGCTTTTCTGGATATATCGTTTAATCCAAATACATTAATAAGGATTTATTTGTTTTTCTACTTTAGGAATATCAGAGATGGATACTGGATATTCTATTCCATTCATATTTATTTTATCTATATAGTCCATATATTTACTTATCCTTTGAGGATTTCTATCTGCAGGATATAACTTAGCTAGTAGACAATATAGAAAACATTTATTATCACTGTTTTTAATATTTATTATTGATGAAGATTTAAACTTTAAAGGTATATAACTAGAACCATTTAATACTTTAGTTTTATGAATTTTTATTATTCCGTTTAATATCTTTTTAAATACAAAACCACTTCCTGCTAATTGAACTTCACTTAACCATCTATCAAATTCTTTTCTAACTTGTCTATAGTAAGAAGATTTATTATTCTTTGTTTTAATAATAGTTGAAGGATGATTATAATATCTTTCTGTTGCTAGATTGTCAGTAGGTCTATTAAATAAACACTTTATAGATAGAACTATTTTAACTGGATATTCTTTTATATCAATAGATTTTAATATAACATCTATACTACTAGTTTCAACAATCTTATGAAATATTAACTCTTTAAACTTCTGATCACTCATTTTATAATAAACATTTTTAATAAATATTTTTTTTACTAACCTCAAACATACACTTAAGTTTTTCGGAACTGTACCTCTTTACCTCTTTACCTCTTTACCTCCTGAAGACTTTATCGCCGCTTCACTACTTTTTTATATTTTTTTATTTTTACTTTCTTACACCCTGAGGTACCCTACTTGAGTAAGTAAGTAAGTTTAAATATTTTAAAAATTCATACAATATATAGGGAGCAGAGATATATATAGGTGACGTGAACGACTGAGGAGCGAAGCGACGAAGGAGTGGTCCAGCACACTTTTGGAAATTTCATCGAAATGAAGGAGGACTGAAAGGACGAGTGAATTTCGATGAAATTTCCAAAAGTGTGCTGGACACGTCACCTATATATATCTCTAATTGATAATGTGAAAAAGAGATAAAATTAGATAGCTCAACATACTCTGTTCAACAGAATATGAAATAAACAACTTGAAAGTCAAATTTGAATGCTGTTTGGCATGTGCTTAAAACGAGGTCAACGCATCACCTTTTTAGAAATCATGTAGAAATTAAATGTGATGTTTTAGCTCACGTGATTTAAATTTGACTAATAGTATGAAGTCAAAATTTACTTTTAAACGCAATTGCAGTATATTACATATCTGATTAAGTTTCATATAGAGTTCTTAAAAAGTTGGTGTTACTTGTGACCTTTGGTGTCATCAAACACAGCACAATACTAAAACTCGACACGAAACTTTAAAGCTCATTTTTAATGTTTATAAAATCTTTTATTATGAGAAAAAAGGATAGATTTACTATCTGAATTCAAATCTTGGAGTAAATGTATACCGTTTTGCCGATATTGAGGTTTATTGGTTTTGGTGTCATTTGTCACAAGCAACACGGCATGCGTGAACACGTGGAAGTTTGTTTCGTTAAATGGCGATTCGCAATTTTGATCCACCCTTCTTACCAGTCTTTGAAGTGCAGCACTTTCATTTGCCTTTCCAGCGTGGCTCCAGGCAGAAAAGGTAAGTTGAACTTTGGTGTCATCGCTATTTTACATTGTCACAAGCAACACTTGATATTGGATATTACAAAGTGCCACCAAAAAAGTATATTTTCAGCTGTTATTCTATTTACAAATATGATATTATGACATCTCACATAAGACTGATTTTGACACAATTAATTATTTCCTTGTAATTCTATTTTTTTTATGTTTCAGGGTTGTATCAATCAAGAAAAAGACAAAACTCAAGCTTTTGACGAATCCAGATAAAAGAAGGGTTGTCAAGAAATTTGATTTGATTTACTATTAACACACTAAATTACTACAAACTAGCAGATTTGAGCAGTAGGGCGGATGTTACGGTATGGTTACATGAATTCATTACCATGGCTGATATTTATCTAGTGTTTGTTTGACTTCTGGTACTTTTTGTGACCATTGGTGTCATTGGTTAAAATGTCACAGGTGACACTTAAGTTTGAAGTTTCTAATGTATTTCTGTTTTCATGTTCTTCAAAGCTTGAAATGTCATTGAATTACATTTTAACAGGCTATATTACATGTGTTCAGTTGCTATTCTTGATTTATTGAGGCAAAATTGCGTTCTAGTGCCGATTTTGACCAAAGTAATAGCAACAATGGTATTACTAATATCTAAGCATATTTCCAATTTGCAAGTATTTAGTCTCTTAAAATATTATTGAATTTCATTTTAGAGTAGGTTATTGTGCTTTTTTGACTAAAAATAATGATGTAGAATGATGTTGAATAACTCGGCACTAAATCACATGAACGAGGGTTTTGAAAGAGTTATTTATTTATTTATTCGTTTATTTACACCCACATTTTGATGTGTTTATGTATTTAAATAATCTTTTATTTATTAATTTATTTATTTATTTAACAATAACAATTATCATCATGGTGGTCATTCATGTAGTTATTTATTTATTTATTTATTTATGTACCAAATTATTTATTTAACTTACGAGTAATGCCTCTCTACTCCCTCCCCCCCCCCTCCTCCCCGATTGTTACTGCTCTTTTCTCTAGGCTTCTATGATTTGTTTCATACAATAATATTGATAACAATAACAACAACAACAACAATAATAATAATGATAATGTTAATAATAATAATAATAATAATAATAATAATAATAATAATAATAATAATAATAATAATAATAATAATAATAATAATAATAATAATAATAATAATAGAGGTCATTATCGTCGCGCGTACGAGGCAGGTAAAATAATATTATTATATTATCGACATGGTCTGAGACTAGACTAGTTAGTATCAATAAGTTTAGATAAATAAGATGTCACTGACCTTTAACAACAACAAAAAACGTTCACGCGGATGATGATGATGATGATGATGATGATGATGATGATGATGATGATGATGATGATGATGATGATGATGATGATGATGATAATGATAGGGATAATTACAAAACTGATGATGATGATGATGATGATGATGCTACTACTACTACTACTACTACTACTACTACTACTACTACTACTACTACTACTACTACTACTACTACTACTACTACTACTACTACTACTACTACTACTACTACACCATCATCATCTTCATGATCATCACCGTCATCATCCATCATTATTATTATCATCATCATCATCGTCATCATTATTACTATTGTTATTATTATTATTATTATTATTATTATTATTATTATTGTTGTTATTATTATTATTATTATTATTATTATTATTATTATTATTATTATTATTATTATTATTATTATTATTATTATTATTAATTATTATTATTATTATTATTATTATTATTATTATTATTATTGTTATTATTATTATCATTATTATTATTATTATTATTATTATTATTATTATTATTATTATATTATTATTATTATTATTATTATTATTATTATTATTATTATTATTATTATTATTATTACTATTATTATTATTATTTTGATTTTTTTTTCTTCTCACTATTTTGTTGTTCTGATCCACAAATCTAATGCTCACCCCCAACACACGATTTCTCTTTTCTCAGGCAATAATGATTTTAGGTATCGTATAAAAGGCAAACGTCTGTACTCGCCGATAGAAAGTGTTGAGTTTAAAAGTCTGAGGCACCATCGCTATGTGAGGGCAGCTGTTCCTTCCGTATCCACTCAACCACCCAGTGCCAATACCGGCCCAGACTCCGTCACCAGCGGGAATGGAGCGCAGACTTTACCAGACTCATCAACGGCGTCAGGTTAGTAACATGGCATAACACAACATGTCACAGTACGGGTTGCTTAGGTCAAAGGCGACGTGTACTTATAAACAGGTCTGATGACCCAAATCATAATGGGCTCATGCGGTTGTAATAGAAATACTCTCAAACCAACGCAAAATATTGTCCATTACAACAATGTTAAAACAAGCCCATAATTGCGTTCGGTTATCAGACCTGTTTATATGTACACCTGGGTCAAAAGCCTTAAAAATACCATGTGAAGTTTTAAAAAAGAGGTTTAAGTAAAAAAAATTGACCTTCTAACTAAACTTGGCAATATCTCAGTTCAAACTTTTTTCACCATCCGACTGATTATGCCATTCACTGTAACATATGATCAACATTAACGTCATGAGCTATCAAAAATCTAACAATTGACAACGCATTCATGAAATGCGCATTATATAAGTCATGGAGCTCCCTGCTAATGACATTTTTGAAGTGATTTAATTTTTGGAGTCTTTGGTTATAAATTTAGAACTCTTCCGTGTATTATCCTTTCAATAATACGTTTTTGTAAATGCCGAACAGTTGTAGAAGAATGTGTATTAAAAAGTTCGTATATGTCTCAGCGATACATTTTACATAATGTGAGGAGTGCTTTTTAAAATACTTTTTTTTCTTCCACTTTTCAAGATATTTTCTCATATATAGGTAAAGTTAAAGTGATTTAAACAGTAATGATTAATGTTGATTAAACGTTATTTTGTTTATTAAATGGCACAATAATTTCTTTGAATTGATCTAAAAATACAGGTTAAAATCACTGTTAAATTATATGCCCAAAGAGAGATTTTATGGAAATTGAATAATCTTCCGTATTTCAGCATCTCACCCTGAGAAAATCGGCGATAATGGGGTTTGGAAATCACTTTTCTTGTCAGATCTGCCAGACCTCGGAAAATAAAACCCTTAGTTAAAATTATGGCCAGAAAACTCTTGCTTCAAAATCGATTCTTTGCAACAACAAAACCTCAAATCTGGGACTTCGCTATAGATAGAACGAAGATGACGTCACTCTGGTCTTTGTTATTGCTTTTTGCCCTCCGCGTTTATGAGTAAGTCTCACTAAACTGTATAAACCAGACTATCAACGTTCTATGTTACACAAGGTTTTGTGTGTTGGTCCGCTGTACTTCCGGGTGGCAATGTTGTGAACTCCTTAGCCAAGCGCATACTATCTATAGAAACCAGGATAAACTCCGGCTTCGTAGGCCTAATGGCTCAGAAGGACCCCGAGTTACTTTGATTTTTGTTTTGTTTTGTTTTAAATCATTGTATTCATTTTTACTTTCCCGGCATACAACTTCGTCTTTGGCAGGGCCCCAGGCACCAATAAATGTTGCTCCCACCAATGAGTCAGCGGTTAGCGTGACAATGCATGGTAACGACGGAAATGGGTCATCTTCCAATGATAGCTCCACCAATATCACACCAACTCCAACACCGCAGCCCCAAACCACAACTGAGGACAACCCGTTTGCCAATGCAGACATTATTCATGTAAGACATTTGGCATAACTCAAAGGAGAGTTAGTTGGCTGACTACCTTTTTTTTCTTTTCAATTTCTCCTCATGGAAAATAGGGCCATGAACTTGAACGCATATTTTGATGATGATGATGATGATGATGATGATGATGATGATGATGATGATGATGATGATGATGATGATGATGATGTTGTTGTTCTTGAATGATGATGATAATGACGATAATGATTATGATAAAGGATGATGACGATGATGGTGATGAGGATGATGATGATTATGACGACGACGACGACGATGACGATGATGATGATGATGATGATGATGATGATAATGATGATGATGGTGGTGGTGATAACTTATTATTTGAATCATTCATTTATTTATTATTTAAATTTCAAAATACATATTGTAATGTTGTATTTGTTTTTTGTTTTTTTTTAATCTCCCTAAAGTCACACAACATGTCCTTTTGTTGATGTTGTTTTTGTTGTTGTTGTTGTTGTGTTGTCTGATTACAAAGTTTGGACCTGATCCACTTTGGCATATTTTCCTTGAAAATATGTAATCACAGACAAACGAAATCACATAAGAATATGTTATAACCATCTCAATCAAGGTACGGGGATGAACTTTTAAATTGAATGAATTATTCAACTTCAAGCGCACGTTTATCATGTGGTTTGCTTCAGTTCCTTATGTTTGTTTTACTTTTTAAATTCTGTTGCCACTCCTACATATCGTATGCAAAATTAAATTCCCCGAAGGAGGCCAGATATTTCTCAGACAACCACTTGTGCCGTGTGACTCTCGAGACAATGAACGCCTACTGGTTAAATTATTATTATTATTATTATTATTATTATTATTATTATTATTATTATTATTATTATTATTATTATTATTATTATTATTATTATTATTATTATTATTATTATTATTATTATTATTGCTATTGTTGTTATTATTAATATTAATATTATTATTAACAAGCGGGGGGGGGGGGGGGGGGGGCGCTTAATAATAATATTCCGTATTGAATATTTGAAATTAAATATTCCGCAAGTCCTTGAGTGTAAATGAAGATTTTTATTCCTTCGTTATTATTCAACCCTCTCATTTTGGTTGGTAGTGAGGAATTTATTTATTTATAAATTCGGTCTATAGATCAATACATATTTATGGGAACCCTCGAAGGACGTTTGAATATAATAGTCCTTTGTAGGGCCAATGGAGTACGTTTATCCCAATGTTTTGAACTGTTGTGTGCTTTCTTTTGAATAGGGCATTAATAGCCCATGGAACATTATATCTGTCAAATATACATTTTCGGCATGGGTGTCATCATCAGCGAGCTCTCTTAACTTTTAGGACATACTGTTCACTTATCAGGTTAGTAAAGGCAATTTGGAAAAGACCAGTTCATATTGCGTATTGCGTCATAGATCAATTGTTAAAAGTAGTTATTTAAAGCCATAAAGCCCATGGAGCTGGAGTATATACCAGGTTCTATAGTGTTAAACGGAAAAAAGGCAATTGCCTGCTACCTTTTGGATGGGATGTCTATTTTTTACAAGTTTATTTTCCATTTCTAACAGACCCAGCTGCCAAATCCTGCTGGGTTGTCGGGGGGGGGGGGGGGGGGGGGGGGGGGCTTGATTTCACCAGGGAAATCCTGGTCTCTTTGTGTGCGAAGCAAGTACCCTGCCAAATTAGCTATCGGGAGCTCTATTCAGGTATGGAGCTCTTATATTTTTTCTTACTTTATTTTACTCCTGTTATATCCTTACAGGATTTCCACGAATACTACAAATCGAAGGCTGTGAAAGACAGTGTGGACAATCATTATGTTGAATTAGCAACAGCAGAGAAACACCAGTCGTTGTCAGACAACCACAGAGTGGCGGCGGTAAGTACATTTCAGTTTCAGTCACACAATATCTCGTGTGCATTGAAAGTTTTTGTGTTGATGCTCTGAATAAATGTTTTAGTCCGTGCAATGAAACCCGGACGGCCTGTGTCTCGCAAAAAATTTTTTGTTTGTTTCTTAAGTCATATCTGTTTTTCAGCTTTGTGGTAGTCAGTGTGGTATGAAACTGTGTGCTATACAAAATAGAGTCCTCAGACAGGGGAGAGAGAGAGAGAGAGAGAGAGAGAGAGAGAGAGAGAGAGAGAGAGAGAGAGAGAGAGGGGGGGCGAGAGGGAGAGAGAGAGAGAGGGGAGAGAGAGGGGGAGAGAGGGAGAGAGAGAGAGAAAGGGAGAGAGAGAGAGAGAGAGAGAGAGAGAGAGAGAGAGAGAGAGAGAGAGAGAGAGAGAGAGAGATCTTTCCTCACATTCTTTTTCAACCTCTAGTATAGAATGTATACCTGGTCTGTATCCAACGTTTGTCTTTGTCGAAATAAAAGTTTTAATAATATGATAATAATGATGATGATGATGATTATGATGATGATGATGATGATGATGATAATGATGATAATTACATTAATAATAATAATAATAATAATAATAATAATAATAATAATAATAATAATAATAATAATAATAATAATAATAATAATAATAATAATGATAATAATAATAATAATAATAATAATAATAATAATAATAATAATAATAATAATAATAATAATAATAATAATAAAAAATATGTATTGTCCACAATATGGACATTGCAATGGTTTTCATTGCTAGACCAAATATAATAATAAGCGTATAAATGTGTGAATCTTGTATTAATTTAATCATCACAACAAAGTTACTAAAGCTTATCACACACAGACATTCTTGACATATTAATACAAAATTGAAAATAATGTTTTTGATGCATTGAAATTAAGACTGATGATAGATTTATACGAAGGGGTCAAGGGTGAAAAATAAAAGTTGAGACACCTTGTCAGCATCGTATCTCGTCCTATGTAGCCATTGGTCCTTTTAGCTTGAGACCCCGTATAAAATGTTTTAAATAAGTAAATAGAGTGGATAATGTGTTATATATAACATTTCTGATTTCTTCTTCTTCTTCTTCTTCTTCTTCTTCTTCTTCTTCTTCTTCTTCTTCTTCTTCTTCTTCTTCTTCTTCTTCTTCTTCTTCTTCTTCTTCTTCTTCTTCTTCTTCTTCTTCTTCTTCTTCTTCTTCTTCTCTTCTCTTCTTCTTCTTCTTCTCTTCTTCTGCTTCTTCTTCTTCTTCTTCTTCTTCTTCTTCTTCTACTTCTTTTTCTTTCTTCTTCTTCTACTTCTTTTTCTTTCTTCTTCTTCTTCTTCTTCTTCTTCTGCTTCTTCTGCTTCTTCTGCTTCTTCTGCTTCTTCTTCTTCTTCTTCTTCTTCTTCTTCTTCTTCTTCTTCTTCTTCTTCTTCTTCTTCTTCTTCTTCTTCTTCTTCTTCTTCTTCTCCTTCTCCTTTTTCTTCTTCTTTTCTTTCTTTCTTTCTTTCTTTTTTTGTTTTTTTTTTTGGATCGGTGTAATCGTTTTAATGCTTTTCATAACTTATTGCTCGTCTTTAACTTTAATGGTGGTTTACCATCTTTTCCCAGGTCATTCCACTAAAGTTCCACTTTCCATTTTATGGCCATTTGGTGAACAACGTGACCGTAGCAACTGGAGGTAAAATGAGATTTAATATTAACATAATGCAGTGCTATACATTTTACATCTTTACCAAGTTTCAAGTTTATTTACTGTTTGGCTTTAGCCAATTAAACACAAAATTTGATGGCAACATACATGAAAGAGAGAAAATGATAAATGAAATCAACCTGAATGAAATATAATCAATTGTCAGAATGCGTACAAATGATGAAGTGAGTGAATACAACATCTTTAAAACAAAAATAAAGACAATGATTCTGTGAAATTACAAGATTAGAGTCTTGGATTATATGCTGGATCGAATATAGACGTGCTTGAAACCTTTGTATCAACTGAAAAAAAAAATGCACTGCCAGAACATACTTTCATTGCATGTTTATATAAAATTATGTTTAAAAAAGGAAAACATTAAATTGAATGCACTTTCCAAGTTTGCGAGTTGTATAGGTATGTCACTTCTTAAGATTAATTATTGGGAATGAGAAGTTATGTGATGCCCTATTTATATTCATCATACATTGAATGTTTATATAAAATTATGTTTAAAATAGGAAAACATTAAGTTGAATGCACTTTCCAAGTTTGCGAGTTGTATAGGTATGTCACTTCTAAAGATTAATTATTCGGAATGAGAACTTTTGTCATGCCCTATTTATATTCATCATACATTGAATGTTTATATAAAATTATGTTTAATATAGGAAAACATTAAGTTGAATGCACTTTCCATGTTTGCGAGTTGTATAGGTTTGTCACTTCTTAAGATTAATTATTGGGAATGAGAAGTTATATGATGCCCTATTTATATTTCATCATACCTGTTCTCATTTTTTAATTAATTTTTTTTTTTATTAATCATATTGCAGGTTTTATCTACATGAGCCCATTCCTTCACCAGTGGTTGACAGCAACCCAGTACATAGCACCCCTTATGGCCAATTTTGACCCGTCGTTAAGCACCACATCCAATATTTACTATTTGAGTGAAGGTGAGATTGACATGAAAATAATCATGACCTCCTGACAGGGATATTTTTTTTCTATTTCGTTTAGTTCTAGCTTTATTTTTAGAAATAATAGGGATCAGTTAGATCTGATGGATCATAGTGTGATGTCAAAAAAAAAATGGTTTCTATTTCATTGGAAGTGTAAAATCAAGTATCATACCATAAGAGCACATAGCCGCTCAATTAGATTCGATAGGGCAGTGTCCAAGGTGAAATATTCCTCTAACCTATCAATTCTTCTTCTTATTTATTTGTATGTCGTCCTTTTTTTCAAATGAATAATAAAAAAAAAGGAGGTGACTTTAATTTTTTTTTTAAATTACGATTTTAAAAATTCTTTTACTCTTACGATTCTTTTCCCCACAGCGGACAAATTCACTGTTGAGTGGAAGGATGTACGATTACAAGATCAAAAAGATGGTAAATCATACTTTTAGTATTTTTCAAATAAAAATTTTATATTTTGGCAGTCAATACTTAATAGAAACTTTGTTAATTGATTCGATATTGGTTTTATTATTTGAATTAAAGATTTTTTTAAAAAATATCTTCTGAACTGGTAAAAACAAACTTATTTCTACTTGTTAAAAAAAATACCTTTAAAACCAGAGCGTTCATATAGTGCAATATACACCAGATGTGCTCAAAATGCTTTACAAGGGGCCCCTAGCCAACAGCAACACAAAAGTAGGACCAGACATGACGCCTGCAAGGCGATATTACAACCTTTTTTCAGACAGAGACAACTCTTTTAACGGTTAGGTACTCATTTTGCACCCGAGTACAGTGAAAATGTGAGTAAAAAGTCTTTTACAAGGACTCAATTATGCACCTAAAGCTGGACCCAAACTCAGGACCTTTCGATCCAAAAGCGAGTGCCATATCACAAGACCATATAGCCGCTAAAATGACTGCCATTTTTATTGATTTACTTAACTAAGAAAGTATGTTTTTGATGATTGAAACTTACAAGTCTCAACCCTACTTGTTTTATAATCAACATTGTTCTTTCCCTCAGTTGGCTTGTTTACATTCCAAACATCACTGCACATCAATGGGTCCATCAGCTTTGTCTATAAAGATGTAAGTTGTACAGATTTGAATTTTCTGATGTTTAGAGTTTTTCTGCTAAAATAGTGCTCAAAGAGTATATTATTGGATTTGAACATGTTGAATTGAAATAGGAACAATTAGCTTTTGTGCTCATGGACAATTTATGGTTCTTTTTGTTATTGAGTGAATGTGATTGTGCTCATAATTTATAGTTAGTCTGTTATCCATTGGTTTTTCCATTTTGTTCATAGACATTTCAAAGTTAGTCCGTTATTCATTGTTTATCATAACACTTTGAGCGTTTCTCATTTTCTCATTTTTCACTACCCTCATGTGAAGTTTGTATGACTTTCACTCCAACTTGATTCACACGCTACAATAAGAAATTATCCAGCCTTGCACTCAATCAAGTCCAATTCAGAGACAACTGTTTAAAATAGCTTTTATTGATTTAGTTTAATGCTTTTGAAATTAAGTTTTTCTTAGTGTAATGTACCCAAGAGTGTGAATTCTTGGACTATAGAAATGATTTATTGTCATTATTATTATTATTATTATTATTGTTATTATTATTATTATTATTATTATTATTATTATTATTATTATTATTATTATTATTATTATTATTATTATTATTATTATTATTATTGTTGTTATTATTATTAACATTATTATTATTATCACCATCATCATCATCATCATCATCTAGCCAAATGTATTAGCACCCTACCACCTCAGCTCTCTAGTTGTCATTTATTGATTCCAGATCCCAATCGATGCAAATAAAATTTCTGATGAAGAACACCCAGTAAAGATTGGACTGTCCGATGCTTATTACAATGACACATATATCAAGAGGTTTGGTGAGTAGTGGGCATTACCAGAGGTACCAACTTTTCATAAAAAATACATATTCTTACACATTTTCGTTCATTTTACGCCTGTTTGAATTTTGCTGAGGAAAGTGTGCATTATTAAATTTCTATCATATAACATTTTTTACCATCATTTTAAAAATGTTAGTGTACTTAACACTTTAATCTGTTTCGTGACCCAGAAATTCATGTAGGGAGTTCAATATAATATTATCTGGCTGGGTCATATCTGATTTATACATGATGGATTCTGGAAGTCGATACTATCTATATAGTGCATAAAGAGTAAGTTTATTCAACAATTTTAATTATCTACAATGATTTAATTGCCCATCATCAGAAATAGCGCTCATTATCGTTTTTGCAGGATTGTTCGCATTTTTTACAAAATCTTACTCATTTTAGCTCTCCATTGTAGACATTTCCATGGATTAGGGTTGGCATCAGTACATTACTGTAATAGAAACATTCTTAGATTAAACCAAAAAAAAAAAAACACACCCCCCCCCCCCCCCCCCCCCCCCCCATAAAAAAGAGAACTCTAAACAGAGCATTGTCTTGTTCGCCTTACTAACTGGCATTCAAATGAGGACACATGATCGCCAACAAGACTTTTTTCATTTGAATAGTCAACTAAACACTGATATATATTACTGAAAGCAATGAAGGTCTCTGTGCAGGGCTGATGCTTTTGTCTTGCCATTCCTGAGTTATCTTTATTCTGACTTTTGAATCATTTTTGACATTGGTTCCGTTCAGAATAGACGGAGAGCAGATGGTCAAATGAAATATAACAATGATAAAATACTTAAAATTATTTAGTTACCACGTGTTATGCTGTTCTATTAGTATACAAATTGTATTTCTGATTTATTATATTTTTATCATCATAAAACTGTCTCTTTTTAAAGGTATACGGAGGAGGACCATCTATGAATACCACCAGCTGACTTTGAAAAGGAGTCTAGTGAGGACTGGAGCTGTGATATTTATTAACCCTCTTCCAAGTGAGTACTTACAACAAGGATATCAGATATCATACCTGGAAATTGAATTGTGAATTGCTCAAAATTAAAGATAATTAGATTTTCCTTTTTTTTTTTTTTTCTTCTTTCTTTATTTCTTATTTAAGAATTATTATTATTTTTTTTTTTGGGAGACATATCTTTCTCAATTGAAAAAGAATAAGAGGATGACAAAACTGGATTGTATATTGCTCGCTTCATCATTTTCTTATAGTCACTTCTCTTGAATTCAAACACCTCTATTGGCAACATGATGGAATCACCAATCAATAGAAGTACTTTTCATTGATTAAAAATGAAAATCCTATACAGAAGCTGCAGTAAAAAAAAAAAGGTAGTCCTTCAGAGCTATTAGGCCCATAGAGCCAGAGTTTATCCCGATTTCTATAGCATGAAACGGATAATAGTAAATTGCTTGCTACCCTCTCAGATAGTACGCTAGTCTATTGCAAAGTACTTTTGGTCAGATCTAACAGTTCCAACTACCCAATTACTGCTGGGTGGACAGGGGGGTCAGAAATAATCTCGACTACACTCGGGATTGATCTTGGTCCCTTTGCATGTGAAGCGAGTGCTCTATTAAATGAGCTATTGGGACCCCCCATTTCCCCAAAGCTTAAGTAAAGGAACATCATTTTTTTTTAATCCATTTATTTATTTATTTATTTGTTTGTTTATTTATTATATTTATATATTTTTAAAAAATAGAATATTTCTCTATTTTTTTCTGTTTTCCATTTTGTTCTATATTTTTTCCTTTATTTCTATTTTTTTTCAATTTTTTTTTTCATGCCTTGTCCTGTAAGTATTTGCTCTGATATGAAATACATTTTCTCACCATACTTGCTTGTAAAATAAGTACTTGGTTGTTAACAGCATTGTCTCTTCCTGAAAAAAACCCTGTAATATCGCCTAACAGTTGTCATGCCTCGTCCTACATGTTAAGTGTTGCTGTAGGCTAGGGAAGCTTGTAAAGCTCTCTGAGCATGTTCGTGGATATTGCGCTATATAAAAGCTCAAGTTTTGTTTGTTTTTATTACTTACGATTATGGTTTTTTTTATTCTCCTTTCTTTTTCATTATTTAGCTTGCAATTTATTGACCGATTGTCATTCCTGTACCAACCATACCGATGTTGACTTTGATTGTAAGTGGTGTAACATCATAGGCCGGTGTTCGGATGGATTGGACTGGTACCGACAGCATTGGGATAAATATGACTGCAATAAAGTGGTAAGTTATCTTTTTATTTCTCACCTTCTTTTCGTGTTCTATGTTTAGCTGAGAGAAATTATGTTGGAAGTTTTTTAATTGTAGTTATTAAGAATGCATTGGAATAGACGTCAGACTTAATATTGTATTGTTGTAAATTTGAATCAAACAGCCATAAATTACTGGTTACCATCAGTAAATTGGTTGTTTAGTTAATCCTTGTTTGATAAATAAAGTAGTTTAATTGTATGCTTGAGATGAATAAGGGAAGAATATTTTTTGAGCTTTACTTATAGATATTTCTTGTTGAAAATATGGGAAGCTATTTGTAATTGTAAATAGTAAAGGGTAAATAAATGAAAAATGAAATATTCTTAAACGTACAGTTTTATTTAATAGAGGGTCTATCTCACGAAATATCATTCCTTACACCTTAATTCAAAAAGTGAATGAAGATTGTGTGACTAAGGCTTAAAAGAATATTTTAGTATTAAATTGGTTATTCATCAATCACTACCAGTGTTTTTCCCCCAAGAGCGCTGTATACTCCAGTTCATGAAATATAATTTATGTCTCCTTTTGTCTCTTTTTGATGTCTTCTCCTGACTCATTTTGATATCTTCTGATTCTTTTTGATGTCTTCTCCCGACTATTTTTGATTTCTTTCCTGACTCTTTTTTGATTCTTCTTCTGACCTATTTTGATGTCTACTCTGGCCTTTTTTTACGTCTTCTGCTGACTATTTTTAATGTCTTCTCCGGACTCATTTTGATGTCTTCTGATTCTTTTTGATGTCTTATCCAGACTCTTTTTGATTTATTCTTTTGACTCTTTTTGATTCTTTTTCTGATCTTTTTTGATGTCTACCATGGGTTTTTTTAATGTCTTCTGCCATCTATTTTTGATGTCTTCTTCGGACTCATTTTGATGTATTCTCCTATTTTATGTCTTCTTCCAATTCTTTTTGATATCTTCTGCTGACTTTTTTTGATGTCTTCCGACTCCTTTTGGTCTTTTTCTGACTCTTTTTGGTCTTCTTCTGACTCTTTTTGATGTTCTCTTTTCTTATTGTCTCTCTCTCTTTCTTGTTTGCATTAATGAATTCTTTGATTTCTGTGAAGAGATAAGATACAGTGTACGTACAAATCCATTTGCATAATTCCTTTTGAGTAAAAAAAAAAAAATTGCTCTCTGATTATTCTCTGGAATCGCTTCATTTAATTTTTTTCTTATATTTGTTCCATGTTATGGCCTAAAGGGCTTGGGAATCTTGAAATGTGTGGCAGTGGCTTGCTGGTTTTCATTTAGAACACCTTTTCATTATGTTGAATTTCAGACATGGTAAACACATGCACTGAAACTTTACCATCAAATATTGTGAATACCAGTATTAGGATCTCAGAGTCACAGGTATTTCAGATTGTCCAAAGACAACAATATTGTGCGGACATGTGGTCTTGTGGTATGACACTCGCTTTATAGTTGAGTCCTTGGGAAAGGCTCTTTCCTCACATTCTCTCACAATACTCAGGTGTAAAATGAGTATCTGGCCATTAACAGCATTGTGTCTGTCGGAAAATTTTTATTATTATCACCTAACAGGCGTCATGTTTTGTTCTTTATGTTACGTGTTGCTGTTGGTCAGGACCCTTTGTAAAGCGCTTTGAGCACATTTAGTGGATATTGCGCTATATATAAAAAAAAGCTCATATCACTTCACCTTCAGCTGGAATTTACCAACCTATTCTCTGAATTCCTCCCCTGCTCTCAGGATTGTCTCATAACCAGCAGTATTGCTTGTCACTGGACAATTAATTTGATCTTTTTAGGCTTCAGATTTTTGTCCTAAAGAATGGAGTTAATTTCCTTATCCGACCCGTTGTCCTAACGTATCTAGAGAAAAATCTTGGTGGAATTTTTAGCTTCCATTATTTTTTTTTTTTTCCGGTCATGGTCCTACTAAAAGTTTTTGGAAGCTCCTATTCATTGCTTGATTGTTGGTTTGTCTCAAGAGATGTCTCAAGGGGTTGAGTTGCTTAATATAATAGTAAAAGTATAAGAGAAGGATATGTTTGAGGTAGACCCTCCTTTCAACATTATTATGTATATAGTGTTTTATCACCACTGACATCAAGTTCATATTCATCATATACAATAAAAGATTTGCAGTAAAAGTGTTATATTTGCTGTGATTTGATAATGATTCACAAAAAATGTTTACATGTTTAGATGATTTGTTATTTAGATACTTGTTAATTGTTTCAGAAAACTTTTGTTAGCCCATAGAGCGGTCTTGTGGAATTTTGCAGTGCCAAGTGTCATCACATTTTATGTTGTTTTTTTTTTTTTGTTTTTTTTTGGTCAAAGATGTGGATGGCATGAATTTGTGGCATGGTATGGATTGCAGTTTGATGGTTAAAATAAAAATTCATGGATGCAAAATATCAGTCAATATATTTTATCGACTGTAAAATCATGTTCCTTTGTGTGAAGTACAAAGAGCCTGTTTATAAGGCAGAAAAACCCTTAATTTTTCTTTAACTCCTCGCTGTTCCAAACTTTATTATTATTATTATTTTTTCTAATTTATGTTTTTAAATGTCCTTGTCTTTTAAAATCAATACACAACAAAGATGTATTTCAAATGAGTATGTACTCATTCAGTAGTGATAGTAGATAAATAATAATAATATGTGGTACTTACTACATCATGTTCTTCTATTCAGACCAATTTTGCATCCATGATAATGATAAAGGCGGCACAAGCATGAGTATATGTCATGTTTCAATGGTCTCACCTCGACTTCTTTTTTTTTTTTTTTTAATCAGAATGTTTATTCAACTACCTAAAATGGACAATGTATAACATGTTCAGAGACTTACAATCTCTTGTTTACAGGTGCAGTTTTATAAATACATATAGGTCTGTGTTTTCGTCCAGCAGTTTAATCCTCACTGGATTGAATTCTTTGTTGAGTCTCCAGACTTACCCATAACTTTCTCTACAGTGAAATATGCTTAGCAGAACGATGTTTGGAATGAATTATGGAATTGGTTTCATTTAGTGAAATGCTATCATATTATATTTACACGCCTTTGATTGTCTCATATTGTATTGTTATTTTTTTGGAATATTTACAGGACTGCTTCAAACAAAAAGAAAAAGAAATATTTTCGAGCGAAACTTTTTAAAAGTTTGTTTATTGAAAGATATTTTATTTTTCTTGAGGATTAGATGCATTCTTGGCTCTAATTTACTTTTTTTGCATACATGTAAGCTTGTGCGTTCCTGCACGTGTGGGTATGTGAGTGTGTGTGTGTGTGTGTGTGTGTGTGTGTGTGTGTGTTTATGTGTCAGTGTTTGTGCATGCGCAAACACATTTATGTTTGTACATATCTTCCCACCCTCCCACCCCCCTTCTCTCTCTCTCCCCCCCCCCCCCCTCTCTCTCTCTCTCTCTCTCTCTCTCTCTCTCTCTCTCTCTCTCTCTCTCTCTCTCTCTCTCTACAGTAGTGTATTTCTGCCTGCATTTTTATATCATTTTCCATTAGTTAGCTCTTCAAAATGGGGTAATCTTTTTATTAATGGTTTTATTTAATTTATTTAATTTTATTATTTTTGTTTTCTTTCACACAACTACACATATTCCTTGATTTTTATCTTCAAGAATGCTTTTTCCCCCTATTTATTTCATGTTCGTTATCTTTAACAAAAGTTCTTGTTTGTTTGTTTGCTTGTCAGTTTTTTTTTTTTTTTTTTGGTTATGTTTTGTAATTTTTGTTCTTGTGGTTGAGATACAAATGATATTTCTAAACAACGTGAGAACAAACCAGTGATCCTGCCTTTAAAACGTTTGAAAGAATATTAATGAATGAAAAAAGATATATGTTTAAAAGTTCAGATGTCATATCAGTGCGGCCAGTATATCCGTATGTTAAAGAGTAAATGAAACACACACACACACACACACACACACACACACACACAAACACACACACACACACACACACACAAAATTTGTAAAAATCCAAACCTTAAGATATTTTCCCCTTTGAAAGCTCAGCAGATGTGGCCATTCATGTTTTCAAAAGTTTTGCTAGCATCTTGTCCAGCTTAGCAAATTAGTATTTAGGCATTTTGCTCTAAATTTAAGCCCTGAATTAATGAAATAACCATAATGGACTCATTCAAACGATCTGGTATTGAGTCGGAATGAACCAGATTATGTTTTAAAATCAATTTCATTTACATTTACGAAATATTGATTTGTTTCATCAAGGAACAAAACTTGCCCTCAATAAAAACATAAATGATTCTAAGCTGTTATTGTGGCTATTTGGGAAATGTGAAAATTTCAGCCAATTGGAGAGCAGCTTTGGTTGGTTTAATTTTTTCTGTCCAGTCACCACTATGAATAAGAATGATAGATCAATTCGAGTCAAAAGCAAAGAGCAACACCTCTAAGTGATGGGTTTGATAATAAAATCCAAAATGTATGTACTCGCAATGAACATTTAAAACTTAGAAATTTGAAGAAGAAAAATGAGTTGAAAACATTTTAGAATGGTATTTTAAAAATTTAACGCAAGACAAGTGGTCCTGCGACAAAGTGTTTAAACTGTTAGATTAATAACCTAGATGATCCTGGTTCCAATTTCAAGAAGCCTCACATTTTTTTTCAATATATATATTTGGTTGTTATCATCAGTATCTGTATACCATATGCTTTGTATTGTTTTTTTCTTTTCAATCTTTTTATAATATTGCCCAAATAACTTTTGAGCTGTTTGGGCCACATTGCCCAAATTACCCTGTTGCTATTTGGGCAATATTGCCTATATAGTCTCACCCCCGTCCTCCTTTTGTTTTAATCAGTCATTAATCAGGACAAGTGGGCTCTCACGTAAATTTTAGCTTTTTAAAATGTTCAGGCCAAGTTTTGTTTGGCATACAATGTCAGTGTTGGAAGTGACAAATTAAGAAGAAGGTACTGGTGTAAGATTCTTCTTCTTCTTCAAGTACCTAGTCTGTGCCAGACATCGGTGATCATAGTACGCCATTCATCTCTCTGATCAGAGTGTAAGATAAATATCTGAAGAAGTGTGCCTGAAACAGAACCAAACAATACAGAAAGAAATATACAAGAAAAAAAATCCCAAAAATTCAGCTTGCCTCAACAAGGGTTCGAACCTCAGAACTCCTGCTTACCATGTCAGTGCTTTATGTTAAACCTTCCAATCGATACAAAAATAACTGGGCAAATGTAATTAAAAGATAGCCAAAGTCTTTTTAAATTACGCGTTGTTAGTTTGCTTGTCCTAAAAAACAACTAGTTTCATTGTATTACTTTTCTTTTAAAAATTAAATAACGTGGGATGATTGATGAAAATCAATATCTAAATAGGGCCTTGACCAGATCAAAAGCTGTGACGAATCGGGCACTGTGCCACCGAGTTCACGAGCCTCTACGACACCAAGCCAACCACCACCAACGTCAAAATTAACAACACCTAGAAAAACAACAACACCAACAACTACAACTACACAAGAGACAAAAAAACCATTGATCAGTTCTTCGACAATGTCAACCACAACCACTAAGAGGTCAACAACAACAACATCAACCACCCCAACAACAACATCTACAACACCAACGACAACAACACCAACAACCACAACAACAACAACAACAACAACCACAACACCAACAACAACTACAACACCAACGACAACAACAACACCAACAACCACAACAACAACAACTACAACAACAACACCAACAACCACAACAACACCAACAACAACAACAACACCAACAACAACTACAACAACACCTACAACAACAACTACAACAATACCAACAACAACAACAACCACTACCACAACAACAACACCACTACCAACAACAACAACGACAACACCTTTACCAACAACGACAACCAAAAAAACAACCACAACACCAACACCACCAACTACAACCAAGCAAACAAGTACAAAGCAAGCTACAACCTCTACACCTACAACCACAACAACCCAAAAAACCAGCACTTCATCAACAACGAAATCCACGACTTCGACTGCTTCGTCTCCTTTACCAACATCAACAGTATCCAGTGAGAAAGAAAATACAACAGACGAAATAACTGATTTGAATCACAAGACAGGTCAACTTCAAGGTGGAGGAATATGTGGTGTAAGTGCTGGGGTGACATTAACAAAACTGGATATCAATGAATCCAATCCATGTCATTTTTGCACCACTGCTACGCCTACAATTCATACTAACCCTGAGGATGGTAGCATCAAAGGCCAAAATGATTTGAATATATTATTATCTTCTAATGTGTCATGTTAAAGACTGCATCATAGAAATTATTGAAGAAACGACATCTGTTTGATGTTAAAGGGTCATAATCATTAATGCACACTGATTTATTTATTTGTTTATTTTCGTCTGGCAACGTAGGAAGTGCTAAATCAATTTCTAGATTCATTTCAAGGAAGCAAAACAACATAACAAGACGAGGTTGATTGCCTTAAAAAAATAAGAATAAAAAATATTAGTGCCTAAAGGGTGCTTTTCATCAAGTTATTTTTAAAGGTCTTGTTTGTGTCCATCCTTTTGAATTGACATTTATTTTTTTTGCTTCATTTATCCATCATTTGATCTCAGACGATGACTTAGTGTTAATAATCATTGAGATTCTGGTTTCATTATTACTTGAATAATAATATTGATAATACGTATATACTCAGAATGTTGGCTTTGTATCACATTAAATGTACTGTATATGTACATCTCCTTTCAAACCAGAGAGGAATAGAATTTTCCACAATGACATTTAAAAAGTTAATAGAAAAACCTGTACTGTTTATTATTTTGGTGTCCAGGAAAGGGGCATTGTGATGTGCTTTTGTTTTGCTTGGGGGAGCGGATCATATCGTGCAAGAAAACAAAACCTCAAAAACCTCACTGTCTTAGATGAGATGAACTTAATGAAATAAATTCTGTAAAGGATTTGTACAATGATCTATTATATATATCTTCTGGTAACAATAATATATCCTTCATTATTATTATTATTATTATAATATCTATTTTATCTCACATCTAATGTTTACTCGAGAAAAAAATGACTAACACTTAAACTTTCACTTGTGTTGTCATGGAAACACTTTCAAACATTTCGATAGCACTTATATTCTTACTCTTGTCTTTTCATTTCTGTTTTTATTGCTCTAGTTCATTGTTTGGTCATAAGCATATTTTTTAAAATTATTATTTTTTCGATAAGTCTTGCATGGTGTTTGGTAACAATACTTTTTGTAGCTTATAACGTATTGGAGTCGTCTGCCTTTTATACTTGAAAAAAAAAAACCCCAACCCAAACAAATTAAGTCAAGTCAAGTTCGTAATAAGAATTGGAACTTTAAGGGATGTTGAAAGAATGAATGGTATTTGGTATGCATGTCGACTTTGCCAAACGTTTCCTTTAGCCAGATATATCCTGGTTTTATCCTATCCTAGTTAATGAGCATCTTACGTAATTAATCTTAGTGTGACAAAATTCATTGATCTGCCATTTTCCACTTTTTGAACAATTGATCGTTGACTGTGATGGTTTACTTTATCTGTGACTCGTTTGGTTTTTTCATCAGTTGTTTGCTGAGAGTTGCTTAGTTTTTGAATCTAAAGCCTTTCTGTACATAAATACTCGAAACTAGATAGACTGAAACAAGGAAATTTTAGGTTTTTTGCCAGATTGTTTTTCTTTTCACTTCTGGTTTATTGATTTCATTCAATCTCAGAGAGTGCTTGATGCAGAACTTTGTCAAAGTGTTTGTGTTTTTTTATTTTTTATTTGTTTATTTATTTATCTATTTATTTATTTGTTTTTAATTTTGATATCATGTAATGTCCAATTGTCTTTGCTTGATTGTTGATAGTTTTAATACCCTTGATTTTAAAGACACAAACTGTTTTGATGGATTTGGACAGTGCTGTACTAGTTGTGTCTCAGGTTCGATTTTATCGATGCAAAGTTTTTACTCTCATTCGTCCTACGGTACTTCTCTTCTCTTTAATTCTTGTTTTTATTGTTTTAGGAGTTAATGGCGCAAGGTACTGTATTTGCATGATTTTTTATTTTTGTTTAGGTTTATGAACCGTTACATATAAAACTTGTAGCGTTCTCTCTCTGTCTCTATTTTATTATCTTTTTATTATTTGTTTTTAAATTTATTTTTTATTTTCAAAAAAGATTTGCACACATCATTTTGAATTGTTGACATTTCAGCTTTTGTTGCAAGACAGCGAGAATCAGAAGCATTTCATTTTTTAAAACTCTTATGTGGGTTCTTGGAAATGTGACTATTCATTCTTTTCAATTCCAGCTATCTTCATACTTTCCCGCCACCCAATGCTCATGCAAACAAAAATATAATGAGCGTTTTAAAACTTCCCATTGTAAACCATCGTCCTCCTCCTCCTCCTCCTCCTCTGACCTCTTACTCCTGATTTAAGCTTGCATGTGTCTTTAATTTCTTGTAGACTAAAAACCAGACAAAGGAATGCATTGGCCTCCCACCCCCACTGAAGCCCATCATACACCCTATTACACCACTGAAGGCTCCCAAGAAGTGCGAAGTGAGTATCTGCGTGACGAGAAGATGAAGGACCTGCAGCTCATGCTTTTTCCTTTCAGCATACACTTTGAATTTTTAAAAATTTGAATATTTGTGACTGTCTGCGTCAAACTGGTATTATGTCAGAGCAATAGGGAACAAAAATGTGATATCAAAAATAAAACCTCAGTTTCATTGGAAGTGTAAAAACGCTCTTTTCCAGAGGAGTGAATACATACCTTGTGTAAATGATCTTCTGGGTTCAGAGTGAAAGCATCTTAGTTTCTAGTTTAAATGTGTGCTGGTGGTCGTCAATAAAGATGACCCATTCTCTCTTTTTTTGATCCTGTAATCTTAAGAATCTGCCCATACACCCTGCTACTAAAATAGTTATGCCACCTTATGATTTAATATGTAACCTATTAATTATTAGTCCTCCAGAGGATTGGTTACATACACACTTCCAAGGGTTTTGGAACCGGAAGAGTAGAAGCTGTGACCTCACGACTTCTCTGTCCTATTGCAAAGTATTGGATTTTAAGTTAAACTGATCAGACATGCTGGATTTTTGCACTTTATGAAACTATGTTTATTTATCTCAATAAAATTCACAAACTTCAAGCAGCAACCTCAACATCACTCTGACATAATACCATTTTGAGACACCGGGTCATATTTATGAATTTTTGAGATACATAGAAGATAACAAATTTTGCCGTGCTACCACATTTGATGTACAACGCTTTCCCCCCCCCCCCCCTCCCCCCCTCCCCATTGCCCACACAAACCAGACACTTGTTGTAAATTAATTATATCTCCAGATTCAGAAATTATTCAGTATTAGCAGACAAGATATTTATTATCGTGTGTTTGTTTTGTGTGTGTGTGTTGTGTCTGTGTGTGTTGTGTGTGTATGTGTATGTGTGTCTTTGTGTGTATCTGTCATGTCAGTCACATTGAATGAAAAAAGTGTTGTTTTTTTTTTTTTAATGACATTAGATTTGGATTGAGCATTAAAACAAATTCGTTATGTTACTCATTGAAATGTATGTTAATGGATTGTACAAATAAAAATAAAAAATTATTATATTTTGATTTGTTTTTTTTTTTGTTTGTTTTTTTAATGTTTACATCTCCTGGCTGAAAAAGATAAATAACCAAATTAAAAATAAAATAACAGAGACTGGTTTGAATGGGATGATGGATATATAATAGATTGTTTTAAACTTGCAAATCGCACCCTCACCCCTCCTTTCCTATAAATGAATTAATAATTTTTTTATTTATTTTGAATTGGAGATTCAAATTTATTTTTATTATCATGGAGATATTCTCTTCTCGGAATATAGGTTTCACTCTTAAGTTAACTTATACATACAAAAAGTTTTGTTTTATTTGAAACCTATCACCGTTTTTGTTGTAATTGGAAATGAGCTGCAGGTCAGGCCTTTACACGGGCCACCAAAATTAAAGTAGGAACTGCTAAGAACTTTTATCATTTTAAAAAAGATCACAGCTGAATTTCTTTTTTCTTCTGTCCATTCTACCCATATTCCTCCATTTTCTTTTCAGATACGATTTATCTTTTAAGAGAGTTTTTTTTTTTTAATTTTAAAACCAATTTTGAATTATGGAAATTTTGAAGGATTGTCAGTTTTTGTTTTTAATGTTCCTGATTTAGAGCCTTGTTGTTGAGTTGAATTGTTCAATTCTGTTTGATTTTCAAGTGATGACCGTTTATATATTGCATACCAGCATCCACTTGAATTCAAAGGAGATTTCACTCTTTATTATCATTGGCTGTCAGTAATTACAAAAAAATAAAAGGAATCGAACGCTTTCTCTCTTTGTAAAGCTTGGTTTTAGGAGAATGCTACATGTCTTATTTGTTGTTGGAAATAGTGTCTGAAATGTAAAACAAAAATATTTTGGCATGCTGCAATAATTTCTACTCATCTTGCACTTTATATGTTAACTCCACACGTTTAATTAATTTTCATTGAAACTCACTTTTTTATTTCCATTTTCCAGTTTAAATTAAGGAGGAAAATAGTGGGAAATATGATTTTGTTAACCTTTTACCTGCTCACAACCCATCAAAGAAAGAAAGTGAAAAATAAAAAAAATAATTTAAAATCAATGTTTACTTAAATTAGATATGGTGATGATAATAATGATAATATTAACAAACAACAACAACAACAACAACAACAACAACAACAACAACAACAACAACAACAACAACAACAACAACAACAACAGCTGCGATACCTAATAATAATAATAATAATAATAATAATAATAATAATAATAATAATAATAATAATAATAATAATAATAATAATAGTGAAGATGATGATGATGATGATAATGAAAATGATGACAAGAAGAAGAAGAAAGTTATTGATGATGATGGTCATTTTGATAGTGATTATGATCATTATTAATGATATTATTATTATTATTATTATTATTATTATTATTATTATTATTATTATTATTATTATTATTATTATTATTATTATATAATCATCATCATCATCATCATCATCATCATCATCAATATCATTATTATAATTACATTACTTACTCACGTTGACAAATACACTTGTCTTTTCTGACTGTTTTCGTATGTTGCTTACTTGACTAATGCTGTTGCTTAAGATTAAATGAACATTTGTCTTGCCCATGCACTGCTCTTTTTTTCTTTTTTTTTTTTGCTTGATAGTTTTTGATTGATTTTCGAAGTATTTTAACTCTTTTCAATATCTTGCTTCTCTTAGAAAACACAGCGTTTTTCTTCATTTGTCATATTAAAAAAATATAAATGTAAGAATTAACATTTCACCTGCATTTATAGTTATGGTAATGTGTGTTGTGAGAATTTTAAAGTGTAAACGAGACATTGCCTTATTCTTTGTTTTGCATAAGAAAAAAAAATAATTTAAAAAATAGAACATTGAAAAAAAAAATGATAAAGAATTATCTAATATAGTAAAACGCAAGCTTCATGACTTACAGTTTAGTTTTTTAAAAATATATATTAATCAGAACAGATCACTCTCATTTGATCAACTGTCATCTTGTTAGGTTGGAGAAAGGTTTTGTGTTACAGCATTATATTATTTTTCATTTGCACACACTTTTTGCATTTTCATATGCACCGCACGTTAAGTCGGAATACTCAGGTATTTCCAGTCATCCGCAGTTTGATTATGATAAAATTATATCCAATTGCAATGATTGGCAGATATTACTATGTTGGGGGGAAGATTAGTTGCTAAATAATAAATGTTTAGTGCTATGAGATTCAGGTTAGATATAGTGTAGTAAGTAGTCCTTCAGAACGATTAGGCCCACATAACCAGAGTTTAAACTGTAGCACATGAAAATCTTCCACTCGTAGTATGAAGCTTCACAACATTCATAAATGATTTGTTGACATGAATAATTCAATAATTTTCCTTGTGATATACCTTTCTAAATTTTATTCGGGTGAGGTGCACTTTATCTTAGAAATGAATGTGATTTTTTTTATTACCATGCAGAATGATTTTTACCCATTTAAAAAAAAAAACACAAATAAATTGCTCAGGGTTGATGGTCTGGTTTTTAATTTTTTTTTAAATTTATATTTTTTGATAATAGAAATAATGCATGAATAAATAATATATAAATGTATGGATAAATAGACAAAATGAATAGATAGATTAATAAATGTATACAATTTTAAATATCAAAATAAAGTCATGAGACTCTTTGTAAGGGCAATGAAAATAGTTGATTAAAAAACATATTTTTTTTCATTTTTAGATAAAAATCCAACAACAAATGACGTTTAATATGAAAAAAAATAATGAAATTCTGGGTCTTGATTTGGGTAGCAATAATCTTATTTAATCTCTGGTCCAATGAGAGTGATTTTCTTTTGAATGCTTTCTACAAAATTCGGTAATTGTTTTCTTTTCTTTTTTCTTTTTTTTTTTTTTTCGTTTTTAATTTTTAGTTTTGATTTATGTGATTTATGGACATTTCATAATTTTACTGACATCAGTGGAACATTTCATTAATGTTATTTTTCTCAACCGTAGTCCATGAAATGAACAGTAAACGCAAAATCTCTATTCTTAATTGATGGGTTTTTATTTGTTTTGTTATTTTTATTTTTTTTCAATAAGTTTGGCTAAATAATGAATCAATCACATCTTCTGGCCCTGGAAAACCCGAAGGAATGGTCAAAATACTCTGTACTACAACAGAGTCTTTTGAACAATTTGCAGTTTTTTCATCAACTGATCATGAGACATATGTTGAGATTCGAGGTCTGGAAGGTAGAGAATTGTCGAACTGTGAAAAAAAGTATTTAATTTAATAGAATATTTTCATAAATATATTAATTTATCATGAATTTTTGCTTTTGTTTTGAAAGGACTGAGTACTTGTTCTTGTAGGTTTTCCTCTGCCAGCACACATACGTATCAAATGTAGTCATGTTGTTTAGTTTTTTGGGGTTTTATTTTGATAATTTATTCCTATATGTCCCACTATATCTATTTTTTTGTCTCTAATTTCGTTCATTTTTACAGGGTGGTGGATGTGGGAAAGGTAAAGATGCACCGGTGGCAGTGATTGTTGTGGTCCTTTTGTTGGTATTGGCTCTTATAGGAGGTGTTGCTGGATGGGCTTACTATGCATACACCCACCCCAACTCCAAGTCTGGCATGTGGCTTATTCAGGTAGGTGGTGATGTTGTTATTATTTTTTTCTGACCATGCTCAAGTGGGGCGGTTTTACCCTCTCCTTACCACCTACAGCAAAATCGTCACATTTGTTTTGACTCAATATACATTTTTCTTATTCAGATTTATTTGTTCATCACAAACTTTGAAGAATGATCTTTGTTTAATTAATAAAAACATAAATTTGTTTTGTAGAGAGCTTGTTTGTGCTTAAAAAGCCAATTTTTCTGCTGGGTAAGCCTGCCATTTTGGGAAAATACTGAAAAGCATTGGTAAGGTGAGAGTTAATTCTCACCTTAGGACTGATGCCCTGGGGAAGAGCAAAGTTGAGTCTTTGAAAAAAGCACTTAATTCACATTTTCGCACAGTACTCCGGTGTATAATGAATATCTGGCCAGTGACAGCATTGGCTCTGTCGAAAACAATTGTGATAGGGCCTTATAGATGTCGTGTCTCGTCCAACTTGTTTAGTGTCAATGTCAGATTTGAACTCCTATGAAAAGGCTTTGAGCACATTTAGTGTTGTATAAAGGCTCAAGCTTTTTTGGGTTGTTTTTATATAAATTCTTTTAAGCTCAATGTCTACTGTGGGTAGGCATGACCTTTTGAGGTGATATATTTGTTACGGGGTTATTCTTCTCTTCATTGATAAATCGATCAGTGAGATTGTCTATATATAAATATAATTAATTTTGATATAATGAAGGAGAAAGCGCTGAAACATGTCTGCTCTAGAAGATTTTTTTCTCCCCTGCAAATCCTGAAAATCTTAAATTTACATAAACTTTAAAGCCACAAAACAAATAAAAGCAGCTAGGTTCAACGACATCACAATGCTATTTCAGTCTTTGAATAATCGAAGAAAATGTAGTTTTGACTCTGTCTCTCTCTCCAATTCAACCGAGATGAGTTAATGATAATAACAATAATAACAATATATTTCTATTGTGCCTAAGCATCCACATAAAAGTGCTCTGCAGTGCTTTACAATTAACTCATTTCGGGGTGGGGTTCCTGACCTCCCATAGAGGGCGGGGAGGCACTTACTTTGTATTCTATCCCCCTGTATCTGTTTTCCAACTTGCTTTTTGTCTTTGTCTTAGAATGAGATTTCTTGGTTTTGTCCCGGCCCGGGCCGGATACCCTGGCTGAGAGGGAGACAGTCAAATGTATAGTTAGTTTTGGGAGGTGATATTTTTTTCCTTGTAAATCATCTCTCTGTTTTGCACTGAATTATGTTTTATATACATATTATATATGATTTGTAAACATTTGAGTGTATTCCCTGTAGTGGGGACCTGTGCTTGTGTCTGGATGAGATTGTTAGGTGATCTCAAACTAAGTACTTTGATAATGTGCTCTTGGAAACTACATGTTTCCTATTTGAACCAATACCCCTTTGTCTTCCCTTTTCTTGGGTGCTTTATTTGTAATTCTAGAGCTTTTTATTTTCCTCCTTTTTACTGGTGCAGATATAACCTTAATGTGTTGCAAGCGCCGTAAACCCTTAAAAACAAAATAACAATTGCACATCCCACCCCCCCCCCCTCCCCACACACACAGGACCACAATGTATATATATATATATATATATATATATATATATATATATATATATATATATATATATTTGTTTTTTTTTGTTTTTTTTAATTTTTTTTTTTATTATTATAATTTTTTTTTTTTTTTTTTTTAAACAAAAATAAAAAACATCAATCATAAAATGCCGTGTAAAATAATTCTTAAGTCTTATGGTGCTTCTTAAATGTTAGAACACTAAGAGCAGATTTTGTTCTAAAACTGAGAGAGTTCCACAGACGTGGAGTTGTACAGTTAAACGCTTTTTTGTTGAAAATTATTAATGCAGTTTATTTCTTTCATTAAAAGAGATTCTGATGATCTTAAGACACGACTAGGTGTATAGACTCTAATATGGTCTTGTAAGTAAGAAGGACCTATATTAGTAAAACATTTATAGGCGTATAAAAGAATATTGTACTCTATTCTGTAGTGAACAGGGAGCCAGTGAAAGTCATTTAGAGTAGAATTAATGTGCTCTCCAGAGTTTTTAAGAGTAACAAGTCTGGCTGCCTTATTTTGTATCTTTTGCAGTCTATCAAAAGAATACTTTGTGCAGCCAAACAAAAGAGTGTTACAATAATCTATTCTACTAAGTATAAGAGAAGATACTTATTATTTTGTTATATTGATTTCCAATATGGGTCTTACACCGGCGGTTCTCTTTAAATAAAAATTACAATTTTGAATTATTTTAGAAATATTAGTTGCATATTTTACCGTCAAAATAAAACCCAAGATTTTGGACACTGTTTCTAGATATGCTTATTTTACAATCTACAATATTAATATGGGTAGACAATTTTTGAAACGTTGTTTTCTAACAATAGTATTTCAGTTTTGTCATTGTTTAATTTTAATTTGTTAATTACAATCCAGTTTTTTAACGGCAATGATACACGACTCCACTCCAACCTTCGAATAACTTCGGCCCATCACACGTCATAGGAAAGTAAAGTTGTGTATCAGCAGCGTGAAAATGAAAGCCAGCAGAAAAAGAGCTATTTTATGACATCATTCAGAGGGGCAGTGTACAGTGTGAATAAGACAGGCCATGAGACTGAACCTTGTGGAATGCTAAAATACAAATGAACAGTATCAGAGACATGTTTGTGATTTATGCTAACAAACTGCCCCTACCACTCAGATAAGAATAAAACCAATTTAAAACTGCCCCATCGATGCCATATACACTTTTTAATCTGCTGCGAAGAATATGTTGATCAATGGTATCAAATGGCTGCAATGTACAAGGATGACACTTTTTTTCTTATTATGTACATGCACAAGTGAACTTTCAGTGCTATAACATGGTCTTTAGGCAGATTTGAAACTAGAATATAATATATTATCTTGTAGATGTTCATGAATATGATGTGCAACCACTTTTTCGATAATTTTAGACAATAAAATAAGATTTAACTCAGGTCTATAATTCTTAAGTTGGTCTTTGTCAAGGTTTGATTCTTGAGTAGTGGACACACTATGGCAGTTTTCAAGATAGTTGGTACCTCTGAAGACAGAAGACTTGTGTTAACAATGATAGTAATGGCAGGCACAAGTTCAGAAGCGCAAGCAGAAATAAGCCAGGATTGGATAGGGTCCAAAGTACACGTTTTTCTAGAAAACTTCTTTAAAATCAATAAAATCTCTTCCTCAGTAGCTGGTCTGAACGAATCCATAATTGTAAAAGGGCGGTGGTACAAATCAAGTGGTGAATCAATATGAGTGGGGCGTGGATATTAATTCATAGTGGTTTGATTAAACTTGTCAAGCTCTTTTCGGATAATAGAAATCTTGTCTTTCAAATAAGTGGAAAAATGAGTAGCCAATTCGCCTGGGCATCTGTGGGCAGGTAATATAGAGGAATTAGATAAATGGCTTGTGCTCAGGTTATTAACATTTTTATATTATATAATGCCTATGTGTTGTCTTATGTGGACAGGAAGGTATCATTTACACAGTTTGATCGAGCAGAGATTATGGCGTTGTTATCATCATTCCAAATCACACCAATAACTAAGCTTAAAAGTTTCAGCAATAGATCAATTAGTAAAACATGCCCTACTGTTTGGAGCTCATTAGCTCCATCTTTAAAGCTCCTTCTTGATAGTCATGTTTATATCACTCAAGAGACTGGATTTCATGGATAAGTTGATGTGCAAATAATTTTTAAAATAACTGCATAGCTCTAGGAAAGAAAATAAGAAAGTCTTTTTTAAAACATAAACTTGGATACAATAGTTACTTATTTGCGCACTAAATTTTTTTCTTTTTCTTGGTTCTCTTTGATTACACAGCACCGACCAAGTCAGATCAAGGCCAAGATACAGTTTTGGAAGAATAGCAGCAGCTCAGACAGTGGAGCCAAATACCGTACAGAGACGGATGCTTGAGAGGAATGGAATAACTTACACAGTCATAGACGCGCAATGATACATTTTTATCCACTGCCTCAATCTGGTATTAAGTCGGGGAGAAACAGATGCCTGAAAAAGAAAAATGTTATGTTAAAATAGTTAGAAACAAGAACTTTTTGGGAATTTTTGTAGTTTGTTTTTTCAACTGCTCTTTTTTTTTGTTTGTTTTTTTTTTTTTAATATAGCAATTAAATTTATTTAACCCAAATTATATATTTGTGATTAAAAATTCAATATTCAGCACTCTGTTCACCCCGATTGTGATACATACCAGTTTGAGGGGGGTGGGTCACAATTTGGATTTTTAACTGATTTAAATTGGTTGCTTTAGCTATTTTATGTAGTAACTTAATAGTGGCAAGGTATATCTGACAATGTTTGTTTCCATCAAATGTGCTTTTATAAAGAAAACTATAGTTTTTTGTGTTTAATTGTGTGTTTTTTGTATTTTTTTTTTTTTTTTTGGTATTTTTTTGTTTTGTTTTAAAGGTGGCCAATATGTTTTAAATAAATTTAATCAATTGTGAAGTAATGTCTGACAGCCGTCTAAAGACTATGGCAGCCTCCATTCACTGCTGAAGACGTATTCGCTCAATTAAATGTATATGACGAGTTGAATGGCTTCTCTATGTCTCTCTGTGTCTATGTTCTTCAGCTTTTTATGGGTCTTTGCCTAATCTGAAGGAACTCTCCACTCATCTTAAAAGTTTTTCTTTCCTGCATTGCAATTTATTCCTGAATATGTGATACTTTTGAGCTTGTCAACATTATGCCTTACATATCCTTTAAGAATATAATATTTAAATAAAATTCTGATAACTGATAAAACGATGACTACATAATTTTGAGATTGGAACGTCCCTTGTAAGTAGGTTGATTTGTCAGTTCCAAATTGCCTTTCAAATCTGTGAAACATGTTGCAGTTGTGAAAAATGGAGGTTTATTTGAGGCCACATGCCTGATGACTGTCAGATGGATTTGTTTATAACGTATTGGTCAATTAGTGTCAGTGCAGTGTTTTGGGGAGTTTCGTTTTGTTTTTTAAATGCATAATAGGTTGCTTGAGCTTGCCCACTCCATTATTATCCTTTTAATCTATTTTGACTTATTTTTGCAATTTGTTGTTTTTTTCTGCTTCTACTACTTCTGCTACTACTGCTACTACTTCGACTCCTACTACTACTACTACTACTACTACTACTAATACTACTACTACTACTATTACTACTACTACTACTACTACTACTACTACTACTACTACTACTACTACTACTACTACTACTACTACTACTACTACTACTACTACTACTACCATTGCTTCTAAATTTATCTTTTTAATAAGATGATTCAATTATTTACTGTTGAATACTGGATAGGAGAACGTCACGAAATGGAAGAGTTTGAGGTGTTTCATTTTTTGTACATTCTCTAATTATTTTTTTTCCTCAGCTCAAAGCTATTGTCATATATTTCGTAAGAAGATTGTTGATTCGTAGAAAGAATATTCACGCTCAAACCATGACTCTATCATTCCTGTGTTGTGTTTTGTTTTTTTAATTTGGCTGTGCTCTCCTCTTTATAGAAATTATTTCTGCTTCAGAATGCAAATTCAGAGACTCAGCTTAATAAATTGTCAAGGTAAAGCAGATGTTCCATGATAGATTTTTTTTCTCTCCCTCGCATTGGTTAATCAATATGAAAGTTTGTTGGCATATGGGAAAATCATGCTCATCTTTGTTGAACTACTTTTAAGCTAAGTCGTTTCAAAAGTTAATTTTCGTTCGTTATTTTTTTGAAAACTAAAGGTTTATACAGTGTTGCATTTTAAAATATTTAATTTATGAGATTTTTTTTTCTCTCCGTGTATATTCAAATTATTTTTCAACTACAAATATATTTATTCTAATTATATTTAACACTACTCTAAATTAGTAGTGTAGGTAATGAAAATAATATTCCTCAAACCAGTTTTTCTCAGATCCTGATTTATCTAACCTTTCTGATAATATAATGATTACTAAGAAACCAAATGAGTGAGAAACTTTTTATAAAAGTGACGTTTCTTTTTTATTATTAGAAAAAAAAATCTAGATTGAAAGAAAATAATAACAACAATTTTAATTACCTGACACATGTGTATGATTTTCCTTTATTGCCGTACAGTTATAAGTGGAGTTAAATTATTTTTTAATGGAGCTTCATCCAGTTTGTGGTTGGATGCTTGTTTTTAAAAACAAACAATCTGCACATAATTATACAATTTTATAAGACTAGAATGTTCTTGGCAATTCCTTTTGTTTAGCCGAAATGATGGCAGGAGATGTATATTTTATTTATTTATTTTATTTGTCTGTTTGTTACAATTGGCAAGCAATATTTGACTGTTTTGTATGAAAGTGGCATTTCTCTAATTACAATACAGATGACATTTGTGTCTATTTTAGTACGTTGTTTATTGAATGAAAACCATAAGAAATTGTTGGATATTATTACTTTTGTTCCTACAACAAAATTGTTATTTCTCCTTTTTATATTTGATTTATACCTACTTTAATACATTTATTCTTACTTTCTCCATATAAATTCTGGGATTATTATTATTTTTTGGTTTTTAGATATCCCTCTAATAAAAGCAATTCTGATTTAGTTTGCTCAACCTATTAATTCCAAACGTAATTATTTCCTCACCTTTCACCCCCACCCACATAAGCAGCAAAATGTCCCTTGATTCCCGACAGGTTGAAACACAGTGTTCAGTTGTGATTTTTTAAAGTTCTTTTCTTCTCTTTTATCTTTTACATTTCTGATTGTTATTTACCTGATTACAAAACAAAACTTGTCGACCTACTATCTTATCTACAGTAATATTCTTTTATTTAAAATCAAAGATTTACACCATATATCCCTCATAACAAGTAAATAGATTAGATTGACACGAACTAGTATAAAGAAGAAAAAGAAAACAGAGAAAAAAGAAGGAAACCAAGTACTGTACATATTGCTTAAATTAAACACAAAATGAAGTTTTAGACCCCAAAAAAATGCAAAAAGAAATTGTTCTTATTGTATAGTATGGGAAGACTGTAAGTACTTGAAATTAGTCAACGACTACTTTTTGTTACTTGTGCAATTGTTATCTTCTTTATTAATTTAATTTATTTTACTCTCAAGTATCATTTCTGATTTACATTATTTGTCTTTTAATCTCACAATGGGACATTATCAATATTCATTAGTGGATTTTCTATTTGTTAGTTGGATGAAAAAATTTGGAAAGTTATTAAAAAAAATTCAGTCAATAATTTTTGATGTCATCATCCGCAATGTCAAGTTTCCAGTATTTCACCCTCTTATTTTATAAAGTGCATGCTTATAAGTATTTGTTTCAAATTACCTCTTTTCTAATTAATACTCAATTAATCAATAGGCCATGTATAATCATGGTGCATGGATTTGTTCCATTAGTATTACAATGCTTAAGATACATTCAAGAATTTCTATTACGCTTTTGGAAGCACCATTAATTTATGAAAATCCTTTTGATTGAATGAAAATCATGAAGAAAAATGTTTTGAAATGCGTCAATACTTTGCTCTGAAGCGGCTCAAGACTTAAGTATATCTCTAGTTTTATATTTCTTATATCAGCTCATGTTATTTTTATATTTTTCACTTTTGATATTTTATCATTTGTGTGTCGTCATCATTTAACTATTATCTCCAAATTTTGCTTGTTTTTCACTATTTAAAAGGAGGAAATAACCTTCCCTGTTTGGCCTTTGTGCTTTACTAGTATTAGATAGGATAATGATACTCCAGAAAAATATAAATATTTATATTTGCTATTCCTCACCCCTTAAATATATCACATGAAATATAGATAACTCTAACAAATAAATCCGAGGAAAAGTTGTTTTCTGCAAACTGGCACACAGTGGCATTGCTTCGGGTTTTTTTGTTCTTTTTGCCTGAAAACTTATGGTAAATATATATTATGTCTGGCTGACTTGGATGCTAAAAATTGACTAATCAAAAGTATGAAAATCGGATTGAGTTTTTTAGGGTTTTTCGTTTTTTTATTATATATATGACCCTTCATTCCAAAACAGTGTTAAGTCTGTGTGATGCAGGTTATATATAGAAAGTTATATATTGAAAATTTAAATGACCAGGACTGAAATTTTAGTTTTTGTCACTTTATGAAATTATATATTCCCTCCCCTCCGTATACTTTTGACTATTCAATTTTTAGCACCCAAATCATCGTGTCATAATACACTATCGAGACATAGAGTTACATATATCAATTGATTGAGATGGTCTCCTATTGGTCAAAAAAAAACTCTTCACATTGAAATTTGTAAAGAAAGGTTGAATTTGAAAACATTTTGACAAGTTGAGAGTCAGTGAAATCCAATGGTAAATGAAGGGATCAGTTTTCAGGCTAAAATGAATAAAAAATGTTGTGTTATTGGATGTCACTACCAGATGAGTGCATCTTTAAGAATGGAAATTTGAAAAAGTATGTATGAAGCAGTGCCAGACAAAGCAAAAAGAAAAATACTAAAAAAAAAAAAAAACGATCCCCAATAAATCAGCCTTCATTGGTTTATGGAAGGCTTATATTTTGGGATGTTTTTTTCTCTCGTATGCTTCAATTTGCTTTGCCTGGCACTGTTTCGTCCATACTTATTCAGATTTCTCCTGTACTGCAGTGCCTACTCCCTAATTCGTCTCTTTGATATTTTCAAAAAATAAGAATACAAATAGGCTAGTATTGATCTCTTCATTCAATGCACTCTTTGATTTACTCTTACAAATATGATTATTTTTTACTCAAGAAATCGTAGAATCTCATTTCTATTGTTTTTATTGTTTACTTCACTTCAGAATCTCCGAATTTCTTCTTGATTTATATATATATTTTTTTGGTTAGAAACGATTCAACTTTCAACTTATATTATTATTGTCTACATTTCGCCTGACTTGGAGAGATCAGAATCTCCTAATCTCATTTGATATATGGTATTTTGATAGAAATGATTCAACTTTCAACTGATATTATTATCGTCTACATTTCACTACTTGTGGACTCACGCTAGGCCTGTGATTTTACCAATAAATTTTCACAAATATTTTTGTCCATCCTTCCTATTTGGTTTTGCTGCAGCATCAAGGCAACAAGCAATTGACATAGCCTACTGTTGTCCCAACATTTAGTGATTATGATAATATATTTATTTTTATTTTGAATAATTTCTTCCATGCTGTCCTGTATATTGCCTGATCAAGCTCAATTACACAAGATTTTGTGGTTGACAACTTATCTCTTCATATTATTGTCCTTTCGTGAAATTCTAGGAGTTTGTATTCAATTTTTTTTAATGCTTGAAGGATCGTTGAGTTTTGAGGATATTGTATTAAAGTTTCAATATTATTTCTGGCAACACTGGATAAAAATAGCTTCCCCTCGGGGGTTTTGATTTTTAAAATCCACAATACCTCTTCGAATGATATTCTTAGAATGTTACTCAATTCTTTTTTTAAATCTAACTTTAAAGAAATAAATACAAAACTCAATTTTTGAATCAACTTTGATTGACCAGGTTCAAATGTCAATGATTGTTAAATACTTTAAGCATTCTTATCTCTCATTTATATGAATCAGTTTTAATTTAGAAGCAGGGTCTGCTATTTTCCTTCATTGAATTCTTTCCTTTCACTTTTGTGTGAAGCAGGTAATATTATCATTACCGTATGGGAGCTGGAGCTGTGTTGCAATATCGTTTTCTTTTAAATTCCTGTAAATATCAGCTGACATGACACGATAGTTTCTCTATAAAAATCAATATATTTCCCTCTTTAATGAAATAAAAGCCTATTTGTATGCATGACAGACAAGGTGGTCAATGCACAATTTGATACATAAATATGAGTCTGGTACCTCTCTCTCTCTCTCTCTAAGCTCTTTTTAGTCACTAAGAACTTTTTGTCTTGATTTTAGACTTGTGATAGTTTCTTTGATGCCTGTCATAGAAATTAAATTATTGAACTGTACTATCACGAATCAAATATATGTATATGTAGGTCACAGCTTGGATTTACTTCTTGGTAATGTATGGAGTCTTAACAGCTCGAGGATTCAAAAACATTTATCTACACATCGAGCATTGAAAACATTTTAAGATTGAAGTACCTGCATTCACATTTTTCTAAACATTCCACCACTTATTAATGGTTGTTACTATATATGTATAAGAAGTTTCAAAATGTTTATCAATATAATTTAATTCTACTGTTTGTAAATAAAATTTATGAATTTCTTATGCAGTGGTATGATGGAAAATTTATCCCAAGTGAATAAAAATCCACACTTTTTTTGGCCTCACCTTTAAGAAAAATTCTTTAATAAATATTCTTTTTATTGACCAGGACATGATTCATTACAAAAATGTTACGATATGAACAAATACTGATACTAATGTATCCTGCCTCACAGACTTGAAATCAAATGTTTTTGAGTTTTTATGAAGGCAGAAATTAGTTGAGTGCAATTTTTCTTGCTTTGGGAAGAATCTAACTCCCTCATACCATTGATTGTAATGAAAAAGATGAGAATGGATATCGGATCATGTAAGTTGTGCGGATTTTTAAACGTCTATTTATTGACTTATTTATTGATTTATTTATTTGCTTTTGTTATATGTCGATTTGAAATGTTTTGATCACAACTACTACCCAAAAGTGCGATTTGTGCTCCATGTTGCCAGTGAGAATACAAGGTTTTATTTTCCCACGTGAAAAGTATAGCCATTTTAAATGTAGCCTGACGATTGTATGAATCAACCATATTACTATTATTGATGATATGTTTGTGTTCTTTGTAAACAATGACAAGAAAACAGCATCCATATATTTTCACGCTCAATTTCCTAACAAAATCTACCTAGTGTGCTTTTTTATTTTTTTTGGTGTTCAATTTATGTGGATTACGATCCCCTTTTTAAAATTTAGAAATTGATTAGAATAAAAAAAAAAAGTTGGTGACTTTTTAAATGAAAATAATAAGAAAAGAGTAGGGATCAACTTCCTCATTTCAGTTAATAAGACACATGAGAATAGACATAATATTATAGTGATTGAACCCATGATTGTGGGAAGGGTTATGATTGGGATTGCGATCATTATGATCATTTTTTTTTTTTATAACAACATTGTTATTTTTCATAATATTGATCTGTTTGTATTGATTACATATCTTGATATCGAATTAAAAGTTGAATTCAGTATTTACGATGATGCCTTAGCGTCTTTGTTATTTTATTCATATACCGTGGAAAGCAGTTGGTAGAATTCCCCTTAGGAAAATGCGGCAGATGGTTTGGCTAATGGACCTGGGTGGGGTTCCTGACCTCCCATAGTGGGCAGGGCGGTACATACTGCGTCTTCTATCCCCTTATATTTGTTTTCCAACATGCTTTCTGTCTTTGTCTTGGAATGAGATTACTTGGTTTTGTTCTGGCCCTGGCTGGGAGGGAAACAGTCAAATGCATAGTTGTTTTGGGAGATGATATTTTTTTCCTTGTAAATCATCTCTCTGTCATGCATTGTTATATTTGTTATTTTAAATGTATAATGTAAGCATTTGAGTGTATTCCTCTTTGTTGGATTTTGTGCTTGTGTCCGGATGAGACTTAAAGTAGGTGATCTCAAACTAAGTACATTGGTGGTATGCTCTTGGAATCGACATCTGATCCCTATTTGCTCCCAGTTCCCCATTGTCTTACTTTCTCTTGGCTGCTTTCATTGTAATTCTAGAACTTTTTACTATCACATTTTCTTCATTTTTACTGGCGCTGATATGACCTAAATGTGTTGCAAGTGCCTAAAACCCTTAAAAACAAACAAACATTAGCGTCTTTGTTATTTTATTCATATACCATGGAAACAGTTGGTAGAATTCCCCTTAGGAAAATGTTTGCCTCTCTGGGGCAGATGGTTTGGCTAATGGTCCTAGCTGGGCTTCCTGACCTCCCATCGTGGGCAGGGAGGCCCTTACTGTTCTTTTTATCCCTAAATCTGTTTTCCAACATGCCTTTTTTCTTTGTCTTGGGATGAGATTATTTGATTTTTTCCTGGCCCTGGATACCCTCGCTGGGAGGGAACCAGTCGAATGCATAGTTTTGGGAGAGGATATTTGTCTCGTAAATCATCTCTCTGTTATGCACTGTATTATGTTTTGTTTACATATGATATATGATTTGTCTGGGTGGGATTCCTGACCTCCCATAGTGGGCAGGGAGGTACTTACTGTGTCTTCTATCCCCCTATATATGTTTTCCAACTACTCGTAGCTTTCTGTCTTGAATGAGATTACTTGGTTTTGCCATGCCCTGACCGGATACCCTTGGTGAGAGGGAAACAGTCAAATGTATAGTTAGTTTTGGGAGATGATATTTTTTCCTTTTACATCATCTCTCTGTTATGTAATGTATTATGTTTTGTTTACATATTAGATATATATGATTTGTAAACATTTGAGTGTATTTCTCTTAGTAGAGACCTGTGCTTGTGACTGGATAAGACTTTTAGGCGATCTCAAACTAAGTACTGGGTGGGGTTCCTGGCCTCCCATAGTGGGCAGGGAGGCACTTACTGTGTCTTATATCCCCCTATATCTGTTTTCCAATTTGCTTTCTGTCTTTGTCTTCGAATGATATTACTTAGTTTTGCCCTGGCCCTGGCCGTAGTGCTTCGCTGAAAGGGAAACAGTCAAATGCATAGTTAGTGTTTTGGGAGATGATATTTTTTTCCTTGTACATCATCTCTCTGTTATGTATTGCTATGATTGTTATTTGAATGTATAATGTAAGCATTTGACTGTATTCCTCTTAGTGGGAGGGATCTTGTGCTGGGTGTATGGGTGAGACATTTAGGTGATCTCAAACTTAGTACATTGGTGGTGTGCTCTTGGAATCGACATCTGTTCCCTATTTGAACTACTCCCCTTTGTCTTACTTCTTTCCTCGAGTCCTTTTTATTGTACATCTAGAATCTTTTCACTATCCAACTCTCTTCCTTATTATTGGCGCTGATGTGACCTAAATGTGTTGCAAGCGTCATAAAACCCTTAAAAACAAACATCAAACTAAGTACTTTGATTGTGTGCTCTTAGAATCTACATCTGATCCCTATTTGATCCAATTCTCCTTTGTCTTACTTTTTCTTGGGTGCTTTAATTGTAATTCTAGAACTTATTACTATCCCATTTTCTTCCTTTTTTTACTGGCCCTGATATGACCTAATGTATTGCAAGCGCCGTAAAACCCTTAAAAACAAACAAACAAACATATATGATTTATCTCCCATAGTGGGCAGGGAGGTACATACTGTGTCTTCTATCCTCTTATATCTGTTTTCCAACATGATTTCTGTCTTTGTCTTGGAATGAGATTACTTGGTTTTGTCCTGGCCTTGGCCGGAGTCCTGGCTGGAAGGGAAACAGTCAAAAGCATTGATATTGTTTTGGGAGATGCTAGTTTGATGAAGTGAGTCGAAAAGTGCTAAAAGACAAAAGAGAATAAAAAACTTCGCGGCGACAACTCCGCCTGGCCGTGAGAGAGTAGCTCTACAGTTGAAGCCATCCGCCACTCAAAAAAAAAAAAGTGGTATCAAGCATCGTGTCTATCTTGAATTGAATCAAACACTATCCCAAACACTGGTAGTGTGCTCTTGTATTATTATTATTATTATTATTATTATTATTATTATTATTATTATTATTATTATTATTATTATTGTTATTATTATTATTATTATTATTATTATTGTTATTATTATTATTATTATTATTATTATTATTATTATTATTATTATTATTATTATTATTATTATTATTATTATTATTAATCTTTACCTATTCCCTGTTTGAACCATTCCCCTTTGTCTTACTTTTTCTGATGGACCTTAAATATGTCACAAAGTGTCGTAAAGCCTTTAAAAACAAAAACAAAAAGTATGTCACAAGCGCCGCCGTAAAACCCTTAAAAGTAAAAGCAAAGACAAACAGTAACAGTGTTAGGATGGGAGGTCTTCTTTTAATCTCTGTTCAATCTAACCTTTTTGTCTCAATTATTTTTGGTTTTAGTGCTAGAGTCTGATCTTAATCTTAAGACATTTATCTTCCTTTTCACTACCAATGACATTTCCAAAAAGTGTCCGTTATTGTCTTAAATCTCTAAAGAATATAAACAATCTTGATTTGAGCAGATTACTCATTGGAAAGCTGCCTTTTTTTCTTTGTTTGATCTAGCTGGTCTCTCGTATTCTTTTGCGATGGGGAAACAGATCAACGCCATTTTTCAAGCCCACAAAATGTGCTCATTACCTCAAATCAGTATTAAGTCGTAAATGATTTAGATGCAAAATATGAATTAGGTTAACTTTGTATGCTTAATTAACTGGATAAGATGAATATACAGTTCCTTCATGCTTGAAAAAAAAATAAAATATCTTATTTCTGATCATTTTAATTCATTATTCATGGGGTGGGTCCGACGTATAATTATTTACGTGTCTGATAACCAAAATTAATTGTTATGGGCTCAACGTTTTAATGGAAAAATCAATGCGAAATATTGTTCAATACAACAATGTTAAATAAATACCAATATTGCAGTCGGTTATCAGACCTGCTAGGGTGGGTCACAAATGCATTACAAAACAAAAAAAAAACAACAACACAAAAGACATCAATTCATTTTGTCAATTAGAAGTTTTATTGCAGTCTATTCCAATTCTCTATCTAGGTAATCACACCGCATTCGCACAATCTATGGAATGGCACCCTTTGTCTAGCTGTGAAAGGGACGCTCTACAGTGGTGAATGGCGTTTACAGCCAGGCTGAGGGTGCCATTCCAATTTATGGAATGGCACCCTTTGCCTAGCTGTGAAAGGGACGCTCTACAGTGGTGAAAGGCGTTTACAGCCAGGCTGAGGGTGCCATTCCAATCTATGGAATGGCGCCCTTTGCCTAGCTGTGAAAGGGACGCTCTACAGTGGTGAATGGCGTTTACAGCCAGGCTGAGGGTGCCATTCCAATTTATGGAATGGCACCCTTTGCCTAGCTGTGAAAGGGACGCTCTACAGTGGTGAATGGCGTTTATAGCCAGGCTGAGGGTGCCATTCCAATCTATGGAATGGCACCCTTTGCCTAGCTGTGAAAGGGACGCTCTACAGTGGTGAATGGCGTTTACAGCCAGGCTGAGGGTGCCATTCCAATCTACTCTCAGCTTTGATTCTCAAAACCCGCAAAGTTGTTATTCTTTATTGTCTTTTGGCACTTCTCCAGTCTTTACATTTCTTGATATTATTAAAATAAGTGTCTGTTTCATTCACTTTTCTGTAGTCACATTCTCACTAGCGTACTACTCACATTCCAACTCAAAGCGTAAATAAGCAGAATAAAACATGGCTTGTAAAAAGATGTGCATGGTTCCAAGCAATAATTGATAAAATATAGGCTGTATAACCTATGTGGAAAATTCCTGTTGCCCCCCCCCCCCCCCAATCCCTTAAAAAAAAAAAATAAACAAATGAATCACCACTTTTCATATCCTGTTCAAACTAAAAAGCAAAGTTAAAAAAATCTTTTGCAACCCTATGTGAAATAAGTTAGAATAAATTAAAAATTGTGTCCTCTAAAAAAAAAAAGATTATAACAGTTTACTTCGACCAAAATCAATACATAACACGAAAACCGATGTATTTTTCTCCCTTCATAAGCAAAGCACCGTCAACTCTGTGCTTTCTTTGTGCTCATGGTAGTAACACATACATACCTTACTCAATTTGATGCTGTCACTGTCTCTGCCACTTTATTTAAGAAGAAAAAATAAGATGGACAGAAAGAAAAACAGCCACTTATACCTCATTAAAAATAGAAATGCAGGTTAGTGGCACGAGAAACCAAACAAAAAAAAAAAAAAAAGAAAAAAAGACCTCCCCCCCCCCCCCCCCCCACAAACCAAAAAAAAAAAAAACAAACAAAAAAATATAATACATTATGCGCAACAAAACTTAGCATCAATTGATAGAAATTTACAGATGTATTTTTTGTTTGCTTTTACTTCAGTCTTTGCACGACTTGGTTTGATTTGCGAGTTTCGTACATTCAAAGAAACCACCAAGCCTATAATGTCTAAATTGTTCTTATAATAATTTTCTGAACAAGTGTGCACGAAAGGTGCCAGACAAAGCAAGAAAGAAAAATACAAAAAAAAAAAAACCATCCCAAAAAATCATTCTATCTCGACTGAGATTCGAACCTCAGACCTCCGGACCACTGGTGCACACTTGTTCAGATCTTTGTCTTACACCGGTGCCTGCTCCTTAGTTTCTTAATTTATTGATATAATAATTTTCATGTGTTAGACACGACTAAGGGACAGAAATGGTGACAAATGCATTCCTCTAATACTAATTGACAAATACTTGAAACAGCATTAATAGCCAGTCGTCTAAAATAAATAAATAAATAAATAAATAGATATGAACATATCCTCACATATTATTACAGATTTACCAACTCAACGCGCATCACAATGTTTCATTTATTTCCCAACAGGTCATGTGGAACCATATTTCAATTTCTCACAGTTCCAGTCGCTTATTAGGCATACTTTTTGTACTACCAATCTAACAATGTCCGTCACTGTCTATTACCAGGTACTTATTTACAACTGAGTCCAGTCTAGTAATGCTTAAAAGTACTTGTGTACGATTATTGTGTTAATTTCGGAGAGTTTTGCTTTAAAAAAAAATTAAATTTACTGATTCTCATTATTTTACACTTACACAATATTTTCTTCATCTGATTTATTCTGACATAATGCCAAATTGACTCAGTGGGGCACATTTTAAATTTAAATTAAATTTTCAGCATTTGATTTAATCCAACCCATTGTTAGATTGAAAATCCAGCATAATAAGACAATTGATTCCAAATAGTCATTGAAATACAGGGAAGGACGTAGTCGAACCCTGCAGCAATCTGCCTATTCAGGGAGCCACTGAAAACCTCACATGGATGCAGAGACATGAATCTTTCTGAAAGGTGGGTGCGGGATAGCCAACTCATGTTTTGTTTGTTTTTTTTTTGTTTTTAAGGGTTTTACCGTGCTTGCAACACATTAAGGTCATATCAGCGCCAGTAAAAAGGAAGAAAATGGGATAGTAAAAAGTTCTAGAATTACAATTAAAGCATCCAAGAATAAGGCAAACAAAGGGGGATTGGTTCAAATAGGGAACAGATTTAGATTCCAAGAGCACACTATCAGTGTATTTAGTTTGAGATCACCTAAATTCTCATCCAGACACAAGCACAGGTCCGCATTAAGAGGAATACACTCAAATGTTTACACATCATATATAATACATATACAAAACATAATACAGTGAATAATATAGAGATGATTTACAAGGAAAAAAATATTATCTTCCAAAACTAACATTTGACTGTTTCCCTCCCATCCAGGGTATCCGGCCAGGGCCAGGACAAAACCAAGTAATCTCATTCCAAGACAAAGACAGAAAGCATGTTGGAAAACAGACATAGGGGGATAGAAGACACAGTATGTACCTCCCTTCCTACTATGGGGACGCCAACTCATCCAGAGCGACGATTTACAATTTAAAAGATACAAAACTGGAATTGTTGGAATCTGGACAAACCAAAGTCTACAAAGAAATAGACAACAGCTAAAGGGGAATGGAAGAAACTATACTAATACTAGTTGCCCAAGAAACTGTCTACATATTCACTTTCAACACTGACATCAAATCGCACGTTATGATAATATAATACTTTAACATATATATGATCTTTTAATCACTTCCCATAGTTCACCAATAACAGACAAGTCGCTTTTTGATATACTATTTACAAATTACATCTTACAACATTCAAAAATACATATTTTTATTTTCTATTAATCAATAGTAATACATATCATTTCAACAAGAATAAAATACAAGCTTGTATCATTTTTAGCAGTTTATGCAGTCAAACATTGAATTTGTCAATCATTTGAATTTTGATTTATACGGCTATAGGGAAAAATAAAAATTAAAGTAATACAAAAATCGGACACATTAAATGAAATAGGGGAGATTTCATTTAAAAAAAAAATATATTTATACAATAAACAGTAAAGGGTTTAAGCTACTGACTCATGAACATGCTGCTCTAGTACTGAATATTGGTAGGAAATGAAGTATTCGCAGCATAATTTATTCATAACAAACATTATATAATTGGATTAATGGTATAAATAAACAACCCAAAATACAAAAGTAATTTATGAATTAAAAGCGTGTGCATAGATTCGTTCAGCTTTTTATACACATTTTAATTTTTTTCCCAAAGCTTCCATCCAAAGTCTCTTTGATTACAATTCACTGATATAACAGACCTGCACGTAAGGCCGACAAGAAAAAAAATCTGTATATTTTCTACCCCCCCCCCCCCCCCCTCTGCCCACCCAGCAGTGATTGGGTGACTGGGGTCTGTAAGATCTGGTGGAAAGTGCTTTGCAATATACTAGTGTCCTTTCCAAACGGTAGCAAGCAATTATTATTGTCCGTTGCAATAAACTCCGGTTCCATGGGCCTCATGGCTCTGAAGGAATTTAAGAAAGAAAATCTAAATATATAGATTTAATCTATACAATTGGTAGCTCTGCTGTAATAACCAACTTAATATTTGATTTCGATGAATAATGTACTACGAAATTGGATAGTAGTTACATTTAGTATATTAATCGAACTTGTTGAATTTATAAAAAGTGAACATATCAAATAAATATTAATAGGGGAAATTGCAATTCGAATTTTGACTATGACACGTATTTGTGTGTTAGAGATTTAATACTTTGAAACAGAAAATTGTAAAATTAACAAAGATTGTTGTTTATATATCTTTGAAAAATGTTATCAATTTTGGAAGTTACAAAGAGCATTTAAAGGTTTTAAAAGTCTCTTAAATGATGCGATACAATCTGTTACGATACGAATGAAATAATTTATTTAACAAGTGACAACATTGTTTTTATCAACTCTGGTATCGAAAGAAACAAGACCTAACATTCTCATTCACATTTTCGTGAGAGTTATACACGGTTCATGAGTATGACTCAGCTTTGTATAACAAGTCATCGTTTACAATCACTACCTTTTTAACAGTATGGCCATTTTATATTCAAATGGTTTCCTACAATTGCTTCAACAGACAATTATGATTTTATGTGTTAGATAGCGATTGTCGAGTATAAACCAACAATCCTTTGAATTAAATAACATCAACAAATATTACGCATTCTCCTTCTTCCACTTTAATATATTAACATGTAAACTCATAAAACATTAGCATTATCTTTTAATTTTTCATAATATTGAAATTCAACAAATCAAAGCAAGATTAATTTATGAAGCATGCAATTAAACAAAAAGGTGATGTTGACATCATTAAATTTAATATCCACATAGATGCGTGCACACACACACACACACAAACACACACACACACATACATATGTGTTAAAAACTGATGCATATATATATATATATATATATATATATATATATATATATATATATGTGTGTGTGTGTGTGTGTGTGTGTGTGTGTGTTCACAGATGCATACATATAAATATGTAAGCACATGCCCATCAACACAATAAAAAAACACGCGCACACACACACACACACACACACACATATTTATTCACACATATCCATTAACTAAATAACTTAAAATTACAAATTACACATTTTCACAACAAGTGCTGTTAAATAAAAATTAAATAATATTATAAATGATATTAAATAAAATCACAACATAATTTGAGTACTTCTTTGAACATGAAAATCCACAGAATATGGAATATATTCTCTCACAGTTAGGTCAAAGGTCACCAGCTTTTGTGTCGTCATTCCAACGTTTCAAAGAAACACTAACATCACTCTGATGCAACTACTTATTCACAATCACTTCACTATGACTGCCAATATGGGTCTACTATAACAAGTGTGGTTTAAAAAGGCAAAAGCAAAGCAAAATGCAAGAAAATCAATAAACATTTCTCCCGACAGGACGGTGATCATATTGGTGAAGGCCAGGGATTGACGAGTAAATCAGAATTTAATCATTATACTTGCAGAAAATCACACACACACAAAAAGAAAAAAAAGACAATGAAAAATGAGTACAAAATATAATTGAAAAAAAAAGAATTTAAACGAATTCAAATTGAGTTTCAGTCGCTCAAATGTATCTTCATTTGCCTATATGTGACTTACCCAACATGTCCATATATACAGGTCTGACATCCGAAACCACTTATGGACCTCGTTTAACATTGTTGTAATGGACAGTATTTTGAGTCATAGTTTGAGATTTCCATAACAACAATGAGCCCATGAGGAATTGGGTTATCAGACCTGCAAATAAATGCACGTCGGAATTACCATATCCATCAGGTATTATGCCGGAATGAACTCTATGAAGAGAATTGAGTGTAAGGCCAAATAGATCATAATTAGAAAACTGATGTCTTTTGAGGCTTAAGAAACAGAACTCACTCTCATCAATGAAGTTTAACAAAAAAAAATAATATTTTCACTCATATCTCATAATTTGGACGTCATATTGAATTTCAAGAATCATATTCATTCTGAAATGATACTGTTTTGAGACGGTTGGTCACATTTTTCACTTTTTGTTATCACCAAATTCAATTTGCTGCGCAACTCCCGGCAAGGAGTTAGCAATGATACAATTATTTTTTTAACATTTAAAACTTAATTATAAAAAAAAAATATTTTGTAATCTTTATCATTAAAAAAAGTCACAAAATAAACTTAATGATGATAACAAATCAAGATAAAATTGTAAAATATAAGGCTATCATGTTAACAGCAACTCATGACAACAACCACCACGCTCATTGGCTAGGGTACTGCCACTGCACAAAAGTTGTGCATCATTCTTGATTTGTGACAAACATTTGAGATTAAAAACAAAGACATGAAAGGCAGGTTTGTAAAAATTTGAAAGACATTATTCTACACCATAGAAATAAACTGTTTATAATAAAATTGCTTATTTCATTGTTCTACATGACGAGGCCTACTAATATATAATAAAAGAGATAGTTAAATATTTAACGCATTGCATAGTTTAGATTTTAGTCTCATCGTAAAATATAACACTGGCATATTGTCAGAATGCTCGAAGGCTAGTAAGACCCCTTTATTTGAACTTTGGTCGTTCATTTATGAATCTTTAAATAACCCATAGATAATTCAACGTTCAAACTGATTTTTTAAAAATCAAAATGATTTTCTTAATGAGGCTGATTGCAATATCCATTGGCATTTGCCTCTCTCCTGTCGTGGCAGCCTTTGTTGTCAACAATTAACTCCATCACTGTCAAATAATCTTCAAGTTTCCAATTACACAAAGTAATATGCGTGCATCCTACTAGGTATGTCAAGGCTGGGGTCAATCAACGTATTTGTTGTCAATATCATTCTTCCCATTAACAGCAAAGTATCCCTCATCATCTTCATGCTTCTTTCTCTTAAAGAATCCACACTGAAATTAGATATAGATACGAATTGGTGGTCATTATTTATCAAAGACGAATCAAGAGACATTTTGGGTTCATGCAAAAAAAAAAAAGAATAAATAAATAAATACAAAATCTAAATCTAAAACAGAGAGAGAGAGAGAGAAAGAGAGAGAGAGAAGAGAGAGAGAGAGAGAGAGAGAGAGAGAGAGAGAGAGAGAGAGAGAGAGAGATCAATAAAGGCAAGAGAAAGAGACACACAGAGACAGAAAATGGAGCCAGCTAGAGAGGGGTGGGAGGGGTGGGGGGGGGGGGGGGGGGGGAGAGATAATGACGGAGATAGGGATGGTGGAAAGGGGGGGGGGGGCGAGAATTACGCATTTCCGGATACTTACACACCACAATAGAAGAATAAGTATCAAAAGCAAGAGAATTCCTACAGAGACAGCAACGGCGTAGATCCAGGCAGCGACCTTTTTACTTTCTTCCCCAGTAAACACTGTGCTCATGGTTGTCTTCAACTATGGGTGGAATGGGTAAAAAAATAAAAATCGTTAAAACTATTGTCCGACTTAAGTCTTAGGGATTACATTGTCATAGTTTGTATAAATGACTTTCACAAATAAATAAAATGAGCCTTTATATAAAACAATGTCAACCAAATTATGTGCTTGACCAATAACACGTCACGAGAGAGAGAGAGAGAGAGAGAGAGAGAGAGAGAGAGAGAGAGAAAGAGAAAGAGAGAGAGATAGATAGATAGATAGATAGATAGAGAGAGAGAGAGAGAAAGAGAGAGAGAGAGAGGGGGAGAGAGAGATGGATATATATAGAGAGAAATTGATAGAGAGAGAGAGAGAGAGAGGGGGGGGAGAGAGAGAGGGAGAGAGAGAGAAAGAGAAAGAGAGAGAGATAGATAGATAGATAGAGAGAGAGAGAGAGAGGGAGAGAGAGATGGATATATATAGAGAGAAATTGATAGAGAGAGAGAGAGAGAGAGGGGGGGGGGAGTGTGTGTGAGAGAGTGTGCGTGTGCGTGATATATATATAGGTAGATAGATAGAGAGAGAGAAAGAAGGAGAGAGAGAGAAAGAGAGAGAGAGAGAGAGAGAGAGAGAGAGAGAGAGAGAGGAGTGGTCTTTACATGAGTGTGGAGAGAGAGTGAATAAAGTTCTTGTAATGAGTGATACATTTCAAACCATCAAAAACATTATGTGTACTGTTGTATATTAATCTGTGACGGATGCCTGTGTGTTTTGTGATTGAGTAACATTTGTTGTGATGACTACATTAGGTATTATTTACAATCTTCACACATTTATATGATTATTATATTTAATTTGTTTGAAAAAAAAAACAAAAAAACATTATGTATACCGTTGTATTTTTAATCTGTGACGGACGCCTGTGTGTACTGATATGAGTAACTTGTGCCATAATGATTATATCATGATAAAATTCACGCATTTATATGCTTATTATATTAAATTTGTTTCGGGAGTGTAAACCACTGAAATTCCCATTTAGTGGGCAATAAAATTTATCATTATCATTATCATTAAGCCAACTTAACACTTAATATGTGGGACGAGACGTGTTGTGAAGAATTATTAATATTGATTGGGTTTTTTTTAATCGATAGGTCTGTTATTGAAGAGGTACTCATTATACACCTGAGTATGGTGAGATAAAATGAGTAAAAAGAATTTTTCCGAGACTCAACTTTGCATCAATCACAGTGAGACTCAAAACATTTCAAAGGCCTGGTGTTTTCCAACAAAACCACAAACTCGAACAAAATACATAAGCAAATTTTCTAGAGTTGTAATAATATTAATAATTTAAATCAAGCATTTTCATCAATATCATTACCACCAATAATAAATCACTTGGTAAAAATTTATAAGTAAACATCTCACCTAGGGTAGATAATAATGCGAAATTGAATGTAAGCTTCAATTTAATTACAAAAACATATCAAATGAACGTTTCGGGTTTCCCCTTTATCAACAAAACAGGATGAATGAAACACCACAGATGAATGAGATAATGTAGAAGTGGCGTAGTTAAGATGAATCGAGCTTCGAGCAGCAACATTCGCCTAGGATAGAAGGACCCATTATTTTAAAAACTAATGTTAGGAAAAATCAGTTATCCAGGTCCTTACCTCCAATTTTTTAGTTGGAAAAGAATTCTTGTCAATGTATTTGAAATCGTATGGCACAGACCTGACTCTTGCATTGGCCATTGACACAAACTTGTATGAATCAACAGCCGCTTCCTCTCCCTCTGTTTTACGACGTTCCTGTCACAAGGATAAAGAATAAAATAGTTAATTTCATGAATACCTATACTAGTTATGTAGGAAATATTACATTAATCAGGCAACGATCAATTGTTTTCGACATTATTTAGGTTTTTATCAATTGCAACATTTTCACTGGAATGTCTGTCTTATAATATATGCTTGGGGGTCCCAATAGCTCAGTTGGTAGAGAAATCGCTTCATACGAAAAAAGGGACTGACAGAGTTCGATCCCGAGTGAAGTCTAGATTTTTTATGACCTCCCTGTCCACTCAGCAGTTATTGGGTAGCTGGGTCTGTTAGATCTGATGGAAAGTACTTTGCGATAGACTGGTGTCCTATGCTGTTGTCTGGGATAAACTCCAACTCTTGTGAGCTCAATGTTCTGAATGACTACTTATAATATATTGCTATCATAGCTAAAATATTTTTATATTAAACTTTGGATGTCCACTTTTCAGACAGCTGGGGTGTTATATACTGTCTAGGTTTGATAAAATTGATAAAAATAACAATACCAAAAAGAAAAAAAAAAAAAAACACACAAAAAAAAAACCCCAACTGATCATTGAGATCAAAATCTGAATCAAATTGGAATGTTAATAAAAGGCACATGTACATCTTCTTGCTCTGTCTCCAATAGAGGCAGATGAGACGGATATCCATCAACCTACGAGTATATAGCAACTGGTGTAATTGACAGCAAGTAGTTTAAGTAAATACTATTCTTAATAGGGAACAATAGAGTGATGTCAAATACTGGTTCCAATCTCATTGGAAGTGTGAAACCACTTGTTACATACATTATGCAACTGATTTTCTGATTTCAGAGTGATGACATCTTATTTTCTAGCTTAAATAAATCCTTATCGTCAACAAATATTATCCATACTCACTCTTTTACACCCCATAATCATAAAAATCTGCCTATACACCCTGCTACTAAAATAGTCATGCCACCTTATGATTTAATATGTAACCTATTCATTTTATTAGTACTTCAAAGGACTTGATACATACACACTTCCAATGAGTTTTGAACCGGAAGAGTAGAAGATATGACGTCATGACTTCTCTGCCCTATTGATAGATAGTAAGTAGTTTAAGTAAATACTATTCTTAATAAAAGTAGAAAGAAAGTGCTCAGATGTTTTTTGGAATAAGTAGCTTTGTTTTTGAATACACATGTACAAAACTTACTTTTAAAAATTTTGTCACTTTCAATCTGGAATTGACAGTAAGACTGAACTTGGAATAAGGACTCATGTACCCAACTAAACATTGTATAATTGTACAGTAGTAATAACTGCATCTCTGAAATGGAAAAGACAAATATGTAAGGAGATAGAAGTTATACATATTTAATGTGATGCAAAAATCATATTTAAAGAAAGTATTGGTAAAAAGTGCAACTATTTGGTCTTGTGGTATAACACTCGCCTTCAGATCAGAAGGTCCTGGGTTTGAGCCCCTCACCGAGTGTTGCATAATTGAGTCCTTGGAAAAGGCTATTTACTCACATTCTCTCATATTCAGGTGTAAAATGAGTACCTGACCAGTTAGGCTACAGCATTATCTGCGCCTGAAAAAATTGGAATATTATTGCCGAAAAGGCGTCATGTCTCGTTCTACATGTTACATGCTGCTCTTGGTCAGTGACCCTTTGGAAAGCTCTAAATAAAAGCTCAAAGTTTTAAAATGTTTTTTTTTAAAATCATCTTTGATGCAGTTACATTCATTTGGAAGACAAGCAATAACCTAACAAATATATTTATAGAATATCTAAGATTAAGATATATACCATATAAATTTATACACATACATCAATAAGACACAAATTGAGCAAGCCAGGGGGGGGGGGGGGTTATCATGGCAATATATTCCAACGAAAAGATGAAAATGGAAAGGCTTCAGATGGGAATGATACATTGTCTGACTGTTCCCATCCGAAGCCTTTCCACTTTCACCTTCTTGCAAGTTTTTTCAGGATCCCAGGCTTCAGGCAGCCCGCCCCACTCTCAACACTATATACCTCACCTTTTGTCATTGTTATGGAAATCATTTTAAAAGAACATGTCACGTTTCATATCATTATACTGTACGATTTTTAAAAAAATATTTGGCATTCTACAGGACCATGGATATGATAAATGGCATTCCTTTAAAAGTTAATCTGAAGCATCTGAATTCTTTATATGGCTTGACATGAAACATAAAATGTTACTCTTTATATCAGAGTTTCATTTACCCTTCAACCGTATTTTTTTTAAATGCGGTTATTTAGGTAATTATTGGTAACATTGCAATATGTGATAGAGCAACATCAAAACCAAAGAAAAAAAAACAACAAACAAAAATAAAAATAATAAAATGACATTCTCTTTTCTAAGCCAAGTAAAAATAAACAACTACATGTTGCATTTTCACGTTTCTAAAATCCAAAATGTTCAAAAGCAAAACGTAATCAGGCGATTAGGGATTACTCACAACATCCATAGCCCGCTTGTCCTTTATACCAGGGTTAAATACTGGCTTA
>NC_088361.1:87828311-87833311 GCF_034508935.2 Berghia stephanieae | reverse complement strand
GCCTGGATACATCACCATTACATAGTCATGTGACACCATTTGAAGCTGCTGCTGTTGCCCTAAACTACTCACCCTAGATCCTTCAGTCATTGGATTTCCAAGGTTGCAGACGACAACTTGACTTCCGTCTCTATAAGGATCACAACTGATGGTAACCTCTGACCTTTCGCCTGAAATGCCACTGTAGTCAACACCAGGAGGCATGTCAACAAAAAGCTTGGAGTTGAACGAGTCATCGCCATTGTTGCCAACTATAATCAAAATTTCCAGCTCCTTGCTGCTGCCAGCAACATGTTCCTTATCAACGCTGTAGATAAAATGTCTCTTTTAGTACATTTTCATGTTCACACTTCATATTCATGTACAAATAAATAAATGAACAAAGTGAATGAATAAATGAATAGATATTTTTAAAAAGTAAAAAGTACCCATAATCAATAATTATGAAAAAAAAAACTGCTCCCCCTAGTGTGCTTTTGTCTTCATTTATCATCACTCATATATTAAAACCATTACATTTCTATTAGATAATCTCTTTTGAAAATAAAATCAGGATGTAAAGTAAAGATCAAGTTCAAGCTTTCACAAAAAAGTTATTCTTTCATTCAATATTGTTCAAGATTAAAAAATTTATATCGACTTTGTTATTTTCCAACCGTGTAAATGGTTTTGGTAAAATCTACAGGAGAGACAAGCCCTCCCCCCCCCCCCCCCCCAAAAAAAAAAACAAAAAAAACAAAACAAAAACCATCACTACATGCGTTCCTGATGCAGAGAACTATCTGTCATGTTTTGATGACATTTGCTATTTATACTGCGCCTAGGCGTCCCAAATGACAAGGGGATTACGAAAAAGATGTTCTGAACATTATTAGCTTACCAAAATAAATTTTATTATTTTCCAGTTACATGGATTTAGAATGATGCCGTCAATATGTGACCAATCATCTCAAATTAGGCAATATTTCGAGGTGAATGAGATTGAATTTTAAGCTTAATAAAGTTATACAATTTGCGATACAATCAGTATTTTCATTGAAAAGAGAGAGTTTCATTTCTTCAATTTCAAAATGCACAGTTTTTTTTGTTTGTTGCAATTATGATTGTTTTGACTTTATAGTCTATTTTCTTCATCTTCCCCTATGATTATGATGGCGTATGCTCAAGCAATAGTGAAGGGACTAAGTAAGTATGCAAGTATGTACGTAAGTAAAAGAACGACATTATAATACTTACGACATAAATGAGACATACAAGTCTGGTACACATACTTGATCCGGACCGCAATTATTCACAAAAACCATCTGTGAAAAAAAACCCAAAATAACACTTTTAAATAAATAAACAAATGAATGAGAAATATGTTATCTATATCAGTATTGAGAACTCCTGGGTTCATCTGGTTAGGAAGCATCTATAGCTAATTGATTTTTATTCTTCTTTCTTTTTAGCCTATACGTAACTTCCATTTTGAAGGTTCCACAGACCACATAATTTTCTTCTCATTACCTGCTTCTTCATAAAAAAAAAAGAAATAAAACTGTAATAATGATAATGTATATATATATATATTTTTAAAAACATGAAGCTGTAGAATATGATTTGAGATGTTCGTTGATCATTCCCAATTTTGAATGAGGCTTCTGCTTCTAATTTCAATTTATTATAACACCGATTTGAAAAACACATACATGACCAATAATTAGAGATATTAATGGAGATGTAAAAGTTGAGAGCGGTGTGGAGCTGCCTGAAGCCTGGGATCGTGAATATACTAATGAATGAGTGATAATGGAGAGGCGTTTGATGAGAACAATACAGACAATGGACGTTTCAGGTACAAATTCTTCATCAGTACAACAATAAACAAATAATTTTTTGTCAACGTTTATTTGTTTATTGTTGTGCTGACGAAGGGTTTGTACCTGAAACGTCCATTGTCTGTAATGTTCCCAACCGAAGCCTCTCCATTATCACTCTTTCGTTAGTATTAATGGAGATGTAAGCATTATTCTTAAATATGATTGGAATCTATCTTCAACACCAAAAAGCATTTCATTGGTCCTTGATTCTTTGTTTTGTATATTTAATCATTAATCCATTTCTTTATCTTTTTGAAAGTTATTTTGCCCTAATAACATCTAACGTTTTAAATATTCTTACCGAAACAGAACTGTGAGGTGGAAGCGATGAATCTAAAATTGGCTGTAAATCTCTCTTGCTTCTGGAATTCTTTTCCTCTTCTTTTATATTAAGTTTGAAATCCAAGTTGATTTTTATTGGACTGAGTTTGTCTGCTAGGTCAGGCTGTAGATGAAAATAGATATGGTCATTAACTTCTCAAATGTTATTAGACTTCTAATGAGTGGCAGAGAAAGGCCAAAATGCCTAAAGTAAAATCTGCATAAAGTCAACATGCTTAAATTTAACTTCTGCTTAAGGTCAACATTTCTTGTTGGGCCCAACATTTCTGTTTTTTATTTAAGTAAGTAAGTTCCATTGATAATGGATAAACTCAATCTTGCTTTGAAGTCAAACAAAATTTCTGATCCAGTTGTTTTGGCTTGATCAGGAGTCTACTGTACTAACAAATACATATAATATAATCTGAATCAGAATCTGAATCTGAATCGATTAGATGCAAAAGGGCTATTTGCCCATGAATGCAAATCTGTAACAATGTCAAGATGAAACGAAATGGAATTCTCTTCCTTGTGAACGTGTGAAAGTAGTCATAACTAATAATGGTAGCTCTGAATAATCAAACACTTAGAACACTACAGGACGATCCACATGGACACTAAGTTGCAGTGACTTTAAACACTTAAAGTACGACAGGAATGGAAGGAATTGGAAGAAATCATTGCAGAAAGACCAAAATAGCATAAATGTTTCCCATTGTCTCTGTATTATGTCGAGATGAATGGGACCCAGAGAAGTGAAATTAGAATGAAAATGGCATGTTATACGAAGCTTTGAGGGTTTTTTTTTTTTACATAATAAGAAATTGTATTTATTCTCACCAAAAAGAATAGAAATGAACCCTAATAAGTGTCATGTCTGTTGTTATAAATCCAGTTTTCAGTTCCTAGTTCATCCCTACTTAATACTGCTTTGAGACAGTGGGTCACATATGTTACCTACCAACTACTAAACCAACTTCCTTACATTAGGCTGAAATTTGAATTTACGTTCATTACGTTCATCCTCACATTATACCGATTTGAAATAATTGGTCACATTTATAAAAACCAAAATTGTATTTTAACCCTTTTCTTTACCAACAATTTTCTCAACATTTTATCCTTTGTACATCACATAATTTGGAGAATATTTATGTTAGAGTTATAAGATTTTAATACTGTGTTGTACAGCTTGTTTTGATGAACAATATTATGAATAGCATGTTCGTTTCCCTATTGTTAGAGTTTTATAAATCAATTTTATGTTGTGGGATTATGACGTTTTGGGAAAAATTAAGAAAATGTCGGTAAGGAGAGAGTTAATTTCAATTGTAAAAAAAAGAAACAAAATAAAAATATTTCTTACTCTGATATAAGCGTTTGACGGTGTGCAATATTCGTCAGCTTTGCCGAGTTTAATCGTTTTCTTGTCTGTAGAACTTCGAGTTGCTTGGTAAACTGCTCTTTGTTCTGAGTTGCTATTGTTGCCGTCCTTTGTATCCAAATGCCATTCCAAATCAAAATCTGTTAAAGCAAAAAAGAGGAATTCCCAATCATAATAATATAATCACAGTTATTGTTCAATTTCCCCTTCGACCTTTATTAGATATTGCGCAATATAAAAGCTCAATTAAAAAAATATATATTTGTTGGGTTTTTGAGGGGTGGGGGTGGGGGGGGGGTGTCTTTTTTGGGGTGCTTCAGCATTAGTTAAATAAAACCAATGTGTATTTATTTGCAGGTCTGATAACCCAAATAATTATGGCCTCATTGTAGTGTTGTGATGGAAATACTCTCAAACCAACGCAAAATATCGTCCATTACAACCTGCTAAATCAAGCCCATAATTGCGTTAGTTTATCAGATCTGTAAAATGTGCACGTCGAGTAAAATCATAATAAAACTTACAGAGAAAATCTGGCAATCCGATTCCATCAAATTGAAAGCAGCTGGTAATTGTAAAACTGTTGGTATAAAATAGAAGGAAACATGATTGGTAACAACATCTTATTATAATATTGTTCTTATTCTCCAATTCTATAAATTTTGTCTGATATTCATTTATAAATAGATAATAAAAGATTCTCGGAGGAATGAAGTGAATACTCGCTTCTATTTTTAAAATAAATGCCAAATTTAAAGTAAACACAGAGAAACATCTATATACTGTGACAGTTTGCAACAGATCAGCATCCTTTTTCTGATAAATTTAAGCATCTATAATTAAAATGTATATCATCAAAGAATTTGGTTAATCCATGTTCTAGCATAATATAAATATAAAAACAGCCTAATATACATAAATTGAAACAATCGTTTCAAACAGATATATAGCCATTAAGTTATATACAAGAATAAAATAATTGGGACCTTAATTGATAAAATCTTACATAACATAACATAATATATAATAAACTGTTCTAACGTCACAACATATAGACAAGAATAGCAATAGCAAAAAATGTGTTTCAGAAAATGCGTCCAGTTGTGTCAACCTAAAGTTGAAGACCAGAACGAAAGTAGTGGAAATATATGTATCAAAACAGTGGCGTGGGGCCATTGGATCGAATGGTGTCAGGCACCACACCAATCTTTTAAAAAATCATTAACAGCATAATTTAATTAAAAATAAAACTGAGAGATTTTAACTCCACTGTCTTTCGCCAACTCGCCAACAACACCCTTCACACTGCCTTTTTAGTCTCCACTCTATTCAAGATTCCGAATCACGCACTGCGCCGACTCGTGTGTTGGTGACATCACTGCGCTGAATCAACACCGTGGTGCAAAGCAATCCAAGCTCCAGTTAATGCTCTA
>NC_088361.1:87805811-87825811 GCF_034508935.2 Berghia stephanieae | reverse complement strand
GACGGCTCTATCCGACTCGTAAGCTCCAACGAGGACATCAGGGTAATAGTTGTTATCCTGATCTATTCCTGCAGATAGGGAAGAACCGAAACCAGCCAGAGGGGCCTTGAAGTCGGAGGCATAAATTACCTGTTTGGGATTGGACAGGAGTAGTCTGCCATTAACAATAAAGATGGATATGATGATGATATTGATGAATGATGCTGCTGCTGATGACGATGATGATGACGACGACGACGACGACGAATGAGATGATGATGATGATGATATTGGTGATGTGATGATGGTGATTATTGATTGGTTCTATAAGAATACGTAACACCTTTTACTCTAAGACATCATTACATACCATTATATAACAACTTCCGTTTCTAAACCTCGCTCTCACTCACTCTCTTCTCAAGCCATCAATACTCATCACGATCATCACTCATTACTTTATCATTTATTAATAAAGTTATATCTTTTCATTCGGCTCGTCAATGTTATTCATTGTCTTTGGTTATGTTCCCAATCATCAGTGATCACTGGATGATGATAATGATATGATGATGATGATGATGATGATGAGGAGGAGGAGGAGGAGGAGGAGGAGGAGGAGGATGAGGAGGAGGAGGAGGAGGAATTTGAGTTAGAATTTACCTGGGAAGGATCAGTAATGATTCCTGCTTTCGACCCATGGAAAATATATATAGCGCCTTTCTTGTCCTCTCCAGCGTAAGGAGCTCCAACACAAAGGTCTAAGGGATAATAATAATAATAATAATAAATATTTATAAAAAGTGTGTGAAAATACCACCACAACAACAATCATCACCATCATCACCAACTTCGTGAACGTCATAATCGCTACCCATCATCACTACCACAACCATCACCACAACCACTATTACAACCACCATCACACCCAGCTGGTGGTGTTACTCTTTGGTGTTTCGAAAATACATAAGGTCGACGGTAAGGAGCGCCAACGACTTCTAATATACTCAACTTAATCATCCCCGACAACAATTCCATCAAAACCACTACCATCGCCATCATCATACAATCATCACTACCATAACCACCACCACCACTAACACAGCTACCACTATAACCACCATCACAACGAACATACTCACCTTAATCATTCCCAACAACAATTCCATCAAAACACAACTGCAATCACAACCACCACAATAAACATTACCACCATCACAAACACAGGTCTCTCCGACACCCCACCATATCCCTCAAAGTTGATATCACCAAAATCGTCATCACCACCACCATCACCATCACCGCCACCACAACGACAACTACCACAACCACAAAATACGCGACAGACCATCATATCCGTCATAGTTGATATCACAAAAATCATCATCACCACCCCCATCACTACCACCATAACGACAACTACCACAACCACAACAAACGCGATATACCATCATATTCGTCATAGTTAATATAACCGAGTCCACCAACACAACCACGACCACTACTTTTACAATCACAACCATCACAAACACAACCACAATCACGAACACTGCGAGCACAACGACAACCACCACAAAAACCGTCATATCCGTCAAAGTTGATTTCACCAAGTCCACCACGACCACCACAAACACAAACACTACCTCCGTCGCTACCACAAACATGGACATACCGTCATATCCGTCATAGTTGATTTCACCAAGTCCATCACGACCACCACAAACACAAACACTACCTCCGTCGCTACCACAAACATGGACATACCGTCATATCCGTCATAGTTGATTTCACCAAGTCCACCACGACCACCACAAACACAAACACTACCTCCGTCGCTACCACAAACATGGACATACCGTCATATCCGTCATAGTTGATTTCACCAAGTCCACCACGACCACCACAAACACAAACACTACCTCCGTCGCTACCACAAACATGGACATACCGTCATATCCGTCATAGTTGATTTCACCAAGTCCACCACGACCACCACAAACACAAACACTACCTCCGTCGCTACCACAAACATGGACATACCGTCATATCCGTCATAGTTGATTTCACCAAGTCCACCACGACCACCACAAGCACAAACACTACCTCCGTTGCTACCACAAACATGGACATACCGTCATATCCGTCATAGTTGATTTCACCAAGTCCATCACGACCACCACAAACACAAACACTACCTCCGTCGCTACCACAAACATGGACATACCGTCATATCCGTCATAGTTGATTTCACCAAGTCCACCACGACCACCACAAACACAAACACTACCTCCGTCGCTACCACAAACATGGACATACCGTCATATCCGTCATAATTGATTTCACCAAGTCCACCACGACCACCACAAACACAAACACTACCTCCGTCGCTACCACAAACATGGACATACCGTCATATCCGTCATAGTTGATTTCACCAAGTCCACCACGACCACCACAAACACAAACACTACCTCCGTCGCTACCACAAACATGGACATACCGTCATCTCCGTCATAGTTGATTTCACCAAGTCCATCACGACCACCACAAACACAAACACTACCTCCGTCGCTACCACAAACATGGACATACCGTCATCTCCGTCATAGTTGATTTCACCAAGTCACTACCACAACCACCACCATCACCACAACCACCAAAAAAAAAAAAAAACATACTATCCATCTTAATTGATATCACCAAGTCCACCATGACCACCACAAGCATAAACACTACCACCACAACCACAAACACCACCGCTACCACAAACATGGACATACCGTCGTATCCGTCATAGTTGATATCACCAAGTCCAGCGAGGGCCATACCAAATCGCGATTGACCACTGACTCCATCAAGGATATCCTTTTTGCCAGCCCTGAATGTGTTCTGAGAAGAGAAAAAAATTAACATCAAACATACATTGCTTAAGTCTTCATCCATAGTATTAGACTATAAACTATAGATAGTATGCGCTTGGCTAAGGAGTTCACAATATTGCCATCCGGAAGTATCACGGACCAACACACAAAACTTTGTGTAACCATGATCGTTTATAGTGTGGTTAATACAGTTTAGTGAGAATTACTCAAAAACGCGAATGGTAAAAAACAATAAAAAAAGACTTGAGTGACGTCAACTTCGAACCATCTATAAATAATAAAGCGTTTTCATTTAGCAGCTCGATTGAAGTCACGTTATTACTGTATATTGTATCATCGTAGTACCATCACATCTTGCCAGACTAACAGCTTGAGCATTTCAATTTATATTGAGCTATATCCACTAAGCAATGAATTTGGAGATTTAGCCATACACTACTACTACTACTACTACTACTGCTACTACTACTACTACTACTACTACTACTACTACTACTACTACTACTACTACTACTACTACTACTACTATTACTATTACTACAACAACAACAACAACAACTACTACTACTACTGCTACTACTACTACTACTACTACTACTACTACTACTACTACTACTACTACTACTACTATTACTACAACAACAACAACAACAACAACTACTACTACTACTACTACTACTACTACTACTACTACTACTACTACTGCTACTACTACTACTACTACTACTACTACTACTATTATTATTACTACTACTACTATTACTACTACTACTACTACTACTACTACTACTACTACTACTACTACTACTACTACTACTACTACTACTACTACTACGACTACTATTATTACTATTACTACAACAACAACAAAAACAACAACAACAACAACAACAACAACTACTACTACTACTACTACTACTACTACTACTACTACTACTACTACTACTACTACTGCTACTACTACTACTACTACTACTACTACTACTACCACTACTATTACTACTACTACTATTACTACTACTACTAACTACTACTACTACTACTACTACTACTACTACTATATACTACTACTACTACTACTACTACTACTACTACTACTACTACTACTACTACTACTACTACTACTACTACTACTCTCTACTCCTACTACTCCTATTACTACTACTACTACTACTACTACTACTACTACTACTACTACTACTACTATACTATACTACTACTACTACTACTACTACTACTACTACTACTACTATACTACTACTACTACTACTATTACTACTACTATTTACTACTACTACTACTATTACTACTACTACTACTACTACTATTACTACTACTACTATTACTATCTACTACTACTACTATACTACTACTACTACTACTACTACTACTACTACTACTACTACTACTACTACTACTACTACTATACTACTACTACTACTACTACTACTACTACTACTAACTACTACTACTACTAACTCTACTACTACTACTACTTACTACATACTACTACTACTACTACTACTACTACTACTACTACTACTACTACTACTACTACTACTACTCATACTACTACTACTACTACTACTACTACTACTACTACTACTACTACCAACTCAAACCGGTAATATGTCCGGATGAAACAGATGTCAAAAAGTGATTTTAAAATAAAAGATAACCAGAAATATGCGATTTTGGGTTTTGCCACTTTAACACATTGTATCCAAAGTCCTGGATAAAACTTACAAACTTAATCCAAAGTTTATAATTATGACAATAGAAGGAACGAAGAGGACGTCAATCAGCTCTTTTTAAAAATCGTTTTAAGATTGCCTTTCTTAAATATAGATAGAATGCGCTTGGCCAAGGAGTTCACAACATTGCCATCCGGAAGTATAACGGACCAACACACAAACTCTGTGTAACCATGAACTTTTATAGTCTGGTTAATACAGTTTAGTGAGAACAACTCACAAACGCGGATGGCAAAAACAATAACAAAGGCCTGAGTGACGTCATCTGCATACTATCTATAAGTTCTCACTCAGTTGTATCAATCACACTATTAGGTTACTTGTGATGCTTAATTTGGCTGGCGGATGTTGTGAGCATTTTACCCAAACGCATCCATACAATCATTTTTAAGCATCCATACTACCCTATATAATACCATTTTGAGGCGGCAGGTTAGAAATATTATGTGAAGAGATAACGGGATGTGTTGGGTAGACCAACAACCTACGTCACCCAGTGACCTGTGAACTGTGACCTGCGTCACAAGAGGTCAAAGCCCTACCTAAGATATGAAATGATGGATTGGTTAAAGAATCAATTTGACATGTTGATTGATTGGTCGAGGTTAAACTCATCACGAAATTATATCACTGCAGATTTAATTAACAAGAAGCCCAACGAGAGCCCTCTTTGCATGCAACACTGAAGATAATAAATTCCTCTTTAAGCCAAGATAATTGAGATGTGAAAATTGTGCCATTGCGATAAATAGCTTTTTCCCCCCTTTCCTGATAAATGAAATTTCGCTCTTACGATATGGATAGATTATTACGACGTGTACATATATGCAGGTTTGACATTGGAACCCCATTATGGTCCTAGTGTAACATTGTTTAATGGACAATATTTTGCGTCATTTTTTGTTATTTCCATTACAATAATGAATCCACAATGAATTGGGTTATCAAAGTTGCAAATAAGTGCCCGTCGATTAGGTACGATTTTATTAGATATGCCAAAAAGCAGCGTTAAAGAGAGAAAATAACGCTATATGTCTATCTTGTGTTTTATATCTTTAATTTCTCTCTATATTTATGACCCACAGCATACAAATGGTATGTTACGCCGGGCTGAGTCAGGTGTCAATAGCGGATTTCAAGTGGAAATGATTAGTAATTTGAAATTTTATGAAACGATGATGATGATGATGATGGTGATAATGGTGGTGGTGGTGGTGGTGATGATGATGATGATGATGATGATGATGATGATGATGATGATGATGATGATGATGATGGTGATCACTGGATGATGATGATGATGATGATGATGATGATGATGATGATGATGATGATGATGATGATGATGATGATGATGTTGATGACATAAGAAGAATCCGAGTGCAGGAAATGGAAAGAACTTACCGCGTCTGTTTGATAATAGATGTAAACTCTTCCCGTATCATACGACTTGGAGTGTTTGAAGTTTGTAAAAAGTGGCGCTCCCACAATGATGTCATCTAGCCTGTATTGGGCAAAGAAGATGGGAATTATTCGTCTTTATTGACAGCATGCGGTTGATTTTTTTTTTTTAACCACCCAAAGGGATCATCAGTTCTCATTGTTTTCGATTAGGGTACCTAGCTTAAACTTCAAAAGCTTGAACGTTAACACTTGTTTGTGTGTTGGTTAGACATTTATATATGAATGTATATCGGCCACAGGGGATTTTAAATCTCAATATTTTCGATTTGACTTCCTTAGACTTACGTGCCTTTGGCAGTAGCTTTGGTAAAAAAAAATATATAGTCTAAAACTGACCGAAAAGGAGGTCAAAAGTCAAGTCGACAATCACGAGAGCAAACAAATCGTGAGTTCTGTTCAATTGTTCAACAAATGATGTCCTGATTTGTTTCAACCGACTGGGCAAAGCAATAACCTAAAAATGGTGTCAAAAGACACATCTTAGTTTCAGGTACTAAATCGCCTACTTCTTCGAGCACGCGGGAAATGTATACGACATATTATATGGTAAGCAATTATATTATTATACCATTACATTTTACTGTGTCATACTCGTACAAGAAGATTCAGTGCTTGCCACGAAGTTGAAAAAAAATTGTCTCTAGGGCAAGCCCTGCCTACTTCTACGAAAAATTCGCGAAGTCCCAGGTTTGAGAGGTTTGTTTTGTTTACCAAGATGAGGGTCATTTAAACCGATCGATATTTGAAGGACGAGTTTTCTGCCAAATTTTAAAATTTAGATTTTTCCAGAGTACGGCAGTATAAGTCTTGGGAGTAATGGGTTGCGTGACAAAATGATTTCTTTGAATTATTCACATTAGACAAGATGCAATATAATATTTTAATAAATTCCATTTTTACCTGTCTCCATTGAGATCTGTCACGGCTACATATGCCCCAAAATAGGAACCAATCTATTTAGAGAAGAAAACAAATATCATTTTTCGTTAATCAGTTTACCATTAATATTTTATTTAATCATCTGATAAAACCCAGTGCGATAACTGTCAAAAAGTCTGAGCCGTGTAGCTATAGAAGTGTGCGTATTCATATTCTATTCGTGCAGCTACATGAACTTGTGGTATGACACTCGCTTTCGGATCGAAAGGTCCTGGGTTGGAGCCTTGCTCGGCGCGTAGTTGAGTCCTTCCTTGGAAAAAGGCTCTTTACTCAGATTCTCACACCGTACTTAGGTATAAAATGAGTACCTGGCCGTTAACAGCGTTGTCTCTCTCGGAAACAAATTGTAATATCGCCAAACACGTGTATGTCTCGTCATACATTTTCAGTGCTGCTGTTGGTCAGTGACCCCTTGTAAAGCGCTTTGAGCACGTTTAGTGGATATTGCGCTATATAAAAGCTCAACTTATGTATGAATTCGAGATTTTTAACTCATTTATATTAAAACAAAAAGTCTACTTTCAAATATTTATTATAAGGTAATGACCTTCAAAATCATATCAGTCAGTAAAGCATTTCAGAACATTGCAAACCCCCGACACATTGCAGTGTGTCAAACAGGTTTGTTATATCCTTGGTTAAAAGAAAATTACATTATTTGAATTGGTTAGCTCTTAACCCGTGCCCAAGTCCAGTTTCACCGCTTCAAGAAGCGACCGACGATAGTGACGATACCAGCAAGCGCAGCTTTGTAACAGGGGAAAAAACGAAACCAAAGAGAAACAAACACAAACAAACAAACAAACATCCCCCCCCCCCCCCCCCCCCCCCCCCAAAAAAAAAAACAAAAACAACACCTAAAGTATCCACGGTAATTCAATACTGTCTCGATTTGAGACTTGGGTCCTCTAGGGAAACTACATTTTACATTAACTTACATCACAGAGGGTTGCAAAATGTGACCCAGGAGTAAATCTACTTTTGAGATTTAAAAAAGAGCTCCCTCCTCTTTCTGCAGCATTAAATAAAAAGTAACAGTGTCGTATTGTCCTATGGATACAACACAAGACTATTGCAAAAGATAATACAGACCCAGCGATCTAATTTCTACTATGAAGATCTGTGACCAGAACTTTTTTTTTTAATAACCAATTCTACCAGAATTCAAAACCTACCCATTTTCATTTGGTTATGAGTCCGGTGTTTTAACAGTTCAGCAAGCGGCAACCCCACCCCCAACTAACCCACATACAAACATATTATTATTATTATCATTATTATTATTATTATTATTATTATTATTATTATTATTATTATTATTATTATTATTATTATTATTATTATTATTATTATTATTATTGTTATTATTATTATTGTTATTATTATTATTATTAGTATCATCATCATCATCATCATCATCATCATCATCATACTCATCATCATCATCATCATCATCATCATCATCATCATCATCATTATTATTATTATTATTATTATTATTATTATTATTATTATTATTATTATTATCATTATTATTATCATTATTATTATTATTATTATTATTATTATTATTATTATTATTATTATTATTATTATTATTATTATTATTACTATTATTATTATTATTATTATTATTATTATTATTATTATTATTATTATTATTATTATTATTATTTGATATAGCGCCGGTATCCACACATAAAGGTCAGAGGCCCTTTACAATGGTTATTTGGTATCACACAAGTCGGGTTCATCCAGTCGACTACAGAATCACCACAATAGCCACACTCCTTATCATGAAATACCAGGACTCCAGGGTGAATCAATATCGCCAAGATATTACTCACTCACAAATGTAAATGTTGCTGCTCGAAGCTCGAAGAAATAAATTAAATAGCAATGTAAAATTGAATGTAAGCTTCAATTCTATATACGAAAACAGATAAAATGGACGTTTCGGGTTTCCCCTTTATCAACAAACAGGATTTTTGTTTTGTTGATAAAGGCGACACCCGAAACGTCAATTTTATCTGTTTTCGTATATAAAATTGAAGCTTACATTGAATTTCATGTTGTTATCTATTCACTCACAATGACATTTCAATCTATTTTAAATAGACTTCAGAGACAATATGATAACATTCTACCTGCTCTCCGCTGATGGTTCCAAGTAAATCCATAGTCTGGGTGTAAAATTCAATCTGTAATAGAATAGAATAATAATAGAATAGAATACACAACAGAAATGGTTAAACGAAGATATACATTATCAAGTAAATTGTTGATATAGTTAAATCAAGTCGAACTATTCATTCATTTATTTATCAATGATTAATTTATCTTTTTAGTTCTTAATTCATGAAAATATTTTTATTCATTTTTTTTGTTTATCGCTTCATTTCTTATTTAATTATTTATTTACTTATCATTTTAATTATCTAATCATTTATTCATCCACTTTTTCACTTATATATTATTTATTTGTTTTAAAAAATATATGTAGCTACGCATTTGTTTAGCTACATATTGATTCATTTTCACCAAAATTTCAGTCATTTAACTTTGCTCATTCTTTTGAGTCTCTATAATTTTTTGATCCATTCAGGACAACCCTAAGTGCACACATTAGCAAACAAGTCTACACATCGGGACACACATTAGCAAACAAATCTACACATCGGGACACACATTAGCAAACAAGTCTACATATCGGGACAAACTGTTGATTTGACATGATTTTTCTCCATTTGTATTTATGAACGTGGGATTAACTTTGCAAAAGTCAAAAATGTTAATACTTGAAAATATCAAATCCACAAATTTATAGGATATCAGTATTTGAATGAAAGCAACATTTTACTTTGTAAAGATCTGAAAGAGTGTGTTTGAAAAATTGATAGACAAAGTAGAGAGAAAACACAAGAAAAAAAATAACCATAAAAATCATTCTGCCTCGACTACAGCTCAAACCTCAGTATATTTAGTTTGAGATCTCCCTAAAAGTCTCATCTAGACACAACCACGGGATCTCACAAAGAGGAATACACTCAAATGCTTACAAATCATTTAAAAAGATAAAACAGTACATAACAGAAAATGATTTACCAGGATAAAAAATGTCATCTCCCAAAGTTTACTATATATTTGACCATTTCCCTCCCAGCTAAGGATTCCGTCCAGGACCAGGACGAAACCAAGTGATCTCATTCCAAGACAAAGACAGAGAGCAAACGGGAATACATAAAGAGGGACAGAAGACACAGCAAGTGACCCTACTGCCCACAGACTACACTTCAGGAGGACTGAAGATCCCACTCAGAGAGTATGATAGAATAGACAAGTGATAAAAATAACGTTCTTACCATGCCGACATAACCATCTCCCTTGGGAATTCCCACCACGTAATCTGAAATAGAAAATTTACAGAGATGGTCAGTAAAAAAAAAAGTATGTTCCAGACAAAATATAATAAATATAATGATTTTTAACATTTTTTAAAAAAATTATAAGAATATATTATGAATCAATGAAGAATACTGTCGGGTTTGTAGCTACGTATACAAATTTGAAAGTCCAACAGGTTTGGCATTTTGGTATTTTCTTGGCAATTTTTTCCAAAATCACTTTATTTTACTTATTTTATAGTGATTTATAGTGAAAATGTGGCTAATTGAAGCTCAAAGGAAAAAAAATAAAGATAAGTATTGAATTGTAAGCTTCGATTTATGAGACGAAGACAGATCTGCCATGCTCTGGAAAAACACATATTTAAAAATTTGGCCAGAAAACTCGTCCTTCAAATATCGATCGATTGAAATGACCCTCATCTTGGCAAAACCTCTCTAACCTGATACTTCGCGAATAAACGTTTATTCACCTTAAGTAAGCCATTTACACATGTATCTCACTCGTCTTTAGTATTTCATTCATTGTGTTTTGTTGATATAGGGGATACCCGAAACGTCCACAGTATCTGTCTTCGTCTAATAAATTGAAGCTTACAATTCCATACTTATCTTTATTTTTTCCTTTTTTATAGAAAAGTCAATACCAGTTTCACAAAATATTCAAATTTTTACATTTGAACGGACAAGACGAGGCGAATTTTTATTAAACCATATGACAGTCGGATAAGAAATTAAAAAACAATTATAACTATTATAACTAATTTTATGTCCACAGTTCGGCAGAATAAGCAATCCCTCGAGATACTTGGCATTTTTTCCAGACCATTTGGCATTTTCTGTGACATGCCTGTCATTTTTTGAATAATTTATCTGCAAACCCTGGCTCCATTGTCAGAATGCATGCATTATTATTAGACTTTCATTTTTACTGTGACATAAAGGCAACACAACGCACACACTTCCGTATTGTTAGAAAAAACATTTTTAAAAAATTAGCCAGAAGGAAGTTCCAGATTTGAGAATTTTTGACAACATGAGTGTCATTCTAATCGATCGATAGTTGATAGACGTATTTTCTGGCCAATTTATTTTTTCAGCGAATTTTTTCTCACCTCCCCCCCCCCCCCCCCCCCCTCCTCGAGTTTAGCCGCATTGTTGCCTATACGCTTACTGGTTAATGCAATAATTGTTTTTCTCCTTTAATCGTTTGAATCAATGCTATTAAAAAATATATCACACATTTAGAGACCATATTATTACTCCCAAGTGGTGTCTTCCAAAAGTAAAGAAAATAATTATTTTTAAAAAAGACAACACATATAAGTGGTCCATCGCCTCAAATGGTATTTGTTTGAGTGGTTTGGATGCTGCCAAATGAATTTACAGCCAATAATGTAAGTAGTCCTTCAGAACCGGAGTCAATCCTGGTAGTAATTGGATTCAATAGTCTGATGTCACGTCGCCCAGCACCGGCGGCCATCGTGGTTCTAAACATAGAAAATCGGTACTTTTTATTCTTCATCCTGGCTAGAACTTTTCATATGTCTTGTGATCAGAATGTGTAAAAGTCAAAACATGATCAGATTTATAAAGGGTTTTTTTTTCCTCTGGATACGCTTTTATGCTCGTCGGAGAAATATTTCATAAGGGCATCCGCCATTGTTCCGATGGTTTAGAGTCAGTTACTAAGTTACCATGCGTCATTACGAGGGAAGTGATGATACGACTGTTGAAGCGTATTGCTTGTTGCCCTTTCGGATAAGACGCTAGTCTATCGCAAAGTTCTTTTCGTCAGATCTAAAGGACCCAGCAACCCATTTACGGCTGTATGGATGAACACAGATGTCAATAAAAAATCTTGACTTCACCCGAGATCGATCTCGGTCCCGCTGCATATGAACCGAGTGCCCTAGCAACTGAGCTACAATTCCCCCCCCCCCCCCCCTCCCCAACAATGTAAGACTTAGGTCAAATTTCTTACTTGCATATTTTATAGGAAAAAGAACATACTTTCATATAAAACAAAATCTAAAATCAAATTTCATATCACTTTCTTGTTGATCCCACATAGTACTGTAAACGAAAAGGTTCACATACATACCATCCTTTCGGAAAAAAAAGTATTGACAGACAGTAGTAGTTCTTCAAAGCCATTGGGCCCATGGAGCTGGAATTCATCTATAGCGTGAAACTGACAATAGCAATTGCTTGCTATCCTTTGGGTAGGACGCTATTCTATCGCAGTCTATATAACACCCACACACACACACACACACACAGACACACACACACACACACACACACATATATATATATATATATATATATATATATATATATATATATATATGCGCACATTACTTACCATCTTCATCATCCCCATTAAATCGGCCAATGGCACTGGAATATCCTAGAATCAAGCAGAAATAAATATACAATAGGACATGTTCGATTGTGAAAGACCTTTTGACGAGAACAATAAGATTAATAGGGGGGGGGGGGGGGGGGGGGGGGGGGGGAGAGAGAGAGTTAATTGTTTTCATGAGTAATCGTCAATGTGGAAACTCACCTCTGAGATTATTCAGGCACTGCCGAAATAGCGTACAATTCTCTTGGCAAGATTAGAAAGATATTTCATATTTTCCACACATCAATTACAGTAAGACCACAACAATATTATCGTGTCTATTGTGCGCCTATGTTGTCTCGTCTAATACCATGACTTTCGTCTTCGGATTGGAAGGTCCAGGGTTCGAGACCCGCTCAAAGCGGCGCATAGTTGAGTCCTTGAAAAAGACTCTTTACTCACATTCTCTCACGTATTCAAGTGTAAAATGAGAATTCGACCGTTAACAGCGTTGTCTCTGTATGAAAACGTTTAAATATTGCATAACAGGCGTCATGTCACGACCTTCATGTTGCTGTTGGTTGGGAACCCCATGTAAAGCGCTTTGAACACGTTTAGTGGATATTGCTCTATATAAATGCTCTAGTTATTTTAGTCATCATTTCACGTGTTAAATTGTGCGTGCTCGTAATAACGGTCATTTTAAATGGATACAGTTATTATCAGTGTCTGGCGACGTATACCTATATGCAGGTCTGACATATGAACCCACATAAGGGCCTAGTTTGACATTGTTGTAATGGACAATTTTTGCGTCATTTTTTGACATTTCCATTACAACAATGAGCCGATAAGGAATAGGGTTATCAGACCTGCAAATACGTGCACGTCGGTGCCTGGCCATAAAGGCAATAATGGTAAAAAAAAGAATATTTGCATAGAAATATATGGCCAATGCGAGATAATATGTTCTATGAGAAATGGATAACAATTGACTGAAAGTTGAGGTGCATATTGAAATTGATGAACAATTGGAAATAAAAAAGGTTAGTATTTAAGCATATTTATGCATTATCCATCTATAAATTATTCATTAAAAAGATTATTTATCTATCTATCTATCTATCTATCTATCTATCTATCTATCTATCTATCTATCTATCTATCTATCTATCTATCTATCTATCTATCTATCTATCTATCTATCTATCTATCTATCTATCTATCTATCTATCTATCTATCTATCTATCTATCTATCTATCTATCTATCTATCTATCTATCTATCTATCTATCTATCTATCTATCTATCTGTCTATCTCTCTCTAATATATATATCATTTATCATATATCATATATATATATATATATATATTCATTTAAATATAATTTATTAATTTTCATATCAACTTCTGTTCTCTTGAAATGAATAGATCTTTATATATACTTAACAAAAAAAAAATAAATAAAAACATATTTAAACGAAATATGAACTCATATAGCACAATTGTTTCAATGGGAAATACTTCAATTTATATCTCGCTACAGTCCTGTAATGCAGATGTGTGGTGTTGAGGTATGATACTCGCTTTCGGACTGGAAGGTCCAGGGTTCGAGTTTCGCTCTGAGTGTTCATAGTTGAGTTCTTGGAAAAGGCACTTTCCCACATTCTCTCATTATACTCAAGTATTATATGTTTACCTGGCCGTAATCAAATTGACTCTGTCCAAAACAATTGTACTATTATCACCTAGCATGCGTCATGTATCGTCCTAGATGTTAAGCTCTGCCTCGGGACTCCTAGCAAAGCGCTTTGGGTAAGTTTACTGGATATTGCGCTATATAAATTCTATAATATTTAATATGATTTTGTCATACAATTCATAACAATTATCAATTTTCAATTTAAAAGAGCTCCTACATTTGTGAGATGCTAAATTAAATGAACAACAACAATGACATCGAAATAACCCACAAATCTACAATGAAAACAAAATAAAATAAAACATAGTCACAACAAATGATACACAGATTTAACTGTTTTAACGACGGAAGTGAGAAGTGAATTTGAAAATCCAAACAGATATGGCAATTAAGTCCATGGGAAATCAATATGATTTTATGCCTATAGTATTAAATAAATAAATAAATTAATAAAATGAAGACCATTAGGTCCACGGAACCGGAGTTTATCTCGGTTTCTATGGCGTTAAACGGACAATCGCAATTGCTTGCTATCCAATGGATATGATTCCAGTCTATCGCAAAAAAACTTTCCGCCAGACTAACATACCAAGCAACCCAATCACTGCTATGTGGATTTGGGGGGGGGGGGTGTCAGAGAAAAGTCTCGACCTTACCCTAGATTGATCTAGGTCCCTCTGCGTTAGAGGCGAGTGCCCTACCAACTTAGCTATCGGGACCCTTCACATTTTATCCCATTAACAAGGGAATTTTATTTTATTTATTTATTTTGGAAAGACCCTAAACTACAAAATATGTTATTTAATGTGTCTTATTATAACAGTAGACATTGCTGCTTTCACCAAGAGAGTGTAACAACAAGACAACTCATAGTCCTTGCTGAGAACGGTAAGATCATGTGTTATAGTAAAATTTGAGTAATATCTTACACAGTCATTGAGTTAAATTTGTATTTTAGGGTTAAAATGAATACCCAATAGTATACATTTAAAAATACTATACATTTAAAAAATACCAAATACTAAATAAATGACAAATTATCTATAGCAACGAAAGTTTAAGATCCAAGTTCCTTATAAGCTTAGAAATTTGGGGAGGTAAGTATAGGGATATCCTATCTTTTTTAAGGTAGGGTGGATGGAGAAGGAAATGATAATACGTTGAAATAGTATTGTGTTAAAAGCAAGGAAATCTACTTGAAAGATTTGCGAATTGAAAGACCAGGTGAATTGTAAGAACAAATAATATCGGCAAACAAAGATACAACAGCTTGTAAAGAATAGATTGAGGGGAGGGGGGTGTCAGAGAAAAATCTCGACCTTACCCTAGATCGATCTCGGGCCCTTTGCGTTAAAGGTGAGTGCCCTACCTTAGCTACCGGGATCCTCCATTAATTATCCCTTCAACATGGGAATTGTTTGGGTTTTTTTTTGAAAGACTACAAAATCTATAATTTAATTTGTCTTATTATTGTTTTCACCAATAGAATGCAACAACAAGACAACTCGTAGTCCTTGATGAGAACGGTAAGATCAGGTGTTAGAGTCAAATTTGAGTAAAATCTTACACAGTCATAAAGTTAAATAATTTTTAAAAATATACTAAATACTAAAATAAATTACAAATGATCTAGCTCTATAACAACGAAAATTTAAGATCAAGTTCCTTATAAGTTTGAAACATGGGGAGGTAAATAAAGGGACATCCTAAGCTTTTTAAGGTGGGGTGGATGGAGATGTAGGAACTGATGGGTACAAGGAAAATGAATATATCTAAATAATGTTGTGTAGAAATCAAGAAAATCTACTTGAAAGAATTGCGAATTGAAAGACCAGGGGAGTTGTAAGAAGAAATATCGGCCAACAAAGATAAAACAGCTAGTATAGTATATTTGACATGAGAGAATGGAAAAGAAGAAATCAAATGAATATAATAATATAATATATAAAAAATAATTTGTTATGATATCTGCAGTCATTTTCTAGATGCAACTGATATGTAAACTATTAAATATAAGCTTATCTTATCTTCTAAAAGGCTACCTAGGACAATATGACATGATATTGAAAAAAAATCTTAATAAATCATATTTGTTTTTGATTATTTACAGCATTAATCATATTCGTATCTTAATGAATTCACTTCTTTGTCGATCAATTTCTTAAATTAGTTAACAGAAGTTTCATTTTTTCCCTAGAAATTTAATGCCATTCCAAATGTTAACTAATTTAGTCTAAATTTAGTTTTATATCTTGAAATATAAATTAAAAATATTAAATTGTAGATTTATTTTGATAATGATATTCAACTTGGACATTAAAAAACACTACATCAAGTTACAAAATTACAAAGAACATCCAATTATATAAACACACGATTTAGAACACATTCTGGACTTACACATAGTGCTCAAATAGAAAGCAAATCACTTTCCATAGTGAGCACTTATAAATTACGATGTGTACACAGCTAAAATATTTTAAGTAAAAAAATATTTTCAAATAAAACAAACAACCCGAAACATCTCAACCAATGGTTAGATAATTCAAAATAATTAAGTCGTTAATTGTTTAAAAAGTTAGTATTGAAATTGTGAAAATTCAACATTCAAATCATTTGCATTGAAGTTAGGTGATCTGTAAGTAATTAAAAGTAGGGGTAAATGTTTATATCTATTTATATTAAATGTTGCGTGTTAAAATTAAATAAAAATAATTGCGTTTTGCGAATTATAATGTTAATGTTATTTCAACATCTCACTGTATGCCATACTTATTATAATTTTTAATACTTATTATAATTATTATAAAATGAATAGCAATAAATATAAAAAATTAACTCGTTACAGGTAACGTACACAGCAAACAGGGAAAGGGGAACTATTACATTGCATGCAAATAAGATTGATCCACGTTCTTTCAATAAACTGAATTCATATAGTCTGGTAATTTTTCTAGAAGCTGTAGAGTCGTATTTGTTAATGAGTTAATGACATCGAATACGATACCTAGACCGTGGATCGACCTTACAAGATAAACAGCGATTTCCTGCGACCCGCCACCGAAGCGCTGAGTGATAAATCCAGTGAAACACCGAATATAAATCAGGAGATTTAACAATGAGTGTGTAAAGCTATAGGCGTCTGAAGAAATATATATAGTAAATGAATGAATGAAGTAATCGGTTACCACGAAACCCGTAGTCGGTTTCAGAACTTCCCTCTCTGTTCGTAAATCGTGGTTTTCCCGTTACAGCATCATAAACGAACATTTGACCTGAGAATAGCAACAAGGGTTAAGACATCAAGAGTTAATTCAAACATTCTACGTTTACTGATTAGCCATTGTAAAGGCCACACGTCATCATTGCCTTACCCCTGTAGGTGTCGTCCAGAGTGTAGTTACCCTTGGGGGTCTTGGCGAACACTCTACCCTTTTCGTCTGTCTTGAAGTTGTAAAGTTGCCCTGGGTAACAGGCAAAAATGGCATGTCCAAAATAACGAAAACATGATATCGTATTATGTATAGAGAGCTTTAATTTGAAAAGATTTAAGTGACTTGAAACAGCTAAATTACATAACATTGTCAAATTAAATAGTAACTCAGAGAATCTTAGTAATTGCTTTCCGCTTTAGGGAATTACCTTTTTAAAAACATTACAGACATAATTCGTGGCTGTTGCATGAAGAGTGTTCTGATTTCTGTATCTAGATATCTATATGTCACCTCCTTTTTCTTGGCACTTATATAAAAGTGTGGTAATAAAAGATCGTTAGCGTAGCCCAGCTATCTTAAAGTATCACTTCTCCACCTCAATCTTTAATTTTCAAAAAATAACTTTGTCCTTAAACATTGTAATGCACATTCTAAATAATCAATAAAGTATGTTTTTAAATAACAAAATAAAATGAGTGAATGGCTAGTTAGAATTATTGTCCCTGAAAAAAAAATGGAATCTTGATTATTCATATTTTACGGTGACCGCATATATTTTTCATAATTGGAATTTGTACTTCATTTATTGTTCAAAATCCAGATTCATCATTTAAATAGTTTACATTTAACAAGCGGTATGTGTTGACAGCTTTTAATTTTATTTTGTTCACAGAAGTTACATTCTCAGTCGATCCAAATTCCGATTTTTAAAAATTCTGACTTGAACCAGTTAACGACAGTAATCTGGAAAAAAAAACACGTATTTTAAAATATGTCTGGAATACTCGTTCTTCAAATATTGATCGATTTATATGATCCTCACCTTGGCAAAAACTCTCAAACCTGGGACATCGCGAGGTTCGAGGTTTGAGAGTTTATGCCAAGAAGAGGGTAATTAAATCGATCGATATTGGAAAGACCAATTTTCTGGCCAAATTAAAAAATACGCACTTTCTAAAGTACAGCAGTTAACTGGTTAATACGAAAAGAAATCATGATGATGGAATTATGTATATCTTAATAAAGTAACATGTTATACAAATTCAAAAGGCAATGCAGAGTTTGTTACCTGGATCATCTGAATTACTAACAAGAATATAAATAAATACATCGAAATAAAGACTAAAAAAAAAGAAAAAAAAGTTGGGTGAATAATAAATATTTGATTTCAAAATATTTCTCATTGTAAACTCTGATATGGTTTTTCAAAGTGAATGTATTATCTCCCAAACTCAGTCACTTGATTGGTGGACAAAGAATAAGTACAAAGACTTGTCCAGACGAGACTGGTATCTCAGTAATGCGAGCTAGTTGTATTCATAAATTGTGTGAATTTCTGAGATTTATTCACTCGTAGAAACTCCAAAAAAACTAGTGTTTACATGGGTGCTGTCCTTTTTACAGTGTCCATTGTGTTGGACACGACTAAAGGACAGAATCTGTGAAAATCGAATTCCCCTAATTATTGATTATGTTTTTATTCCCCTAAGGAATCTTTTATCTATCCACTCCTCGGCATTTGTTACCCCATCTCTATGCGCCAATCCTGGGCGAACGGCAGCCACGTCTAGACTTTTGTAGAAGACAAGAGACAATTGCGTAGACTGGTTAGTATTCGGGGGAGATATAGAAAGAACGAATTTGGCGCCCCTGAGGTCTTTGTTATTGTTTAAAAACGTAATACAATCTAAATTCTAATAATCAGACTATAAACGTTGGAGGTTGTGTGTTGATATTTGTTATACTGGCGGATGTTGTGAGTATTTTACCTCAACGCATAGCATCAATTGTAACTGATACTTAGTCAGAGCAACATTCTCATTACTTTGGCAAACCGTCTTAAGGACAATTAGCAGTAGATATACGGAATGGAATTCCAACTCTATAAGGCCTGTTGGACAAAACATTCACAGGATAACGAGGGCCAAAAAGGAATTTCGCGACAAAATGTTGCATCATTGTCGTCGTCCAACACTGCTAGACGTAGAATGGTTAGTTGACTTTAAGCAAGGTTGACATTATCCATTAATAATGGAACACAGATGGGAAACAGAAAATTTGGGACCAACAAAAGGTGTTGACTTTAAGCAG
>NC_088361.1:87770811-87798311 GCF_034508935.2 Berghia stephanieae | reverse complement strand
TGGACAGATTGAAATGTTCGAATCATATGATTTTCTAAAAAGAATTTGATAATGAATTATTTCCACGCAAACTAACTACATGTGTGAAACTTTCTGAGATTATAAGGCTGTGTAGCTTGCAGTGCATCTTGTGCGATTATATGTCCGTGAAATATATTTAAAGATGGATGGTTCGGAATTGTACTGTTCAACAACAAGTAACATTCTTCCCTTGCTTCCAATACCCTGAAAATTGTAGTTTCGAAGATAATTTTATTTCATATTAAACGTTAAATATTTGTGAAATCGAGATATTTCTTTGTCCTTTATGTTATGTTTGAATCTGTATATGTGACCTGCATGTATGTCTACTTAAAATCTGTCTAAAAACATTATCACGAATTTTACATGTTTAAAACAGTGTAATCCGGAGTAATCATAATACCATAATGTTGACTGAGTCCATAAACACGATCAAAAACTGGTGACGGTTGAAGAAGCCTTTGAAATGGTTTCGAATAAATGCCAATATATAATCAAGGGAAAAGCTGTAGTATTCTTTTTTAAACCACAGATCGACATATTTGGAGATGTTAGAACAGACACCGTGATAGGTATGAGATAGTTGTTGTGTGGACAGGAAAAATAATAAACATGAGCATATGAAAACAAAAGGATTGTCATTGTCACCGATATGGAATCAAGGTGTCTCGGTGAAACCAAATATAAGTATGACGTCATTGATGACAAAATTGTACGTATTATCATTATGCTGAGATAGACCACAGAGATAATGATATATCAAATCCAAGATCGCGATGCAACAGTTGGGGAATCTCATACAATGGAAACATACGACATGCCAAGAAAAGAAAGATTAAACTGAAGATTTGCATTCCACTCACTATGTATTCGACCATACTTTGAAAAAATAAAATCACGTATTTATAATTTTACCCAGAAAACTCGTCCTTCAAATAACAATCGATTAAAATGAAGTCTCATCTTTGCAAAAACTCTCAAACCTGAGGCTTTGCAAGTCCCAGGTTTGAGAGTTTTCTGCATTTTTGAAGGACGTGTTTTCTGGCTAAAATATATAATTACCTGTTTTTTGTTTGTTTTTCTTTTTTTTTTTTCAGAATACGTCATTAAAACACCAGCAGGCAAAATATGAATCTTATTACCCTAACAAAAATTAGAAATACATTTCTTCCATATAATTGGATTGTATATTCATTACGTTACATGATGTGAGCAACCATATTTGACACGTGCTTGGAATATAAGAATAAAGGCACTTGGAGATCAAACAAAAATTTTATTTGTTTGTTTCTCTCCTAATGACCTCCAGATTAATCAGAGTCTGTTCTCCAAGTGTATTGGAGTCTAGAAGTATGAATTTGGAATAGAGAGCGAGTTCCTATTTATAACATTCCTTCAATTGTCTTTGCAAAAAATAATAAGTATGTTATGAGGAAGGAATATGACGGAAAATTGTGTGTAAAATCTTAAACATGTTAAGCATGAACACATTTGTGCAGAATCTTAGAACACATTAAATTCATCGGTATATCAAGTAGTTATGTGTTGCGTGTTTTGGTGAGATTAATAGGCATTTGTTGGTGAAATTTATTGGTGTTTAAAAAGCGCATTGGAGACTATTAGTGACCAAGTGAAGTTAGTAACAGCATCTCAAACACATAAATTGGCATGTTCATGGACTGTAGAGCACGTTTCATCCGTTTGTGGAATATCAAAAAAAAAAAAAAAAAGGAAATTAATTTATTAAGTTACCACCCAGTCCATGCAAAACAGTTTATTTATTTTATTTGTAAGTGTATCTCTTTTGCATTTAGAATTAGCGGTGTTAACGATACTTTTAAAGCAATTTGGGATAAATCTAAAATAAGACAAACTCTTGAGATCAAATATAAAATCCTTAACTCACTGAACAATTAAAGCAAAGAAATAGCAAAGAAACACACACCCTTAGCAAACATGTCGTAAGGAGTAACTTATTTGTTAAATTTCACACGACAAGCCAACTACAACTAAAAAGAGGAAATCGTCTGTGACACACATGTATATAAGATGTGTACACGTCAAAAAGGATTCACTCAAATTAGCTGATCACGTGGTACCAAGGTGTGTATTGCAAAAGGTATCGATAAAACAGCTCATGAACTCACTATGACGAGGGATAAAATACAGACTGTGAACATGTTATTATTATTGATGCGAGAAATTGATGAGTTCTTAGGGTGAGTACAAGCAAGGTGATATATTTACAACGGTGGACAGAAACTGTGCAACGGTACATCAGTGAAAGTATGGGTGAGATGACGACACAACAATTCACAAAACTTAACTCGTAGATAGACCCGTTTTAAACATCGTTGTGGGTAAAAAGCAATTAAATGACTCAATTCTTTAAGTGAAGAATCGCAGTCTGAATGATAAATGTTGGTTTTATCCATGATAACAGAAACCTATAATGATAATTATATCTTTACTGTGATTATGAAACTTAACAAAATATAAGATAAATAGATAAAATAAACTCTTGAACTTCGTGTAACCTTAATGATCGGCTCTTGAAAATCATAGAAGCGGGATGAGAGAATAAAACGTTTTTACTAATGCTACAGCGGTCGAGAACGGGTCAAGAATAAGTTTTTTTTAAATAAATAAAAGCAATTCTATGTATCGGAATCGACGTCGAAAATTAGAGTTAGTATTTTGAAGTTTAAGACAGCACAGAAAGAAACTGAAACTGCCATATTATTAACTCCATACGTTTATCGATCGACGCACATTAATTATAGCTTATTTCACATATCTGGGGGGAAAACATTAATTTGCCAGCCTATGTTTCACATATTTTTTAGCGTGTTCATTATGTTCACACTAAACAATTGTATACCACACTAGGCCGTGACTCTACAATAAGATACCATCTTAAAAGTGAATGATTTAAATGGATAAGGCTGAGCAGCTGTTGGAGATTATTTCTAAACCCCAACTTCCGTTTGTGTTTTGGATTTTTTTTTTTGGAGGGGGGGGGGGGGGGGGGGAAGAGGATTTTTACTTCTCTATTCACATTCTATACTGTGTATTTGGTACCTTAAAAAGGTCAAGTGCGAAAATGTAATTTTATTGGTTCTTACCCTCCATTTACCTCGATCCCAGTAATGAGTTCTACAACTTCAGCCTCATTTCACGCTAGCCTAGGTACCATCATTGAGTGGTGGATTGAAGGTATCTATCTACGTCTAAGGTAGCTAAGCACTAGTGTTAAGTGTTTACCACTTCATTAAGCCTCACATAATTCCGTTTCCTCTTGAATTCCATGTTATCATGGGAGAATGTGAAAGAAGAAATATTATAGTCAAATGGTATCTTTTCACCAAAGACTTTTAATCGTTGACTATATTATATTTCTCTTTATCCATTTTTGAGTGGCTGAAATTGCTCGTCAATTCTTAGCTCTCATCTTTTGGCATATATTTTTTTAACTGTTTATATGCGATAATCCCGGTCTATGTATTTCAAAAGATTGAAAAGCCATTATTTAACATTGAAAACTAGATAGAGGTGCTTATTTATTTAACGTTGGTTCTGAAAAACTTCACTAAATCATTCAATTTCGTTTCAGGTAGCTTAGACAGCCACCAATTTGTATCAGGCTGGCTACGAATTAGACCCTATGTCTAAATGTACTGAAACGAGATTTTTTTTTTCTTTACTGTAGACTATTAATTCCTCTTTCTGCCCATCGTTTATTACGCTTCACACCCACTAGACTCTTACGGTAAGTCATCACTACAATCTAAAGTTTAATCTCTTTTCTTATGTCATCTCCATAGGGGGGGGAGGGGGGGGGGTGCTGTCCACAGAAGATCTCATGAATAGTAAGGCTGTTTTATTGTTATAACATCAAGGTAAAGACAGATCGGATAACGAATAGAATGGGTTTCTCTGTTAATAAAAAAAGACTTCATTTTCTTTCTTCTGCTTTTTGAAATTTCATTTACGAGTCATCTTTGCACACTTGCTGGTTAAAAAGGCGTGAATTAAATTTTTATCAAGTTGACTGCCGTAGTCTGGAAAAAACATGGATTTAAAAATTTGGTCAGAAAATTCGTCTTTCAAATATCTATTGATTTAAATGACCCTCGTCTTGGCAAAAAACTTTCAAACCTGGGACTAAGGAGGACCTCGCGAGGTCCCAGGTTTGACAGTCTTTGCCAAGATGATGGTCATTTAAATCGATCAATATTTGAAGGACGAGTTTTCTGACCAAATTTGTAAATTCTTGTCTTGTATTAAAATTGTTCCAACTATCCGGAGCCTCTGTGGTGTAATGGTAGCACGTCTGACCGGAAAAATCAGAAGGTCTGAGGTTCGATCCCCAGTTCTTGTATTTTTCTAGTATTTTTCTTTCTTGCTTTGTCTGGCACTTTTCATACACACTTGTTCAGATCTTTATTTTGTCTAGCACTGTTTCATACACACTTATTCATATGTTATCTTACACCAGTGCGCGATCCCTAATTTGTCACCTTAATATAAAATCCTATGCTTTTAGTCGATGTCTTTTCATTTGAAGATCAAAGATGCTCTACCGATTTTGCTGTGGGGCTGAATATTAAGAGTCTCTTTGTAAGGAGAAAAAATGGGAACTGCTCAGACTTTTCTATAGTCAAAAGTGTTTATTATTGATGTTTTTACAGAAGGTATCCGATTTATTTTAATCAAGTCTGAAAACTCAGCATGAACAAGGTCAAATATTATATTATGCAGTCTTCAACAAAACAATCAGATAATCACAAACAACATAGATATGTGCATGTGATATAAAATGGTGTGTCATTCACAGCAAACTGTGCTATGATAATATTATGTATAATTTCGTTATATAATACTATTGGTGTGGTATATATAGTTTGAAGAAGAAATGCTGGTCATAACACCAAAAGGACAGGAAAGAATAGCACTAAGATAGATAGTGTATATTACAACCTACATAAAAGTTTTATAACAAAGACGAGGGAGGCACACAAAGAGTAAGAAACTATTTGTTAGACTACAAATTATTTACTTATATCCTCTTTATAGATAGTTTCTTTTACGACCCCTTAAAAAAAATAAGGGGGGGGGGGGGGGGGTGTGATCCGTTTCGGCGAAAAACAAATAAAATCTTTATAATTTAAATATAATGTTAATTCCTGACTCTAAAACTGTATTTTGATATTCCTTAATCATTTCAAATACATATTTCCGTGATTTTTAAAAATTTGTTCTTTTATTTTTCTTTTCATTTGTTGTTTTGTTTTATCTTATTTATTCTTTATTGTGCGGGTTTGTTTGTTTTTTTCAAAATCGAAATTTTGTATGCCATCTGCACGTTGGGAGTTTTGAACGACTTGGTTCGCAGAAACTGCTGGTACTGCAAGTCTCTGTGTTAACACTTACATTGGTGAAAGATGCTGAAAATCCGAATTGGCAGAATCCTTGACGATGGTATTGGTCAGTAGTGCTCGATCTGTCCACGGCTATTGGTCAATAGGTCACCCCATGCAAAAAGTCAGTTGAATTAATATATTAATATATTATGTTAAAGTTGATATTATAGGTATTCGAGTGAATGGTTGATTGGTTGTTGGTTGGTTGGTTGATATGAGAGTTATAATTATGATGGGGGGTGTTAACTGTATTATCATATTATAAAGGAGTGGTTCGATGGGGTAGGAAAAATGAAAGAGATAGATAGGGGTTAGGGGTGAAGAAGAATGGAGCTATGATCCACTGGGTAAGAGGCTGCTGGCTGTCAATTGTTTTGTTTTTTTTTTTTTTTTTTTTTTTTTTTTTTAAATATTTCAAAGGGCAGGGGCCGGGGGGAGGATGAGTTAAAGCGATATTATGGTACAATATTATTATGTGAAGCAAATTATAACTGTAATAACATTATAATCACTTTAAGCTATATTACTATCGAGGTGAAAGTCCTTGATATGATCCAATTTGTATGCATTAAAAATCGATCACTATCTCAATGTTTCCCCTCCACTCTCACTGGTCTCTTGCTGTTCCAACATATTTCCACGGCTACTTTAATTATTAACAATTCTATACATACGTTTAACATTTAATCCGAGTTCTCGAGTGAGCCCACAACGTAAGATTAAAGCAGAGCAGTATAATATATTTGTGCCATAACAATACTGATCAAGAAACTGTGAATAAATTTCATATAAGGGAAATTTTTAAGCCGATAGATAATATATTGGTTCCTTACAAAATATGAAAAGATCAGATAAAATACAAGCTATAATATAATAGTTGGAAATGAAAAGGTATGTATGCTTTGTATTAAAGACTTAATCAGGATTGGAACCCATGCCTCTGAAAGCTAACCATCATTACTTTACAAAGAAGTCTAGATAATGTTGACTGTCGCTGTTATTATTCTGTTGCGCCATGCATCGCATATCAAAAACGTTTAAAAGTTTGATCAGAAAACTGACGAAATAAATATGTTTTGATTCCCTTTTGAGGAGTAAACTTTGGTCCTAAACTTCATCCACATAATATTTCCATGTTCTATGTTCTGGAAGTCATGAAAAAGCAACTTTTTAATAATGATATTAATAATAATAATAATAATAATAATAATAATAATAATAATAATAATAATAATAATAATAATGATGATGATGATGATGATGACGATGATGATGATGATGATGATGATAATAATAATAATAATAATATATAATAATAATAATAATAATAATAATAATAATAATAATAATAATAATAATAATAATAATAATAATGTATTGGGGCTTGCCTATATTTATACAATTCCAAATTTCTAAATAAGAGTATCCACGTACCCTGTCACTTGCTAATATTATTAGTTTTTAACAAGTTATAAATTTGTATAACAACAGTGGCAAGGATTCGGTCTTAGAATTAAGATGCTTTAGCCAGTTAACTGCCGTACTCTGGAGAGACAAACATTTAAAAATTTTGTCAGAAAACTCGTCCTTCAAATAACGATCGATTTAAATAACCATCAACTTGGCAAAAACTCTCAGACATGGGACTTCGCGAGGCATTCCATCAAGTCCCGGGTTTGAAAGTTTTTTTGCCAAGATGAGACTCATTGAAATCGATCAATATTTGAAGGAGGACTTTTCTGGCCAAATTTTAAAATACGTGTCTTTCCGGAGTACAGCAGTTAACTAACTGGCTAAAAACATGTTTTTGGGGTTAAAAAAAAAAACACTTTAAAATGTAAACAGCGGTGAAGATTTAAATTCTTTTGCAAGATTGAGCGAAAAAAAAAGTTGAAAAGAGAGTAATCAGCATCCAATTGCTGACCTTTCTGGGTTTTTTTTTTCAGGGACTTTCACCTCGAGTTGAATAACTAATTGATATTTTGACAGGAGTGGAACCAAATGATTTGTTTGTGTAATTCAAAAAGTTACTTCGATATTATCATTGTAATCATCAGCATCATTGTATGTTTTACAGTTATTTCGTTTTTGAAACTTGTCAACGTTCCTTTTTAAAAACTCACGCAATTTAACTAATCCCCAAACCAAATGTTTCCACTAGTGTCAAAAGACCCCGTCATATAAAAGACTTGTAAATCATAATGAGGTGATAAGCATTAATTATTTTTACACAGTGAGTGGCTTAGAAGTTACAATTAGAGAACGTTTAAAGCATTATGTTTCACAAATTAAAAAAAAAAGTACTTTGTTCATAGTTTTAGTGAGGAAAGCATGTTTTGAGTATTAAAAAAAAAAAAGAATTTTCAAGGTCACTTAAATTACTGTTATCGTATTCATAGCTTAATTATCATCACGAAAAGTTTTCATTTTTAGGTTAATCAAATATCACCGTAATATCATAGGAATAAATTCATAATATTTGAAATTAAACTACATTCAGATTGGAAAAGAAAATTAAACATAAAATCTAAACTGAATTGAGCTTGCTAAAGAATTAAATTGTATCAAAACATGCTTGTTGACTGACAATAGTTTTCTAATGAATGTAATGAATCGTACAACAAAGACGTAATAAATTATACAAAAGCAGGACCAAACAATAATTAACTGTAACAAAACAGCACACTGCAAAATTAAAAAAAAAACAAAGATTATTTTGTCATACTCTGAAAAAATAAAAAACAAATATGTCTTTAAAATTTTGGCCAGAAAACTCGTCCTTCAAATGTCGATCGATTAAAATGACTCTCGTCTTGGCAAAAACTCTAAAACTTGGGTCTTCGTGAAGTCCCAGGTTTGAGAGATTTTGCCACGATGAGAGTCGTTTAATCGATCGATATTTGAAGGACGAGTTTTCTGGCCAAAATTTTAAAAACGTAATTTTTCAGAGCACGGCAGTATTATCATTACAAAAAGAAGAAAATAAATAAATAAATAATCGCAATCCGTGGTCTCTTCAGCATAACAATATAAAATATTTTAATCCAAAGAATAAGAAAACCAATCTGAACAAAGAGCTTAAATCAGGATGACGGACTGGAGAAAAAAAGTATTTTGATTCATAATTGAAAAAAAAAGTTATATAATTTTTAATCAAATTAAAATATGATACTTAAAAATCCTTTTAATGAAATAAGAACGAAATGAACTTAGTCGAATCAATATTATGGTTATAAAACTAAGAAAGAATATCAATTATATATGCAACTGATAAATATCCAAAACCGGAGAAAAAAATTACCTCGTTATCTCTCTCTCTCACTCACACACACACACACACACACACACACACGCACACACACACACACACACACACACACACACATACTTTTCTCACTCCATCTATTAGTTTTTTTTAAAATAAATTTTAAAATACACAAATTCTTCGGTCTCTGAAAATATTTCAGTTACATCGGCCAGAAGCCATCTTACCTTTGGCACAAGGGGAATAACTTTCATACTCTGTGGTCGATGTCTTCGCGACCCAGCACATCCCAACCGGCTCTCGCTTTTTGAGGTCGAAGCCAAAATACAGATAACGAGGGGCACACGCCTGGAAAATAAGAAAACAAAAAGGTTTCAAAAGAGTTAATAAATTACCTTTAATTACATTCAATTGAATATGACATGAAACGTCAGTGTCCAACTAAATCTGGCCTGTAGCAGCGGAATTTAAAGCTCGGTTAATCTAGACGGAATTTGGTGACAGGACATCTCGCTGTATGTAGATCGTCCCCTATACATTTTAAAGTATTCCAAGGGTATCATCAAACAAGAAAAGACAACAAAAGAACCAATTAAAATGTGTTGATATGAACATGAATCGATCATCAAAATTAGCACACACACACACACCCTTCTCTCTCTTTCTCTCTTCCCCACCCCCCCCCCCCCCTCTCTGTCTCTTTCTACATCCCGAGCTATGACAAAATATTATAGGCATAATACTAATATATCAATATCTATGGTAGATTTTACAGCACCAGATAGACCTTCTTTCTTCTCTATATGCCGGTAAACTACTGTCTGGAAAAACTCGTATTTAATATTTTGGCCAGAAAACTCATCTTTCCAATATCGAGTGATTTAAATGACCCTGATCGTGGCAAAAACTCTCAAACCGGGGACTTCGCGAAGTCCCATGTTTGAGAGTTTTTGCCAAGATCAGGGTCATTTAAATCGCTCGATATTCGAAGGACGAGTTTTCTGACCAAATTTTTAATACGCGTTTTCCCCCCTCCAGAGCATGGCAGTTAACTGGTTACTGGTTAAAGGGTACTATCAAGAGTCATGTGACCCAGATACAAGACGGTAGGTTAGTAATTAATAATGACAACCTCATAAGCACTGGAATTAACATTTGACCCACTTTGATGTCTACGTCATTTTACCCATTCATTTACATATCATTACCTTTATTTATTTATTTCCTAAATTTGTGACCGATCATATGAAAACGGAACTATCTAGTGGGGGGGGGGGGGGGGGCGTAACCCGGTTCTTAAAGTAAAATTGTAAGCTGAACTTCTTTTTTAAATTCAGTTAAAATAAACTAATCTTCCGGTGGAGGGGGGGGGGGGGGGGGTTTGTTTTTGTTTAGATATTAAAAAAGATAAAAGATAAAACTTCTGATTCTTTCTTATACTTATATGTGCGGCTACGTGGTCTAGTGGTATGACGCTCGCATTCCGATTGAAAGGTCAAAAGTTCGAGTCCCGCTCTGAGCAGTACACAGTTGAGTCCTTGGAAAAGACTCTTTGTTCATATGCTCTCAACGTGTAAAATGAGTACCTGACTTTTAACAGTGTTGTCTCTGTCAACATCTTTTTTTTTTTAAATGTGCAATATCTCATAATAAGAGGCGTTATGTCTCATCCCACATGTTAATTGTAGCTGTTGGCCTGGGATACCTTGTAAAGCTCCACGTTCAGTGGATAATGCGCTATTTAAATGCTCGCTTTTTTCTCATTTACTACTTTGACAAAGAATACAGTTTTCTTAACCGAGTTCATTCCGAGATTGATTAATAAAATAAAATAAATAAATAAAATAAAATTCCCTTTATTCATCCGTTTAGGTGAAATTTGTCTCTAGGATCTATTCCAAGGGAAGACTGGAATAACCCAGGCGTCAGATGCAGTGCAGCGCCGCAAATTGAAATAGGGCGAGGTGACTTGCTCAAGGCCACACAGCGCAGTGTGTGATCGAACTCGGTACCTATCGGGTACGAAGCAAAGACCATACTGCTGAGCCAAGCTACCCCTAGATACGATGGAACACAATTCTACTATCTTCATCCCTATTAAGCCTTTCATGTTAACTAAGAAGCCTTTGCCATCCTTCCCTCTTATACTCTTTAAAACTAATGTCAAATTATAAATACAACCATTTAAAAAAAAAGAAACAAAATAAAGATAAATAGGGACAAAAACAAATTAAACCCTGTCGTAAAAGCTAGCTCAATGTGCTATTTACATCATTGGGGAACTTCCTTTCAAAATATTGTGAATACATTTTTTTAAAAAGAGGGATAGATTCATATAAAAGCAGTTGTAGAAGATCGCCCAGAAAAGAGTCAAATGGCGAAGCATCATTTGAGGGCCTATGATCCGACTGAGATTAAGGTCTGAAGTCAAGTAAGTCACTGAGATTACGCGGGGTGTAAGTTATGTCAATAGGTATGGCTCATCTACAGAAACATTGAAAACATTATTGTGTCTTTGTTTTTTGTTTTTAAGGGTTTCACGGCGCTTGCAACACATCTCATTCCAAGACAAAATCAAAGACAAAATGCAATTAGAAAACAGATTTAGGGTAAGTAAAGGAATAGAAGATAGAACAAGAACCTCCCTGCCCACCTATGGGAGGTCGGGAACCCCACCCAGTGTGTCTTTTTGGATTCGAGTTATGTTATTGTCTCAAACTTTAACCTTTCATATTTTCGGTCTCTGTCATGACATTTTTGACTGTTGACCCCATAACGTCGACTGCCACGTTTCAGTGTAATTTAAATAGTTTGAAAATTCCATGACCGTTGATGGAATGTTATAAAGTCATATACGGATAGATACAGATAATGTGTGAGAGAGAGAAAAAACATGGAGATTCCGAAACAGGTGATGGTTAAGAGAGAGAGAGAGAGAGAGAGAGAGAGAGAGAGAGAGAGAGGAGAGAGAGAGAGAGAGAGAGAGAGAGAGAGAGAGAGAGAGAGAGAGAGAGAGAGAGAACAACAATGGAGCAAAGTATTAATTAAGGAATTTCGACAAGACTACAACATCGTGGTAATTTCCTTTTTAGGTAGATAGATGGAGATGAATGGATTGATAGAAAGATAGATAGTTAGATAGATAGATAGATAGATAGATAGATAGATAGATAGATAGATAAATAGAGAGAGAGAGAGAGAGAGAGAGAGAGAGAGAGAGAGAGAGAGGCGATATTTATAAGATACAATTCAATTATAAAACATGAAGTTAATGTTTAGGGGTGTTGGAGATCACTTTTATTGAAAGTCTCAAAAGTTAAATTCTTATTCTTGTTCTCGCCTTATTATAAGGTGTGTTATTAAAATTTTTTTTTTTTTTACTTTTCGTCTTTCTGTATATTGTGAATGGCTAACCACTGTAAGTCTTCAAATTCCTCTTTTGTGTCAGTGCACACAACCTCATTCCACCATATTCCAGGAAGTTCCAATACACCCAATTATAAACACGTCGAATTACCACCAGACGCCCTGCAAGGTGCGCATCAGGTAAAAGTTATGTATCCAGAACTAACGTTGTCATGACTACAGGTAAACGAAATCGAGGTAGGAAGTTTTCTCCATGAAATAGTCCTACAGAACCCTTAAGCCCATGGAGTTTATTCCTGTTTCTATAGCGTAAACGGAAAATGGCAATTGTTTGCCAGTTTATCGCAAATACTTTCCGCTAGATCTCACAGACCAAGCTACCAAGCCACAGCGAAGGCGGGGAGGGGGGGGGGGGAGGGGTCAGAAAAAAATATCGACTGAACCCGGGATCGGTCCCTTTGCGTGTGAAGTGAGTGCTCTACCAACTAAGCTATCGGGACCGCCTTTTCTACATGAATACGTAGACAATTTTTTGCCTTTTACATGTTAGAGATTGCAAATTATCTTATTGATTTTCTTCTGACAATCTGGTCATATTTTTCCATTCTCATTCCATATTACTTGAGCTTTTATTTAGCGTAATATCCACTAAATGTGCTTAAAGCATTTTACAAAGACTCCAAAGCCAGCAGCAGCTCTTGACATTTTGGGAGGGACATGACGGTTGTGAGTTCGCTGTTACATTTTTTAAAAACAGAGATCAGGTCATCATTTATTTATCTTACTTTAATGAATTGTACTACAACGACAATGACGACGACGACAACAACAAAAAACAACTACTACTATTTTTATTCCAACTACTACTACTACTACTACTACTACTACTACTACTACTACTAATACTACTACTACTACTACTACTACTACTACTACTACTACTACTACTACTACTAATTTTCTTCTCTTTCTACTACTACTACTACTACTACGACTACTACTACTACTACTACTACTACTACTACTACTACTACTACTACTACTACTACTACTACTACTACTACTACTACTACTACTACTACAAAGAGGAACAGTCACCGTCTTAGGACCGTCTGTAGGACACCTCTGGATTAAAGTGTCAAGCGTTTGGTTACAATAGATAGCAGACAATAATAACCCCGTGAACTCTAATTAACTCGTAGTGGCGAGAAAATAACCACGCCCCTTGTCTTTTGACCCCCAACTGTCCGAACTGTCATTATTCAGCAAATGATGAATGGAGATAATTGCTAAATTGAGCGAACTGCATAGGCAATACGAATTGGTCTATGTTGAGTATAACACTCACCAGTTCTATCCACCACATATCTATGTGCGCTATGCGGTCTAGTGGTATGACACTCGACTTCAACCGAAAGTCCAGCGTTCGAGTCTTGCTCTGAGCGACGCATAGTTGAGTCTTTGGAAAAGGCTCTTTACTCACATTTTCTCAACCTACTCGGGTGTAAAATGATAACCTGGCAATGAACAGCATGTCTCTGTTGGGGAAAAAATGTAATATCGCCTGACAGGCGTCATGTCTCGTCCTATATGGTACGTCTCCAGATCTCCTTGGGGTGGGTACTTCCTTTTTCCTTGGGGTGTCCTTCGCAGAGCCTCCGTCGTCGGAGTTTCGTTGGTCTTCTCCTTTGAATGAGACTTTCCGGAGACTCCGCCTCTACCCTAGCTCTCAGGTCCTCATTTGAGATTGTATTAGACCAATTTCTTTAACAATCGCCGTGTGTTATAACTGCAGAACTCGTCTATGCTCCTACATACCAACAGAAAAGGTTTTGTGGGCGTCAGACTCTTAAAAGTGCCTACGCCATATTGTGGTAAATCTTTCTTTTTTTTTTTTTAGCTCCTACCGTCGTGACCAACAGAAGCTAACTGCAACCTAGTTATTTGGTGGGAATAGTCATTTGATCTAAACACAAAGTAATGACATTGTTGTTTTTTTTTTTTTTTTTTTTTTTCTTCTTCTTCTACCTATCTCACACTTACTGTATTTATTACACGAATAGAGTCAGACTCCCTCAGTAACAACCCTATGAGAATACTAAATCGTCGCATGTTTTATGATTTATATTATAAAAAATACGATTCACACTCACACCTTTTTTAACATACGCATTCAATCAGTGTTCAAAGGGAAGAGAAGTCTGATTCGGATCGTGAGAAGGGTAAATATGCCATGTTGATATTTGAGAGGAAAGGTGAAGTCTGTAACGGAAATAATTCAGAGTGCAAGTCTTACAAGAATGGGCGTGCAGAAAGAAAAGAAAGGGAAAAAATTGATTCAGAATGATATTTTTTCTTTGGGGTCTTCAGGGAAGAGAATTAATTTGAAGCATGATTAATCATTTAACTACCGTACTCTGGAAAGATGCGTATTTAAAAATATGTCAAAGTATATTCGTCCTTCAATTATCGATCGATTTTTAAAACGCTCGTCTTGGCAACAACTCTCAAACCTGGGACCTCGCGAGGTCTTCTTTAGTCCCAGGTTTGAGATGTTATTATTTTTATTACCAAGATGAGGGTCATTTAAATCGATCCATTTTTGAAGGACGAGTTTTCTGTCCAAATTTTAAAAATAAGTGTATTCCCAGAGTTGGACAGTTTAACTAGTTAATAGCGTGATGAATATGTGCTCAATGAAATAAGATCTCTGGTAGGTCCTCGATATCGTCTACATAACATCATTAAAAAGAGATTGAAGTTTGGTCATGTTGTAAGACACAATTCAATGGCCAAAACGATGATATTACAGGGCACACTAGAAGGAGGGAGAAATGGAGATCGACAAAACAAGAACTAGGTCGACATCATCAAAGAATGGACAAGGATCGACAGTCCCACTCTGATCCGCAAGGCAGAAAACAGATGGCATTAGTTCTCATGTCTGCTCTGCGATTGATGCTGTCAGGAGAGTGAGGCAAGGTGAGATGAAGTGGATGGAATCAACATCATTTTAAATGGCTAACTTAGGGACGTTTGTGACCCAAATAAATACATCACTTCAAATCCGGGCAGAAGGCAGAAACGTATTTGGCATGATTTGCCGATTGATGCGATCGAACAAGATAACAAGACTTGCCCAAAACTGTCAGCTGTCTGTCTGGATTTTAAGGATGTATCAAGGATTTCATTATATTGTTATTTACTGAAGAAGGGTTTTGAACCTGAAACGTACTTATTCTTTTTCGAAGCTGTTACATTTATTGAGTTACTTTTTCAAGTCTACAGCTCCTAGTTACTTGGTACCAATTTCACATCTCTGATTATTTGACTTTAAATGAACTTTTGGGTCAACCCAGATACATATTACCATTTTAATGTGGTGGGACAAAAATAATGCCTAATACATATTCTGTGGTCAAGTTTAACTCTAATAATGTTCAACTCTACCTCGATCCATTCCGGAACGGGACTAAACGAAGAAACACGCGACTTTTGTATGACTCGGACCTTTCGCCAACAGGCGATGCTATATAGATTCCTCAAAACACACCCACAAAAACATAATATAAAAATGATATTGTTCCGCTCTAACTCGTCCTATTCCAGAATGGGACAAAACGAAGAATAAAGCGACTTCCACGGTACACATCTGACTTTTCACACCAAGCACTCCATTATCCTAACAGGGCCAGGAGGCCATGATGGAAAACGGTTCATCAGATAACACGATATCTCAGTGTGTTTATTATTGGAGACTGCGAAATACCTTCGTCTTGATGTTTTGTTGATAAATAATGGAAGTAACGTGAAAGGTACTACTAACACAATTTATCTTACTTGTAACGTGAGATGTTACGTTGTGTTACATTTTCCATCCCCTTAAAAGTGTGTAATTGTGGTGTGCAGCGGTAACGCGTCCTAATCACTTGACCTGAATTAAGACATGGTCCTGGGATTCAAACTGTTATCCCAAACACTTCGACGCGTTTCTAATCGTCCTGTCGGAGATTGGCGTAATATTTGAAGGTCCAAAGTTGGGAGACTAAGATGTACATGTGCTTTGAAAGGCTGCATGTGGTGTTCCATGTGTTAAATATATATTGCCACAGGAAAAAAAAAAAGAAGTATTGCAAAGCATTCTGTTCGTTTTTATTTATCTGATAATTTTATCATTTGTCTCATTGACCATTGTCACCAACCCCATTACAACCATCGCCACAAGCACCACCATACTGACACAACAACAACAACGACAACAACAACAATAGCAGCCATCATTCGTCGTCCTCATTATCATTCATCATCAACCATCTCCGTCATACTTCCACTATACCCATTTATTTATTACCACCCCATCATCCAAATTCCACTTACCCAGTTGACTAATCGGGTTCAAACAGCATAAATCTTAAAATAGAGATACAATTTACATCTTTAAAATTCAACACTAAAATATATTCGCTACATATAACAATAATGACATATCTACATAAATCATCATTAACCAGTTCACTGCCATACTCTGGAAAAACTCGTATTTAAAAATTTGGCCAGAAAACTCCTCCTTCAAATATCGAACGATTTAAATGACCATCATCTTAGCAACAACTCTCAAACCTGGGACCAAGGAAGAGTTTTCTGGCCATTAAAAAAAAGCAAATACGAGTTTTACGAGCATGGGAGTTAACTGGTTAAGTTTATATTAAAATCACCGATTACCTGGCCAAAAATTGGAAAGCTAAAATGTCCATATCATAATTAATTGTATCATACATTCAACCAGCGAGATTTTTTATTCAACTTCATCATTTAATTTTTGTTTCACTTGTTTATGCTTCAAACCAATGTGTCCGAATTTGCAGGTCTGATAACCCATATATTGGTTCATTGTTGTAATTGAAATGCCCTCAAGCCGACCCAACATATTCTCCTTTCCAACAACGTTAAAACACGCCCATAATTTCGCTCGATTATCAGATCTTCAAATAAGTTAACATCGCTCCGAACAGATGCATTCCTATTATACATAAATATTATACTAGATCATGAGACGCTCATACTTACACTTCGCATTTTCTTGTATACCTTTATTCATGAAAAAAAAAGGAAATCAGTTGGAAAGTACGAACGATGGCACAAAGAACAACTTTTACGCCTGTTACTCATCATTCTACCTGCATGACTCAGAAGATAACATTTTCAGGATTATCTCTCTCAACTTTTTTACGTTATTATTGGAGTAGTAAAAAGCTTGTTGTGTTACCAACTTTGCATAGTTTTTGCCAAATTGCTTTTCTCTCTTTCATTTTTTATACCCATGCTATTATTTCCTTCCTCCTTTTTAAAAAAAAAATATATATTCTTGAGGTGACTTCCGGTTATTTACCAGAGGACAAAGGATCATCTGCTGTGTTTGAATTTCCTTAATTATTTCTTTATTGTTTTGTACAAATGTGATCTGATTGAAGCGGTATAATGTCGAAGTGAACCACGAGTCAAAAATGGTTTAAAGTTTTTATAACCAAAACTGAGATGTTTTGTTTTGATTTTTCTTTTTACAACACCGTTTTGAGGCTGTGGGCAACAAATTCATCTAATTGAGTGATAGATTAGGGAGCAGGCACTCTGGTGTAAGATAAAGATCTAAAAAACGTGTGTATGAAAGAGTACCAGAAAAATGCATAGGAAAAAAGGTGGAAGAAAAAAAAAAACACATCCCAATAAAACAGTCTGACACTTCATTTAAATATCTCACCAAAGGTTAGGAGAAAACTGAAATCAGGTCCCGGAAGCTCAGTTGATATAGCACTAGGCTCACATGCAAAAAGATAGGCTTCAAATCCGCATGAAAGTCAGTTTTTAATGGCTTTTTTAAAAACCCATTGTTGACCTAGAATTGATTGGGTAGCTGTGTAAGTTAGATTAGACGGGAATTACATTGCGATAGATTGGTGTCCTATAGATAGTATGCGCTTGGCTAAGAAGCTCACAACATTGCCATCCGGAAGTATAACGGACCAACACACAAAACTCTGTGTAACCTTGAACTTTTATAGTCTGGTTAATATAGTTTAGTGAGATCTACTCATAAACATGGATGGCAATAAAACAAAACAAAAAACAAACAATAACAAAGGCCTTAGTGACGTCGACTTCATTCTATCTATTAAAAAGGGTAACACATTGATACTGCCCGTTTACCTCTACGAAGACTAGATAAATGCCAGTTCCATCCACTCTGAAGAACAACTTTAACTATTACTATCTAATGGTGTAAAATAACTTGAGCTGTTACATTGAGCAATATTCAATATACGCGCCCAAAGCGTTTTGCAAGGAGCCCCTAGCCAACAGAAACACTTAACATGTAGGACGAGATAAGACGTCTGCTATGCGATATAACAACGCTGTTTACGGCCAGGTACTCATTGAACACCTGAGTACGGTGAGATAATGTGAGAGAACATCATTTCCCAAGGACTCAACTATGCGCCGCTCAGAGCGGGACTCGAATCCTGTACCATCCGGTCCGAAAGCAGTGTCAAACCATAAGACCATACAGCCACACAAAGGTAACCAACACGCTCTTTGCCACTGCTAATACACAAGTAGTTTTTAAGTTGAATCGCCTATCTGGTCATTTCCACACCTCTAGTAGTTCCTTAGCTATACGTTTAGTTATAAATCACTCAAAACGCCTGGCAAATCTATCCAACAGTAGCAGCCTCCCTCATAAAGAAAATAATTTCGGTACTGACGGATCATTTCTGGATTAACGTTGGGTTCCTTCGGCAAACTGAAACCTTAGTATAAATAACGCCAGGCTCTAAACAACCGAAATTATGACAAAACGCATTTTTGTTCATGTTGGCCAAAGATCTTGTACGGCTAATATTATAGAATGAAAGAAGTTGACGCTATCTTTTTTTTTTTTTTGACGGCCAGTTTGGGGATTTATTCTCACGAAAGAATTTCTAGCAGACTATTAGCGTTAAAGGTTACACATAGTACTGCGTCTTTGTACGATTCATCTGGCAGGCAAAAATGACGAGTGCTTTATCTGAAGGCATAACATCAATATATGACCCCGTGCCTCTAAAAAATAAATTGTGTCAAAAGGATTTTTCAATACTGAAAATGTAGTTTTAACCATAAAATATGAGACATGGATAAAGTTAATTTGATTTAAATACTATGGATAAATAAATAATACAATATGTTTAACGAAAGACTAACATTTCAGATTTCTGATTATTAAGGCGGTTAAGGCATTGCACTAAGATCGAGAGGGTCCTGGGTTCAAGCCCCGCTTCGGCACTTTCGTTTATTTCCTTGGGCAAGATTATTAACCCCTATTTTTCTCACTGTAGACAGCATGGGTGACTCTATTGACATCAGACATTTTGTTTGATGGGTTATCTATATTCCTTAATGGAATGCCTAGGCGACGGGATCTAATGGTGCCGTTGCGAAAAGGCGTAACATTCACTTGTATATGTATACACTGACTCTTCCCGACAAATAGGCTTCAACAAGTCGTAACGTCACTTCCCTCGTAATGACGCATGGTAACTTAGTAACTGGCTCTAAACTATCGGAACAATGGCCCTTATGAAATATTTCTCCGAAGAGCACAAAAGCGTATCCAGAGGGGAAAAAAACATTATAAATCTGATCATGTATTTGACTTTTACACAGTCTGATCACAAGACATATGAAAAGATCTAGCCAGCATGTAGAATATAAAGTACCGATTTTTTTTGTTTAGAATCACGATGGCCGCCGTTGCTGGGCGACGTGACATCAGACTATTGAATCCAATTACCAGATTGAAGAGGAACGCGTTGGTCACAGATTAAATCCCGTCGTTGTGAACACCATAGACACCGAGAGGAAGGGAACATAACCACGCCTCTAGGACAGTCGTCATAATGTAAACAATGGCAGTGATTGGTAAACATAGGGAACTGCACAGGTTTCACTATCGATGGTATGTGTCAAAGTAAATTACCCACTGTTTATTACTTGATCAATAGAACCAACATAGAAAACTATGAGTAAACTTAAACATTTAAAATGTGATCGAGAAAAACGTGTGATAACTAGACGTCTAGGCACCCATTTGAAGGTATAAAAACAATAACAATGATAGGAGAAAGGTCGATTTCATTCACGTTATTGTTTATATAAAAAAAACAACTATGCACGTGAAAAGGTATGTCACAAATTCCATGTTTTGATTGGTCAAAAACTACTGGTTAATTATGGGGACAACACAAAAACACAAACAACTTTTTGGGGCTCGATGGGCTCTATGAATGAGCAAACCTACACAAAAAGTACACGATTCATTTCTTTAAAAATGTAAACCGCAATACTGAGACTCCAGTCCTGTGTGGAAATGTACTTATCACTTGGTCACCAATCAAGGGATTGAAATTGGTAGCAAATCCATTCACTCAATATCAAAATGACCTCTCTCTCTCTCTCTCTCTCTCTCTCTCTCTCTCTCTCTCTCTCTCTCTCTCTCTCTCCCCCTCACCCCTACTTGTCATTTATTGGGGTGTCAGATTTGAGACAGTCTTTAATGGACATGTCTTGGAGTCTTCTAATGTGTCACCACGAAGTATAAATCTTTTAACCAATATGAAGAAAATGCCTTTTGTCAGCGTAAGGAAAATAAAGTCGCGATTCTGATAACATCTTTTATGAGAATGTGAGAGAGGTGAACGTCTGAGGTTATTATTACTTTATTGTTGTGCAGTGGCGGTTCTAGCCTATTTACAGTGGTGGGGCAAAGAGGATTCGGTCATATATATATATATATATATATATATATATATATATATATATATATATATATATATATATATATATATATATATATATATATGATATATATTTTTTATTTTTTATTTTTTTGTTTTTTTTTTTAATAAAAATTTTTTTTGATTTTTTTTTCGCCTTTAAACAAAAAATATTTCAACCACCAATAATCACATTCACAATGAAATGACAATACCAGTAGATTTTAATTCTTCCAAACGTAATCAAAAATGAATCACGAAAGAGAATACAACTAAAAAATAAAGCGACGAGACATAATGCGACAACACCTTGACAATACAAGTCCATTTCCTTCACTCGAAAAATTAAAGAGATGCTTTAATCCCTCAACGGCGATATTAATATTGCTTTTACATATTTCTGGTTTTCAGTAGTACGTAGTAACCTTAAAGTTTTCATGGAGAAGCAACAACAGCGATATGACTCGAGTTTCATTCAGAGCTCAAATTGCATAATTTTTACTGCTGTCTTGGTGGTCAGAATGATTGTGCCGGTGGTGGTAGTGGTTGGAATAGTGGTAGCGGTGGTGGTGGTGGTGGAGGAGGAGGAGGAAGACGAGGCGGTGAGGGGTAATTATGGTAGTGGTTTTGGTGGTGCTGTTGGTTAGAATGATAGTTGTGGAGACGATGACGGAAATTGTATGATGATGTTGATATTGTTTTTATTGCTATTGTTGTACTTGTTGTTAATATTGTTGTTGTTGTTGTTGTTGTTAATGATGATGATGATGATGATGATGATCATGATGATGATGATGATGATTATGATGACAACGACGATGTCGTCGACAATGATGGTTACCATACGATATTACAAAATTTATTCAATCTTAGGCTTTCGCCAATTAATCATACAATTTGATGACCACATACATGAAAGTGGAAAATAATGGCAAATGGGACCAAACAATAAACTGATACCATTAATAACCACCAAAAAAAATACAACAATAGTAATACCACCAATACGTACAATAATAATAACAATGATAATAATAATAATAATAATAATAATAATAATAATAATAATAATAATAATAATAATAATAATATAATAATAAAATAATAATAATAATAATAATAATAATAATAATAATAATAATAATAATAATAATAATAATAATAATAATAATAATAATTAATAATAATAATAATAATAATAATAATAATAATAATAAAAATAAAAATAATAATAATAATAATAATAATAATAATAATAATAATAATAATAATAATAATAATAATAATAATAATAATAATAATAATAATAATAATAATAATAATAATAATAATAATAATAATAATAATAATAATAATAATAATAATAATATTACCATCATCATTACTACTACCACCACCGCTACCACTATACCACCATCACCATCATTATTACGTTTCCAATTATTTTTTCTCGTTTTTTAAAATTTGATATCTATCAAAACAGACGAAAATTCCGGTGATTTTTTTAAAGGGTAGTTAAAATATCTACGATTTTATTAGCCCTGAAAACTACGATTTTTATTTTCCTATCTAAAGTAGGCAGGTCTGCTATGACAAGTATCAGTATCAGTTCCATAGTCAAAATAAGAAAAACAAAAACAACGTTTATTTAATATTAGGCTTTCGCCAATACTTCATACAATATAATTAAGACAAAATAATGTTACCAATCTCTCCTCATGTATTCGTTTGACTATCGTCACAATAATTACCGTGTTATCTTTGCTCCTTACCCAACCAATCCCTTGCTTCCCGCCTCTTCATCGCGAACCATCTTATGTGTGTATTAGCTTCAGGACGGGCAAGTACGGAATCTGCCCACCCTTCCTTTAAAGGTATTTATTTCCTCTATAACTTAGAATTCAACTATCTCCTTACTCAGAAGAGTATTTCTCGTATACTAATTCAATTGTTGAGAAAACCAAAATGGTGGTTGTATTTTATATATTTATTTAGTCGTGACTTTTGAATAAAAGTGTTTTGTTTTATTAGACGGAATACAATAGAAAATTACATTGTTTTGCAAAATTATTTAGTCTGGCAATAAAAATACTGCGGTAATTACTTTAAGAATAATAAAAAAAAAGAATTAACAAATTAATTTGTTAAAAAACAAAACAAAAAACAACAACAAAAAACAACAACAACAACAACAAACAAATAAGAAAACAATTTAAATAAATGAGTTTTGAGAAACACTAAAGAAAACGAGGGAAAAAAAAAGAAATAATTTAAATGGATAAACAAATATATAAAAACAACACAAACTAATACTAAATTGATATAATATTAGTAAATTAATAAATTTAATTCAATACTGGAACCTTCCCAGCACAAGTAAGGCAATAAATAAAAAAAAGTTCGTTTGCCAAAATCTCTATTTAGTGTACACTGGTTAATAAGGTGGGCTCATTTGAATTAGCCCGACCTAGTACTAGAGAGGCCAGACAGCAAAATCACCGTCAGGCCCCCCTCGTGGATCTTTACCTTGCAGTTGGTGAGGGGGCTTGAGGCACACGGGAGGGCAAAGGTGTAAATCCCGGTCGACCGTCACGAGACCATCCCGGGTATCGAGCCAACGAGCCACATGAGCTGCTCGCCCCGGTGTGTGACTAAATTTGATCCAAACCCGGTGCCCGAATAGCAGCCCTATCCCGGGCGCCACACTATTGTCCTTATGTCGAGTCCCAACCAGTCCCGTCAATGGCGAAGCGGTCTGCCGCCTAGCCAAATAATACCGCGTTCGTGTCGCCCGGGTCGTCGGCACGTCCGAGAAAAAAGCAAACGTCCCATGCATCAATCGATTCGCGGCCTGCCGATTGGAAAATGCGACGGCGGGGATGGCGAACTGACGCGTATATTGTCCCTGAACGTCGAGAGCCAGAGTATGGCAAAAAATGAGCTTTTATCAAAGCTACTGGCCGTTCATTGCGTTGATATCCTCCTTTTACAGGAGACCCACCTTTATTCAGGCGCGCAATCTTCCCGATTCCAGATCCCAGGCTATACGGTGGTCCAACGCGAGGACACTTCGAGGCTCAAAGGAGGGGTTAGCGTTTACGCTAAAGAGCCATCGAAGGTAAGGGTAATTGAGAGCGTAACGGACAGCAATGGGGTGAACCGAATTTCCGTGGAAGTAGGTGGACTGTGTTTGCATAATATTTACAAACCACCTAGAGCGACTTGGACTACACCACCGGTACCGGTGGTCAGCCATCCTTCCATCTGTCTGGGAGACTTTAATAGCCACCATCACGAATGGGGCTACCGAGACTGCAACGAGGCAGGAAGACAACTCCGCTCATGGATGGACTGTAATGATCTACACCTAGTGTACGATCCTACAGCCAAGGGTACCTTCCGGGGTACCCGCCATAAGAAGGAGTACACTCCAGACCTCACCCTCGTAACGAAAAGCGCGAACGGTGAACCGCTGCAGGTGAAGCGGACAGTCCTCGGGGACTTTCCGCATAGCCAGCACAGGCCGGTTCTTGTCACAGCTGGGGTGACAATACCGAGGGTGCAGTCTCTCCCACTTTGCAGATGGAATTTCAGGAAGGCTGACTGGGAGGAATTCAGTTCCTATATCGAGCAGGTCTGCCCTGCCAATCCTCCCAAGTCCAAGAATATAACCAGATTTAGTAGGCTACTGGTTAAGAGCGCTCAACGCTCTATTCCACGGGGCAAGCGGAAATTCTACACCCCTTGCTGGACAGCAGAGTCGGAAGAGCTGTACCGAGAGTACCAGCAGACCCAGTCCCAGGACACAGCCGATAGACTACTTCAGTCTCTGGCAGAGGGAAGGAAGCAACGGTGGCAGGAGACCGTGGAAAGTCTCGACTTTACACACTCCAGCCGCCACGCTTGGCGTTTGATAAAGAAATTGGACCCAGATCGGAATTTCGCGAAGGCTGCACCGGAATGCGAGGCAGACACAATTGCCAAGAATATTAAGAACCGTAGTAAGCGGGTCCCTAATCAGGCTTTTGAGCGCGGTGTCCGCAAGGCGTACCGAACGATTTTGGACTCGCTACCTGCGGAGGAGTCGGACTGGACGGCCCCGTTCAGTCCCCGAGAAGTGGGTGCAGCCATTAGCGAAGTAAAGAACGGCAAAGCAGCAGGGATAGATGGTGTATATCCCGATATGGTGACGCATCTGGGCCCCAGGGCACGGGCCTGGCTAGCAGAGGCAATGTCTGACGTCCTTGCAAAAGGAAAGCTTCCACAAGTGTGGAAGCACGCGAAGATAGTTGCCATCCTGAAGCCAGGGAAGCCGGCGAAGGAGGCAGACAGCTACAGACCCATATCGCTGCTGAGCTGTCTTTACAAATTGTTGGAGCGTGTTCTATTAAACCGATGGGGGCCGGTCCTAGACGCTGCCCTGCCACCAGAGCAGGCAGGCTTCAGGGAAGGGAGGTGCACCACGGAGCAGGTCATTGCCCTTACAGAGCATATTGAGCACGGGTTCGAGAGAAAACAGCAAACAGGTGCTGTGTTTATAGACCTATCAGCGGCGTACGATACGGTCTGGTGCGATGGGTTAATGCTCAAACTTGCAAAAATCATAAGGTGCAAAAAGACCTTGAAGTTGTTCTCTTCGATCTTAGGGAAAGGCAATTCCACGTCGCGCTGGGAGACGTCACGAGCAAAGTAAGGAAATTGAAGAATGGGGTCCCTCAGGGGTCGGTACTTGCGCCAATGTTGTTTAACGTTTACATTAGCGATATGCCGAACACTTCCTCCCTGAGGCTGGGATACGCAGACGACTGGGCACTCGTTACTCAGAGTAAAGTGTGGACCCGTCTCGAGAGCGTACTCAGCGAGGACGTCACCAGACTCAAATCCTACTTTGACAAGTGGTACCTGAAGATGAACACTTCAAAAACCGTGGCCACTGCATTTCACTTATGCAGTGGTTGGCACACCCGTAAACTGAATGTCCTAGTCGGGGACCAGCCACTCCCATATGAGCCGCGTCCAAAATATTTAGGGGTGACGTTGGATCGCAGCCTTACCTATCGGGTTCATCTCGAAGGGGTTGCCCGGAAGATAGAGAAGCGGAATAGTCTTCTGAGGAAGCTGGCGGGATCGACTTGGGGCGCTAGCCAAGCGCTCCTGAGAACATCCGCCCTGGCACTATGCTATTCCACCGCGGAGTATTGCGCTCCAGTGTGGGGTAGAAGCAGAAACGTTGAGAAGGTGGATGTAAAACTTCGCAAGTCGATGCACATAGTGTCGGGAACGCTAGCAACAACCCCTAGAGAATGGGGCCCGGTAATGGCAGCGATCCAGCCCCCCGATGTCCGGAGGGAGACCATTACGGGAAACTGGCTGAGTAAGATCAAAGAGAGAGGGAATGGGGATACCCCTCTCATGCGCATAATGAACGGTGCCCCCGTTTCGAGCCGAAATAAGTCCCGGCAACCCTTGTACGCAGAATCCCTGACTACCGACAGAGCTGCACATACGAGATGGAAGTCGGTTTGGACGAATTCAATCCCTCGTGGGGGCGGGGACCTACACTCCTCTAAGCTTGGTGAGAAGTTGCCAGGCTTTGATACCAGTAAGAGGAGACACTGGGTAGCTGCGAATCGGCTTCGGTCGAGGAGCTGCCTAACGGCCGGTGCGTTACATCAGTGGGGTCTAACTTCCTGTCCTTTATGTCCACGCTGTGGACAAGAACCCGAAACGGCAGAGCATCTAGTCGAAAGGTGTGTTGTGACGATGCTACCAGGCGGGTTCGCGACGGTGCACGAATGCGGACCGGACTTTGCTGATTGGGTCGATCGTCATAACATAATAGTGTGAACCATAAGAAGCAGCACCGTCAGGCGACGTGACGATGAGATGACGATGTGGGCGGAGTGGAGTGGAGTGGTTGGGGGGGGGGGGGGGGGGGATAAAAAGAACAGGAGCGCATCCTGGTTTATGCATTACGGGGTGCATGGTGATTCGCAATCTATCAAAGATACACACAAATTGATTTCAGTACGAAGTATCAAGTTTAAGTAGTAACTTTTGAAATTATCTAATTTAAATTTGATTATTTCGGACCTGGTAATACAGCTTTTAACTTGAAAAAACAGGCTGGTATTTGCCCACCCTGCCCATTATTACCAGCCGTCCCTGTTGTTGTGGAAGTTGATAACTTGAATGAAGAAACTCGAGAACGTAAATACCATAGATAGAAAACAAATGTTATCTGTATTGAAAGAGAGGGCTTGATGTCAGTATCTCTGAAAATATTTTTTAATGTAGTTGTTAGTATAGGAAATAGAAAAAAAAACTGTCCCAACACTCAATAAATAAAAGCTAAGAGGAAAGAGATTTTATACGACGAAGGAAATTTGAATTTATGGTCCTTGACTAAGTCATTTCGGTAAGATAAAAGAAAATTATGTTAAATTTGAGTGTTTTCATTTGCAACTTGTGATGCAGGATTTAGTATTTGATGGTGATCAGATGATCGAAAAAGTTACGATTTAAATAATATTACGAGCAATACAGAGGGAATTGTAGCAATCATTGTCTATTCGTTTTCGTTTCTTTCTGAAATTATCATCGATTGCGCACCCT
>NC_088361.1:87763311-87765811 GCF_034508935.2 Berghia stephanieae | reverse complement strand
TTGATGGTTGCACCAAACCACTGGTTCGATTTTTCTTCGATGGGCAAGTAGTCCTGTAAAGTCCTATCGTACTTGATGTTATTTCCTGGAATGTAACGCAGAGATGGTTAGAGTTAGAGGTATGTCACAAGGCAACGTGCACAGATTTAGGTCGAATAACCGAATGCAACGATGAGCTTGATTTAACCCTCTCCTTACCTACTATAGGAAATTGTAACATTCGTTACGATACAACCAACATTTTGCTTATTCAAATTTCTCTTGTACATCATAAAATTTATAGAAAATGAATAGTGTATTGTAGAGCATGTTTTGCTAAAGAAATTATGTATCGCAAGAACTTTACCGCTATTGTGTTTCAGTGATAAAAAATATATATTTTTGTGTTGTTGGGTGTGAAGTTTTGGAGAAAATCCTGAAAATGTCTGGTAAGGAGAGAGTTAATATTGTTATAATGGACAATATATCGTGTTGTTTTGAGAATAATTCCAATTTTAAGTAGATCTGACTTTCCCGTAAATGAGGACAATCTTTTGAATAATATTAATCATGCAAAGCGTGAAGGCAGTGTGTCAAAGCAGTAAGGTCTTTGCTTCGTTCCCACAAGTACTCTAGTTCGATCCCTCCTCCGCGTTGAGTGACCATGAACAAGTCCTCTTGCCCTATCTTTCTCACTTTGCGGGCTTGATTATTTCTTTGAAAAAGATCTTTGAGACAAATCTTTCCTTAAGGGAATTAATTATTATTATTATTATCATCATCATCATCATCATCATCATCATCATCATCATCATCATCATCATCATCATTATTATTATTATTATTATTATTATTATTATTATTATTATTATTATTATTATTATATATTATTATTATTTATATTATTATTATTATTATTATATTATTATTATTATTATTATTATTATTATTATTATTATTATTATTATATTATTATTATTTATATTATTATTATTAATATTATTATTATTATTATTATTATTATCATCATCATCATCATCATCATCATCATCATCATCATCATCATCATCATCATCATCATCATCATCATCATCATCATCATCATTATTATTATTATTATTATTATTATTATTATTATTATTATTATTATAAAAACAATTATGTCAAGCTCTTGAACATACCTTTAACCCTAGTTGTTTTATTTTTAATTACCGCCCCATTTCCTTAGGCAAGTCTTAGTGTTCGGTTCAAAACGGTTACACAGCCACCCGTCACATACATGTCCAAATACTAATCAATCATCTAGGACTTATTCGTCTCCAGCTAACTTCAAATCATACTATTTTAACCACTTAACGGCCGTCTTCTCGAAAAAAACACAGATTTAAAAATTTGGCCAGAAAATTCGTCCTTCTAATATCGATCGATTTAATTGACCTCATCTTGGCAACAAACAAAAAAGAATTGCCAAGATGATGGTCATTTAAATCGATCAATATTTGAAGGACGAGTTTTCTGGCCAAAAGTTTAAATACGTGTATTTACGGTAGTTAACTGTTAAATACGAGCTTATGCCATTCGTAATTTTAAAATGTGTGGTCTTGTGGTAGAACAACCTCTGGCCCACCTGTAGGTCCATGTTTGAGTCCCACTGTTTCGACATAAATTGGAGTCTAAGGAGTTTGGAGACGACTCTTTACTCACATTCTCTCATCATATTCAAGTGTAACATGAGTACTTGTCGTGTATTGGCATTGTCTTTGTTGGGGGAAAAATGAAATTGCGTCTTACAAGAGTTATAGTGTGTCGTTGTACATGTTAGGACTTGACTCAGGTGTGGATGAGCACCTGGCTGTAGGCAGTGATAGGTATTGTAAGAGTGTTTGTACAAAAAGCACGCCGAACAAGCGACGACTGGTACTTAATGAGATAGAAATTATATGGTTCTATAAGGCCTCATGGGGGAATATAATATGAAACATTGTGAAGCGCACGGAGCATGGTAATTCCGTGGAAATGCGCTCTATAAACGTTCATATTTATTTATTTGTTGCTGTTGGCTTGACCCCCTTGCTGCTCTAGGCACATTTAGTGAATATTGTGCTATATAAAATCTCACCTTTTTTTTACAAATTGAATTTCAAATCACTTGAGTTAATCATTCATTCATTTATTCCTTGTGTGCTCACCTTTGGTATCGAAAGGCACCTGCTGACACGAATTGACTCTATCTGTTTTACACCTGTACACAGCACCTGCTTTCTCTACATTAGGCTGCCTAGTCTGTGCCTTGGGTGCCCCTATCAACAGCCTGGGGATAGAAGAGATGAGAGAAATAAATAGACCAGAGTTACAGCTTCTGTTGATGAGCAAGACGAGATAGACATTTGATCACATTTAATTTTTATTCTGATTTTAAATAAATTAGTTAACATCCTAATCAGTGCCAGCCCCCCCCCCCCCTCGCCACCCCCCCCCCCCCCCACACACACACACATACATACAAACACGCACACACACA
>NC_088361.1:87753311-87755811 GCF_034508935.2 Berghia stephanieae | reverse complement strand
AATATTCTTGTGAAAAAAATATCGGAAATCCAAGAGAAAAACAAACTGGTTTAACCAGAAGAAAGATGACTTCTACATTTGCTTTCATAAATTATCACTTTGAAATGACTTTAAAAAGATGTAATAATAATAATAATAATAATAATAATAATAATAATAATAATAATAATAATAATAATAATAATTAATAATAATAATAATAATAATAATAATAATAATCATAATCATAATAATACTACTACTACTACTACTACTACTACTACTACTACTACTACTACTAATATAATAATAATAATAATAATAATAATATATAATAAATAATAATAATAATAATAATAATAATAATAATAATAATAAATAATAATAATAATAATAATAATAATCATAATAATAATAATAATCATCATAATAAGAATAATACTAATAATAATAATAATAATAATAATAATAATAATAATAATAATAATAATAATAATAATAATAATATATTATTATAATAATGAAATAATAATAATAATAATAATAATAATAATAATAATAATAATAATAATAATAATAATAATAATAATAATAATAATAATAATAATAATAATAATAATAATTGTCCTCAAATTAGTGGCAATTTGTCATTTGGTTATGCGTTTTATAACAATACAATATTATATAGAACATACATTACATAATATACTAATGTAGTTCACATAGGTCATAATATGTCCCATTTTATAACGAAAACGAAACTAAATTCTTTAATTTAAGCCTTAAGCCACTGAGCGGAATTTATGTCGGGTTGACGTAGATCCTAAAAATTGAATTTTTGGTCAAAGACATGAGACTAAATACGTCTTTAAAAATATTGTATTAAAGAAAATGAATACAATTTCTCAAAGTGATAAAATCTAAAATTGACCGATTAAAATGACCCTCTTACTGTTAAAATCTCTCAAACCTGGAACTGCATCCCTATCTTGTCAAAACCTCTTAATCAAGTTTTTGACAAGATGAGGATCAGTTTAAGCGATTGATATTTGAAGGACGAGCTTTCTGGCCAAAATTTTTAAAACGTGTTTGTTTATTTATTATTATTATTTTTTAATAAAACTATTTGTAAGCTTTTTTTATTGCTCAGAGTACGATACTTGACTTCAGATTAAAATTTTGGAACAAAACAGAGTTGACATAATCAGCTCTTTGTTATTGTTTTTATACAGCCTGCTATCTGATTAGTTCTCACTAAATTCTACCAGTCAGACTAAAAACGTTAAAGGTTACAAATAATTTTCTGTTTCGGTACATTTTAAGTGGCTGGCAGATGTTGTGAGTATTTTACCTAAACGCATAGCATCAATAGAAACGGAAACAGGATGAGTGAGCAAAACATCCATCGGATCATAATAATAATATTATTTGATACTCATCAATCATCTGCGAAAGGGAAATCCCGAAACGTAAGTTCATCGTATTCGCCTCGACGCTACGACATTCGCTCCATATCGTTTTTATCATACATGATTATGTTATACTCTTCTCCCTCCTCAAGCCGCAGCCTTTACATTTATTCATTTAGATAAATAATCGCGAAACATCTGGGGCGTGTTGATATTACGACACACCGTGTGTATGACTAAGAATATTACACTGTTTATAAATTTGTTGATAAAATAAATAAGATGGTAAATATTACGATGGTGACTAACGTGGTAAAGAATGCAAAGGAAAGGGTGAAAATAAAAGAAAATAAAAGAAAAGAGAAAGCAGGCCCCGGCATTTACGTTTTGGGTATTTCTTTTGTGTTCTTAAATATAGTTCATATAAAAGTACATTCGTTCTATTTATCCACATGAGATTATTTTAAAGGTCTTTCAAGAGAAATGTCTCACGAATTACTCCGGCGTCAGCCACAGTCCAGCGTCGCAAAGTCAGCAAAAGGAGATCGCTACATTTCTTGCTCAAAGCAAAAACAAGGAGTCTACAGCGGGACTCGAACCCAGAGTGGAAGAACAATGCCTTAACCATCCGATCATCTCGCCCCTTACTAGCATTACGTGCTTTTGAAAAATAAATACAAGTAAATAACTTACCCACTTAACCCCTTATTTAAAAAAACAAACATTTCTGGTTTTTAAGCTCACGTGGAAAATTCGTATTGTATTGCAATGCCGCTGTAATAAATCAAACATAAGGTTGCATGGTAAACAATAATTATTTGAGAAACCGTTGTTCGACTTAACCAACTTGAAAAATGTAAAGAAACTAAATTCGTGAGTAATATATTTTTCACATTAACTCGCTTTTCTAGAAAATTTGGCTTGTCAGGTTCAAGCACGGAAACACAGACTTGCTACCGATTTTTTGTTGTAAAACCCACAAGAAAACAATATAGGGAATGAGATTAGCGGAAGAGTAGCGTCCCTCGATTGGACGTCACCCAAAGTCTGTGACTCGAAGCGAGGACGAGAGACGCATGCGCACAACCAACATGATGTTCTCTCTCTAATAA
>NC_088361.1:87740811-87748311 GCF_034508935.2 Berghia stephanieae | reverse complement strand
GTGTGCGTCATCAGGTTTTAAAGATTTTATTGATAAAGGCGAATGTCTTTTTGAAAAAAAAAAACAACGTTGATTTCTTTCTTAGGTTTGCCTTTTTATTTTCTTCGTTTCTTTTCATTTGGGCTTTGTTTCAGTTTTGTTGTTATGTTGTTTTTTTGTTGTTGTTGTTTTTTTTTTTTTTTTTTTTTTCTTGTTTTAACATTGTTGCGTTTTTTAAAAAAAAACTGATAGTAGTATTTCTTTCCATTCCAAGAATGAGCCCTTAACAATGTGGGTACTACTCAGATTTGTCGGTTTACTGCGTTTGTGACATTTCATTTCAGCATTAAAAGTACAGTGTGAAGTTAATTCATAGTTCTAGAGCTTACATCTACCCCCGCCCCCCCCCCCCCCCCAAAAAAAAAAATAATAATAATAAAATAAAATAAACAAACAAACAAATAAACGAAACGGATTGTTTCAGACTGGGAACAGGGGCAAAGAAACTTTTGATCTATATGTGTGCTAAATTGATTCTCTCCTACATGCACTCAAGTACAAGTAAAATAACCCAAATTCATATTGTCTTATTGATATAATGGAAATGGAACCAACCGACACAAAACGGCCATCTCACGATGATTTAGATGCTAAAAATTGAATTTCTAATCATGAGTATTGTCTCAGATTTTAGATAAATTTATTCAATTTCTTGTGGACAATAAATATGATTTTTTAAACTGCTAAAACTAAATTCTCTTCTGGTTATTAAAACAATATAACTTTTTGTCACCTAGGTTAACCCCATATAATACAGCTTTGAGGTGAATTATAACAAATATTTTCAAAGGGGCAGCGTAGCTCAGCGGTACGGTCTTTGCTTCGTACCCGAAAGGTACCGAATTCGATCACCCGCCGCTGCGCTGTGTGGCCTTGAGCAAGTCACCTCGCCATAACTAAATTTGCGGCGCTGCACTGCGGTCGACGCATGTGATATTCTAGTCTTCCCTTGGAATAGACCCTAGAGACAAATTTCCCCAATTGGATGAATAAAAGGAATTTTATTTTTTATTTATTTATTTATTTATTTACTTATATAACACAATTCATCCTCTATGACCGACGTGCACATATATTATTTAAGTCTGATAACCAAATACAATTATGGGCTTATTTTAACATTGCCCTAATGGACAATATTTTGCTTTAGTTTGAGAGTATGTCCATTTCAACAATGAGCCCATAATAATTAGGGTTATCAGACCTGCAAATATGTACACGTCGTCTATTACAATATTGAATTAAGCCCATAACTGCGTTCGAGTATCAGACTTGTATTGATGTGCACGCAGATACCCAGACACGGTCACAACTGAACATACAGAACACTCACACACAAACACACAAACACACAGTCACAAACACACACACTCACACACACACACACACACACACATACAAGCACACTCACAGGAGAGAGAGAGAAAGAAAAAAAAGAGAGAGAGAGAGCAAGAGAGAGAGAGTGAAAGAGAGAGAGAGAGAGAGAGAGAGAGAGAGAAGGGGGGGGGGGTGTCTCGTGTAAAAAGAAATATATTACATCTGTCTCCCACACGCCAAAAGACTTTGCCCTATAACTGACTGGAACCATTGCTGTTACTGAGATCAGATTCAGATGAGCAGCGATATTTTGTGAGAGATCCCTCTCTATCATTTTTGACCTTCGGGTTAGAAACTCCCTTCCCTTTCAACTTTATAAAATATCAACAAAGACCCACCCCCTTCTCTCTCTCCTCTCTCTCTCTAGATATATATATATATATATATATATATATATATATATATATATATATATATATATATATATATCTGTCAGTCTCTCTCTCCTCTCTCTCTCTCTCTCTCTCTCTCTCTCTCTCTCTCTCTCTCTCTCTACATCGCTCTTTCTATCTATCTATCTATCTATCTATCTCTTCTCTCTCTCTCTCTCTCTCTCTCTCTCTCTCTCTCTCTCTCTCTCTCATTATCTCCAACGGCCACTTTAGCGGAGAGGTATAGGCAATCAAAGAGTGAATGAATGAATGAATGATTGCATATATTCGGTATGTATTTACTTGGCATCCATAACCCCTAGGCTTACATTAACATACTCACGCGTAAGAGTAAGAAGGCGCATGCTGGCCAAATTCTCATAATAAAATAACTACACACATGCGCTGTGTTCCTTCTTTATCGACATAGTGAGTGAGCGGCTGATAAGCTAAGCAAGACTTCGATAGACCTGAACTTGGAATAATATAATAACTGGCACCTCGCCAAACCAAAGACCGGTGCATCTCTCTCTTTCTTTCTTTGTCATGGATAATTTCTTATATCCCAAACGTGTCTGTTTTCATTATGGTAAATGCCTTATATTTTGTACTATGCATTGCCTTCGATAACCAATTAATCACTGATAGGCGGCAGACACTGCCTTGCTTTTGCTTACATTCATTTCGTATGCATGATAAACGATTGTTTTTATAATGTTAGGAGAAAATAAACACGGATAAAGGTGATTTTTAGTCTTGAAAAAAAAAAGAAAAGAATTTGAATGAATATAAAGATGTTTGATGTCAAAAGTTAACACCCATGCTGTCTAAAGAAAGCAAATTGGGGGTTATTAATCTTACCCAAGGAAAAAAAAAAACGAAAGTGCCCGAAGCGGGCTCGAACTTGGGATTGTCGGGTCACAGTGCAATGCCTTAATCCACTCGGCTAGCCCCCCCCCCCCCCCCCCCCCCCCCCCCCGCGCAGTCCTTTTGCAAACGTTAAATTATAATGCAGCGTTTGAGATAATATCATACTCATCGCCTCAAAACATTATTATCTCGGGATGGTTAAGATGATAGAAATCACATTTCTAGCCAAACATACCCGACCTGGGTTGAGTCTACATTATAATCTACTGAGGAGAATGGAAATATACTGTTTTCGAGTGACGATAACCAAGATTTCATATAATTTTTGATAATGGTTTAAAAAGTTTATTTTTAGGCAATTGCCATTATAACTCATACAAGAATATAATATTTTCATCAACAAATCAAGTAAGTACAATCAATAATAAAGCAAGCAAGACAAACAATGATAATAATAATGATAATAATAAAATAGTAATATAAAGATAAGTTTTACTAGATATAACTAGACTTCTTAGCATCTAGTTCAGCCTGACTAAATACCGTTTTGAGACGACATGATAATGCTGCACAATTTTATACCATTTTTATATCATCAACATCATCATCATCATCATCATCATCATCATCATCATCATCATCATCATCATCATCATCATCACAATCACAATCATTGCAAATAAATCTTATTAACGACTTCAAACCGTGAAACGATCTAAATTAACGAGTTGAGAGCTTCGTCAATTTATAATAATTATGAAGTACCAACTACTCCAATATTTAGAAGGAAAAAAAAACTAGATAGTATCCCCTATTCCTTGTCGTGTGTTTACATTTTGATTCATTTTTATCTTTCATTTTATTGTTAAATCAAAAGGGAAGATACGTCGTTAAATAGATACAAAGTCAGGGGCATCCCAACTTTGTGAATTGTTAAAAAAAGTTAATGTTAAAATAATCCGATGTAATCTTGCATGGCCGGAGTAAAGCCTAGTTTTTCCAGTTTTTGTTGCCATGTTGGGTACAATTACTACACTAAGGTATTCTGACATAACGCCATAAAAAAAATTGGCCAGAATTTTTAAAACTTCAAATAGCACGTCTAACCGGTAATTCGCAGGCCTGGGGTTCGATTCCAAGTCGAGGCAGGCTGAATTTTTGGGATGATTTTTATTATTATTCTTGTATATATCTGTTTGCTTTGTCTAGTGCTGTTTCAGTCATAAGTTTTCAGCTTCAAATATTGATGAATTACGATGACTTTCAAGTTGGTAAATTTATTTTAGACATCATTTCTTTCTTGATGTCTCAGGTTTAAGTATTGTTGATAATTTGAAGGTCATCTTATTTCGTCTTAATTTATTGATTTTTGATTGAAAATAATTTCTGGCCAAGTTTTATTTCTAATCTTTCTTAAAATAGATGTTTTGCCAGGGTGCGGCATTTGCTAAACACACCACAAGCAGCTTTTGAAGACTTTACAGTTTACAGCAGGTAAAGGCGGTTGTTTGGATAGAAGATTTGAAAAAAATAAATAAAATAAAATAAAAGCTAACAGATGAAAAGGCAATAAACAAACAATGCAAATCTCTCTCTCTCTCTCTCTCTCTCTCTCTCTCTCTCTCTCTCTCTCTCTCTCTCTCTCTCTCTCTCTTTTCTTCTTCTTCTTCTTCTTCTTCTTCTTCTTCTTCTTCTTCTTCTTCTTCTTCTTCTTCTCTTCTTCTTCTTCTTCTTCTTCTTCTTCTTCTTTCTTCTTCTTCTTCTTCTTCTTCTTCTTCTTCTTCTTCTCTTCTTCTTCTTCTTCTTCTTCTTCTTCTTTCTTCTTCTCTTCTTCTTCTTCTTCTTCTTCCTCTTTTTCTTCTTCATCCCTCCTCCCCTCTTCTCATCCAACTCTCCCTCCTCCCCTCCAGCTCTATTCCCCCCCCCCCCCCCCCCCTTAGATTGTGTGTGTGTGTGTGTGTGTGTGTGTCTTTGTGTGTGTGTCTATATATGTGTGTGTGTGTACGTGTGATCCAACACAAGTACATCCAACAGCTTTACCAATTTATGCCAATAATGTATTTTAAAAGGCACACTGGTTCACCTGCATACTGTGAACCAATCTGTGTATATTTCAAGCTTGAAGTCAAAATGTAAAAATGTATAGCCTAATTACTGTCTTATTTGCGTCATCATTACTGTAAGACTGTCGAAGATGGATAGGTGTAACGATGTTGTTAAGATTTCCCAAAGTAAAGAAAACGGTGGTTTTAAAAGCGAGCAATGTCCCAATTATTTTTAAAAATCGAGTATACGAATATCTACTTTATTCAGAGACAATTTCAGTATTTACAACCGCCGTCACCAGATTTGGAACTCAGAAAAACGTAGAAAAATATTAAAATACCTGATTAGCAAATAACAACTCTCTTAATTTTTTCCACAAGGGGGAATTTGTATTTAGAATCTATCCCAAGCGAAAACTAAAATAACACAGGCGTCAGCCGCAGTACAGTGCAGCAAAATGAATAGGGCGAGGTGCTGTGGCTTGCTTAAGGTTACACAACGCGGCAGATAGTCGAATTCCGTTCTTGTCTGGGTACGAAGCAAAGACCATCTCCATGAGCCACGCTACCCATTTTTAAAGTTTTTTTTTCCGTTTAATAATGTTTGAATCAGTTTTAAATTAATACAGTTATGGATAACATTAAATGTCAATGTATAACTATGATGGAATAAGTACAACTTATGAACATTGTTTGAATCTGCTTAGCATCACATTAATAATATTATTTTGATCTCTTGAATGCTGTGTAACTGTTTAATCTAAGGTTCATTGACCTTTAAAACACTGAAGCAGACGTGTACTTATTTGCAGGTCTGATAACTCAAATTGTTATAGGCTCATTGTTGTAATGGAAATACTCTCAAACCGACACAGAATATTGTCCATTACAACAATGTTAATTAAATCAGGCCCATAATTGCGTTCGGTTATCAGACCTGCAAATATGTGCACCTGGATTGAACTAGGAAAATAATTTTTCCAAAAAATTACGAAAAAAAAGTGACCAATCACCTCAAACTGGTATTATATTGGGGTGGACCAAACTAAATGACGAAAAGTGAAATTAAAAATCAAATTGACCAGAGATCTGATATTTATACATTTTAGCTCCTTGATAATATACGTATATTTAAAGGGCTTGATTTAACATTGCTGTAATGGAAAACATTTTGCGTTAGTTTAAGAGTGTATTTCCATTACAACGATAAGACCATAACGATTTGGGTTATCAGACCTGTTAATGATAACACGTTGGGCGAGGTTCTTACTACAGTACCTATCTCTGTTACGTAAGATCGTGAGAAATTTCATTAATAGTTGCTACACGATTACATAAATGAATGCTTTCGACTTTCGAGTGTTTCTTGATTGTTCAAAACAAGTGTTGTCTTCCTTGTAAACAATTGACTATGGATATTAATTCACACACTTACTTATAACAAATACAACCAGGCCGTACTCGGATAAAACACGTATTTAAAATTTGGGCTAGAAAACTTCTCCTTCAAATATCGATAGATTAAAATGACCCTCATCTTGGCAAAAACTCTCAAACCTGGGATTCCTCGTAGGTCCCAGGTTTGAAAATGTTAGCCAATATGAGAGCCATTTTAATCGATCAATATTTGAAGGAGAAGTTTTCTGGCCAAAATTTTAAATACGTGTTGTTTTTTTTACGGAGAACAGCAGCTGGATTAAGTGTATTTTAAAGATGTCAAAATGCTCACATTTCCATTTTAGCGCGCGGGAAGAGTACTTCTTTCCCTTCTTCTTCGTTACGTAGAAACATCAAATTTGAGGACTTAACTTCATTTTGATTTTAAATAATTCAGAAGACTTCAATTATCTTGGAACTGAAACGAGTAAAGATGGGAGAGAGCCTGGCATGGCAAAATTAGAAATACAGATCGATGGGAAATTGAGAAGATATAGAAATAGACATTTAGAGTTGGAGATGGGAAATGGCTGGCTGGACCACACCCTGAGAAGACCTGAAACAAATATTACCAGGCAGGCTCTTACATGGAACCCGCAGAAAACGAGGAAGAGAAGGCGGTCTAGGAATAAATGGAGGATCTAAAAAACTGAAGGCTTAACATTGAGGGAAGCTCAGAAGGTGGCACAAAGTCGGACAGGATGGAGGCGATTCGTTCATGGCCTATGCTCCAGCCGGAGTAAGTAAGTAAATAAGAATTCCATGCGATGCAACCAAAAAGTTGTCCTTGGCACAATTGAAGAGTTCAAAAACGAATGGCAGCTTTTAAAAATCAACTGTTGAAACATTACAAATGCGTTTTAAAAAAACGTTCAAGAGCTTTCCAACTTCAATACCTTTTATCTCTTTATCTTTCTATTTCTTTCTCTTCTCTTTCTCTTCTCTCTCTCTCTCTCTCTCTCTCTCTCTCTCTCTCTCTCTCTTTCTCTCTCTCTCTCTCTCACTCTCTCTCTTTCACTCTCTCTCCCCCCCCCCCCTCTCCCCCCCTATCTCTGACAAACACACACACACACACACACACACACATACATCCTCTCGTTCTCTTTTACTGTTATACATCAATACAAATGTAATCAGAACATGAATCTTTAAATGGCAGTCGATAACATTCAGGTGAGGGTGCTTGAATCATCATTGACTCCTAAAACAAAAAAAGCCACGTTAACCAGTTAAATGCCTACTCTGGAAAGACACGTATTTTAAAAAATTGTCCAGAAAACTCGAGCTTCAAATAGCGATCGATATAAATGATCCTCGTCGTCTTGGCAAAGAATCTCAAACCTGGGATTAAAGAAGACCTC
>NC_088361.1:87725811-87738311 GCF_034508935.2 Berghia stephanieae | reverse complement strand
GTGCAGTGCGATTCACAATTCTTCAATCAATGCTCAAGCAAGAAAGCGTTCCCGGGTTATGGCAATCAAGGAATTTATGGAGAAAATGTGTGTAAAGTGTCTTCATCAAGCTGAGCCAAAACTATCTATGCTATGTGTGTGAGTAGGAGGCTCAACCGCACAGTGTCTCGTCTTGTCACATTAGTCAAACGATCTTAAGCGTGGCCAATAACCTAATGGGTGAAGGTGATCGTGAAAAATGTTGGTTTCGACATCGTATCCTTGGGTAAGGCACCTTACATGCATTACTCCCACTCAACTCAGATGTGAATGAGTACCTGTCTACAGTACCTAAAAGAGTGTCATTACAAAAAGGACGTCTATTAGGCGACTGGTACTGTATCGAGTGGATTTATTGTTCCACATGCCCCTCTGCTTTGTCTGTGTTCTTTTTCATATATTTAACAATCCTATGCCTTCTCCCTAATTTGCCATATTATTTGTTCGATGTGGCCTGCTGGAAGAATAAATGAAACATTTTGAAGCAGATAGAGCACGGAACAACCATGGAAACTCTCTATATAAATGTTCATATTTATTTTTATTTAGATAGTTTAATATTGTGTCATTAACTCCACACTCATTGTGGTTTGTCGCTTTAATTTGTTAATGACGCGACGCGATACCAACATAAAAAATACCACGTAAATTGCTATGTAAATTTCAAACAAATGTTTATATTACACTGGCAGACGATTATGTATCTTTACAGATAAAGACAGAGATGAAATTATTTGTATGTATGGCGGGCAGGGTCTGGGGTCGGTGGGGGGGGGGGGGGCGATGAAGGGAAAGGTTAGGGGCAATGGCGGTTGTTAAGAGGTGTACCATTAACCACCATCCATAAAAATATAACAGCACACATAAAAACCATAAATTGGCTGAATAAATAGGCAGAACGTGTCAGATTACCAGTTGTGTGCTCACATCCATTTCCTGATATCAGCCCATCAAGCCAGAATGAAAAGGAATATGGATTGACAGTTCCTTTATCTTGGGGGTGCCGATAGCTCAGTTGGTAAAGCACTCTCTCTCTCTCTCTCTCTCTCTCTCTCTCTCTCTCTCTCTCTCTCTCTCTCTCTCTCTATCTATCTATCTATCTATCTATCTATCTCTCTCTCTCTCTCTTCACAAGAAAAGGGACCAATATCGATCCTGAATGCTGTCATGATTTATTCTGACACCCTCCCCCTCCTCCTGATCACCCGGCAATGATTGGGTAGCTGGGTCTGTTGGATATAGCGGGAAGTACTTTGCAATAGACTGTCGTCCTCTTAAAGGGTAGCGAGCAATTGTTATTATCAGTTAAACTCTATGGTGACCGGGATAAACTCCGATTCCTTAGGTTCTATAGCTCTGAATGGCTATTTTTAAAAAATAATTCTTATGTTTTTTTTTCTTATATTTGTCTGGCACTGTTTATTACACACGTTGGAAGACGAGTTTTCTGGCCAAAATTTTAAATACGTATTTATTTATCTATTTAATTAGAATACATCGTTCTTGTCCTAATACTAATATAATATATTCATGCTACATACTGACATTGGCGACTATATCTAAAAATGACTTCATTTGAGTTGGTAAACATACAGAAATAGCACGTCCTGGTATGCGCTAGGGCCAATAATGGAGGGCAAGGGGGCCTGCCTGGGAGACGAGGCACTGAATGTCAAGTATAGGAAGATCCGGGATCACTCAGTAAGAAATTTGGCCCCATAACTCACTTTGCGGCGCTGCGCTGCGACCAGTGCTTGTGGTATTTCGATCTTATGTCGAAAAGGACCAAATACGTGAAGGAAAGACCGGGATTTACAGTTATCACTAATCGTATAAATTAGACTATGCCCAAGTGAAATCAAACTTATAAAAAAATCATTGTTACAAAGTGCCAATTCACGCCTTCATGGCAGAGCAAGGAAAAGAGAACAGTACTCACTTTCTATTTCTTTCATTCCCTCCGTGTTATTTGGTATGCGACTTGGTTTAGTCGAATATTTCTTGTCTCGCTCCGCTGCCGCTGTGACCGGCGCAAAGTTGAGTCCTTGAATAACACTCTTTATTCACATGTCCCCACAGTATTCATGTGTAAAAATGATTTTAAAAGATTCGCCTTAACAACGCCATTATCTCATATCTTTCTCTCTCTCTCTCTCTCTCTCTCTCTCTCTCTCTCTCTCTCTCTCTCTCTCTCTCTCTCTCTCAAACGGAAGCTCCCATTCCATTTGTCTATTTTTATTTATTTCCTCGAGATTCAAGCAGCAACATTTACATTATCCCTTTCGAAAATAAACCATAAGTGTCAATACTCATCTTACATGTTAGGTGTTGCTGTTGGCCTGGGACCCTTGTAAAGCTGTTTTAGAATATTTAATAAACATTGCGCAAAATAAAAGCTCAAGTCTTTTAATCCTCATTTATAGATCTCTCTCTCTCTCTCTCTCTCTCTCTCTCTCTCTCTCTCTCTCTCTCTCTCTCTCTCTCTCTCTCTCTCTGACATCGGATCGTGCCAACTTCAAATGATTTAGCTACTTTTGGTTTGAGTGTTTTAGCTACTTTTGGTTTGAATGTTCTTCTAATACAACTAGGCTTGGGAAAGCAACGCAATATAAAATTAGATATACATCCACATTGCACACAGACACCATAGAAACCGGAAGGATACATTTTAATCCATCTCCTAAAACTAAAACATACCCAAAATCTTCTACCTTAATCTTTTGATGTGAACGAGAGTGCTTGTATACAAATCTCTTATTGATCACGCCCGTCGGGGACTCCGTGCGCATGGGGAAGATCAGAGCAACACAAAGAAGGGGAACTTTAATGCACGTGCCCAAAGCCATGAACAAACAGGTACTATTTTAAAGATAATATTGAGAGTACCGTTTTGCATGATTACTCCTGCGGTGAGAGTAGCTCGGTGATAAATGAGTTTGATGTCGAGGTCAGAAGATTATTGATTCAAATCAGTTCGGACTGATAACGAATAGAAAAATAAAAGACTAAACAAACAAACTGCTATGCAGTGGATCGCGATTTCTAATCCAGTTTTACAACAGTTGGATAATTTCTGACGATCCTCAGACTAATCAAGACTTCGTAGGGATTATAATATAGCAAACGGAATAATAATAATAATAATAATAATAATAATAATAATAATAATAATAATAATAATAATAATAATAATAATAATAATAATAATAATAGCGGTAACAGCTTTTATATCAGTCGGACATATGAATACCCAATGGGAGTCATGACAATACAAGGGAGAATAAATGTAAAGCACGTACGTAAAACCATGACAAAGAATGCTCACGTTTTCTGTGGGATGAATTAATACTTTGTTTAGATTTGGATCGGTTGCCAGGACTGCTAATATATTTTTACATTATCAGTTCAGGTTGAAACCAGAGCTATCTTAAAACCTTTGACTACCGGCCGAATCTGCTGATCTTCCGGTTTGTGAGTACTCTTCACGCTGTCTTGTCACATTGATGAGTGGAATTACAAAGCCGTATTACATCGGAGTGGTTTAGAGTTTAGACGTTAAAAAAATAAAATCCCTAATCGTAAATATGTGTTTGAGTTACGTTCATATTTATCAGCGAGTAGTGACCAAAGAAAAAGAAAAAAAAAACCACAAAAGAAAAACAACAACAAAACGAAACAAAAAAAAAAAACATTAAAAAACAAAAAAACAACCAAAAATAAAACCAACTAAAATCTCACATTTATGGTCAAGGATATCTTAAAAACACTTGTTGGCATCTGGTCATAAGAGAAATTAGTCCTTCAGAGCCATTGGGCCAATGTAATGGGGTCAAGAGTTTATCCCAGTTTCTATAGCGTGAAACGGACAATACCAATTGATTATTATCCTTAGGATAGGACGCTAGTCTTTCGCAAAGTACTTTCCACCAAATCTAACAGACCCAGTTATCCAATCACTGCTGGATGGACAAAAAAAAGGGGAGGGGGGGGGGGGGGGGGTCAGACAATATTTCGACAGCACCCGGGATCGAAATCAAGTTCGTACCGACATAAATAAATAACCGACCTAAGAAGCCGGGTTACAAAAAGTATTGGCAATATTTTAGGTATGAAATTTAAAACCATCCTGACACAGCGGGAGCATTGCCAATACATGCGCGTGCCTAAAACTTAAACCACGAGCAAACATTCAATGGCTTCTTTTGTGGGATGAGACGAGCGTAGCTTCATTTTCTGTTGAGTGTCGCTGAACAATTTATTTGATGAATGGGATTGTTGTCTGAGTGGTTGTCGGGCACAGATATTATATTATTATTGATTCGAGCTCTTTACAAAGAAGTGAAAAACTAGTTCCCATTAAAAAAAAAGGATCCGGCAATGCGGTGATTAGACCACTTACTTGCCGATTGATCCAGGACATTTATTTATTTATTTATTTTCTTTTATTTTTTTAGGTGAAGGATTGAAACAATCGCATGTGTGACCCATCGTCTCAAAACGGTATTATTTCATGCATGGTGATTTAGATTTTACAAACATATCAAATTTTTAGCCTAAAATATGAGAATTTGTTAATTTTTGATTAATATATGAATAGTTTCCAATAATGCGAAAAGCTGGATAATTTTACGATTTTAATAATAATAATAATAATAATAATAATAATAATAATAATAATAATAATAATAATATCAGTGATTTACAAGTCACTTTTGGGCATCTGATTTACCCAGGGCATTCACACCGGGCAGATTCACCCGCTCGCCACAGCCGTGTGTGTAGGCCATTGCTTTGCACGGCCCACACGCAGCTACACATCAAATTTACAAGCATGGATCACCGTAATCCCGGCATTGTGCAACTGCATTAATTAATTATGGTCTGTGTGTTGGGGTTGGGAGGGGGGGGGGTGGTCTATAAGAGAGTGTACAATGTCTTTGTATTTACTTTCGCAACGTATTATGTTAAGAATATCAAGTCTTCAAAGAGAAGTAAAGTAAAAGAGAGGTGAGGAATATAGATAGATGGAAGAGATCAAGGCAGACGTACAGACACGCACACACACACACACACGTGCGCACAGATAGATAGACAAAGAGAGAGAGAGAGAGAGAGAGAGAGAGAGAGAGAGAGAGAGAGAGAGAGAGAGAGATGATGTCGTGGTGGTTGTAGTACTACTGGTAGTGATGAAGATGTGGTGGAGGTGGTTGTAGTAGTAGTGGTAATGATGATGATATGGTGGTAGTGGTGGTTGTAGTAGTAGTGGTAACGATGATGATGTGGTGGTTGTTGGTTGTAGTAGTAGTGGTCGTGATGATGGTGTGGTGCTGGTTGTAGTAGCAGTGGTAGTAATGATGATGTGGTGGTTGTAGTATTAGTAGTAGTTGTAATGATGATGATATGGTGGTGGTGTAGTAGCTGTGGTAGTGATAATGATGTGGTGTTGGTGGTTGTAGAGTAGTAGTAGTGGTAGTGATGAAGACGTGATGGTGGTGGTTATAGTAGTAGTGGTAACGATGATGATGTGGTGGTGGTTGTAGTTGTGGTCGTGATGATGATGTGGTGGTGGTGGTTGTAGTAGCAGTGGTAGTGATGATGATGTGGTGGTGATGGGTAGTAGTGGTGGTAGTGATGATGAGGTGATGATGGTGCTTGTAGTAGTAATGGTAACGATGATGATGTGGTGGTGGTTATAGTTGTGGTCGTGATGATGATGTGGTGGTGGTGGTTGTAGTAGCAGTGGTAGAGATGATGATGTGGTGGTGATGGGTAGTAGTAGTGGTAGTGATGATGAGGTGATGATGGTGCTTGTAGTAGTAGTAGTAGTAGTAGTAGTAGTAGTAGTAGTAGTAGTAGTAGTAGTAGTGATGATGATGATGATGTGGTGGTGGTTGTAGTAGTGGTGGTAGTGATGATGATGTGGTGGCGATGATAGTAGTAGTAGTAGTAGTAGTAGTTAGTAGTAGTAGTAGTAGTAGTAGTAGTAGTAGTAGTAGTAGTAGTAGTAGTAGTAGTAGTAGTAGTAGTAGTAGTAGTAGTAGTAGTAGTAGTAGTAGTAGTAGTAGTAGTAGTAATAGTCATAGTAATAGTAGTAGCAGTAGAAGTGCTGGTATGATGTGGTGGTGGTTGTAGTTGTAGATGTGATAGTGATGATGATGTGGTTGTAGTGGCTGCAGTAGAAGTGGTAATGATGATGTCGTGGTGGTGGTTGTATTAGTAGTGGTAGTAATGATGATGATGTGGAGGTTGTGGTGGCGCTTGTAGTAGTGGTGGTAGTGATGATGTGGTGGTTGTAGTAGTAGTGGTGACGACGATAAAGGTGGTGGTGTTCGTGGTTGTAGTAGTAGTAGTGGTAGTAGTAGTAGTAGTAGTAGTAGTAGTAGTAGTAGTAGTAGTAGTAGTAGTAGTAGTAGTAGTAGTAGTAGTAGTAGTAGTAGTTATAGTGATGATGATATGGTGGTGGTGGTGTAGTAGTGGTTGTGATGATGAGGTGGTGGTTGTTGTAGAAGTAGAAGTAGTGATGATGATGTGGTGGTAGTGGTTGCAGTAGTGGTGGTGGTTGTTGTAATAGTGGTGGTAGTGATGGTCGTAGTAGTACTGGTAGTGATGATAATGCGGTGGTGGTGTAGTTGTAGTGGTTGTGATAATGATGTGGTTTTGGTGGTTGTAGTAGTAGAGGTAGTGATGATGATGTAGTGGTGGTGGTTGTAGTAGTTGTGGTATTGATGATATGGTGATAGTGATGGTGGTTGTAGTAGTAGTGGCAGCGATGATAATGAGGTGGTCGGAAAGGAGGAGGGGGGGGGTATCCTTGGAACAAATTGACCTCACCGGAATTTGAGGGAGGTTGCCCGTAACCCGGAATTTTTTGCTCCAGAACGAAGTTTTGGCAACACTGAATATGTCTAAGCATGCCACCCCCCCCCCTCTCTCTCTCTATCTATCTTCCTCTCTCACTTTCCTTCTCTTCGTGTACTACTAAGTATAATCTGCGCTTGAATCCAAGCACATTTCACAGTACATTTCAATGAAAGAATTTATTAAACAATGATCCGCAAGCTGTTAAGATATTGTAATATCTTATACTATTATATTACTTCTATCACTAGATATCATCCCCAAGTCTGGATAAGGATATAGATGAGGATAAAGTAAAGAAATATATCTGAATAGCCATGACTTGAAAAGTAGATTTGCTATTATTAGTTATTTAAAACTTTTTAAAAACAGATAATTCGATGTATGTCCAATAATTTATACGAGAGAACCAATTTAAAACTAAAACAAAGCAACACACTGGTTGTCACAAAGTGCGCACGTAAACCGTATGCTTATGTAGCGCAGTTTGCAACCTTGTTTATGTGTGCTATATTCAAGCTACGACGCCGATCAATAACCAAACACAATACGTTGATAAAGGTTTTGAAGCTAAATGAAGATATATTTTATTACAATATAACAAAGATATTATGAGATATGAAGATGAAATGATAGATGTAATAAGTATGAAATCAAATAGATGGATGACAAATTGATGGAGATGGTGTGATGATGAATATGATATGAAAGCGATATGAAAATATATAATTAAATCAATTAATTATCAATACTTTACCAACCCGCTATCACATCAGACAATCTCACAGATAGGTTGCAACCATCACAGTCATACAGGCAACTAATAATTAACTAGCTAACTAAACACAATCCAGACGTGTGGAAGAAAGTCAGAAGAGTGTTCTTGATATTCAACAAAAACTGTAAGGTTGTTCTAATATTGTTAATTAGTCTCTTCTTGAAATTGTTCTGGTTTCACAGTATTCATAAACAGATCAATTGTTTCTCAATGTTCTGATATTAAAATAAGCAAATGGTTCTTCGCAGGTAACTTATAAAACAGGGAAATGTTCAGTTTCTATTAGGGTCAAGCTATGAGTGTATAGCCTAAAGTTGGCTTGTTAAAGCCCAGCCTCCAACGGCTCATTCACAGAGCCGAACAGATTATTGAAATCACAAATTAAGTCTACACAAGACTTTAATCAAACTCTACACAAGAGTTATAACACAACTTGATTCAGCTCAAACTTTGAGCACCACAAAGTCTACACAAGACTTAAATCACACTCTACACAAGAGTTAACACAAAACGTGTTTCAGCTCGAACTTTGAGCACTACAAAGTCTACACAAGACTTTAATCCAACTCTACACAAGAGTTAAACAAATGAGCCTAAAAGACTCCGCTGTGGTTATCGCTTAGAGACTATGAGCCTAAAAGACTCCGCTGTCTGGTCTCTTTTGAGACAATGAGCCTAAAAGACTCCGCTGAGTGGTCTGAAGAAACTGCTCAAAACTCTGGCATTTATAGGCAAAAATCAAGCAAACGAAGCAAAATTCTACCCACACAAACGGATGTTAGTCATATCCGTAAACATCTGAAATTCCTTAAAACTCCCCCAGATTCCATAATCATGGACAACAACAACCCATCCTGATACCGGACATCCTCATATCAAGGATAAATAAATTCGTCAGCCCCATAGTTACGAGATATCAATCAAGCCATACCATAACAAAGTCACTCCCGTAGAATACAGGGATCCTACTTTGCTTATAAGTTTACGGAGAAAACAAGATTGATGCCTTTCTCACAATAACACCCACACTACGTAGTTTAATTCAAACTTCCGGGCCATAGGTGCATGATCTGATAAGACCTGTATCAACAAAAGAAGGGTTGTTCCGGAGGGATTACAATAACAACAACAACTAATACTACGACGACGTACATCCTGTCGTAAACTGACGCCTACACGGAAGCATTTCGTTACATATCTCCCCCCTAAGACTAAATTTGGTACAACATTTAGTTAGATCAACGAAATGCCTCAAGATCACATCGATCTCGACAATTATTCGGGCTCATTGTTGTCCCTTCCTTCGACAGACAACATCGGCATCACACATCCACACTTCAACTCCACCTTGCCGTGTGTCATGCATTTCGGTGGTTCATGATCCTTAGTGATAGCTGAGACTTGTAGAGCTTTTCCAGTAGATGCTCCCTTGTCCCCATGCCGCTTCTTCTGCCAGCAATCTTTGATTTGGTGCCCCCTTTGACCGCAGTATTGACACACTTTACCTTCCACAATGAAATCAGGTTGTTTCCTTTGCCGACAATCTCTAGCAAGATGCCCTGGCCGTCTACAGTTGTGGCAAACAATTTGGTTGGAGATACGGGTAGTGTCCTTTATGATATTTTGCGGACTGTTTTCTTGGACGTTCTTTGATTTTTCTTGAGCCACTCCACTTTTGGAAAATGTTCCTGCGACACCGTGCGCTTCAATGTACTTTTCTCCTAAATCTATTACTTCCCTTGCTGTCTTCGGTTGTCTTTCTTTTATGAAAATCGTCAAATCCCGACCGCAGACACTGACAAGCTGTTCCTTCAATATCATATCCAGAATGTCAGCAACTGAGTCCTTCCTTTTCCCCGACAACTCAATCCATTTTTCCATATAACTCTCCAATCTAGTCGCAAACTGGCTAAAACGCTCCCCTTGTTCAGGTCTACTCTTCCTAAATTTTTCATTGAATCCATCATCCGTTAGATTATAACGTTTCAATAAAGCCGCTTTTACTACCCCATAATCGATGGCATCTTCGTCACTCAGTCGAGTGTAAACGTCCAGTGCTTTCCCTTTGAGAAGTGCGGACAACTGGATTGCCCAATCCCTGCATTCCCAGCCGTTGACTTTAGCGTATCTCTCGAAACGGAGCAGATAGCTGTCCATATGATCCTTGTTTTCGTCAAAACATGGAAGTCGAGGACTCTTAACAGTAGGAGCATGGGTAAATGATCGAATGTCACTTGTCATACTGTCGTTGTTGGAGGAAGCCTGACACTCCGACTTTAACCTAAGCAGTTCAAGCTCTTTCTCCATCAGAGCTTCTTGTCTTTGAGCTCGTGCTCTGCTTATCTCCTCCTCTTCTTTGGCACGTTCTCTCTCCTTCTCTTTTCTCTCTTCATCTTCTTGTAACTGGGCTGTCACCCAAGCACGGAGATCTTCACCCCTTAACTCCAATTTTTCTCCAAGTTTAATTAATCTTTCCACATCCATCTCTAGGACAATTAATCAAACCAATTCAAATTCAAATAAACAAACTTCAATATGTTTATCAACACTGTTGCCGTAAATGTTACTTTCACGTAGAATAAAGTGGTATTACAAGTAACCTTATTAACGATATGCGGTCAATATAGATCCCAAAACAGATTCAAAACAGGCAATTAATACCGATTCCTACACGGAATTCAACATTGATCTATATATATAGACTCAATATATAGAATTAAAACAAATTTACTACAGGTCCTAACACAGAACCAACGCTTCACCCAGATTCCCCACACGGAATCATAAAAATTATCTTCACCCAGATTCTTACTTAGAATCAACAAAATATCTTCACCCAGATTCTTTCTTAGAATCAACAAAATGTCTTCACCCAGATTCTCTCTCAGAATCAACAAAATATCTTCACCCAGATTCTTTCTTAGAATCAACAAAATGTCTTCACCCAGATTCTCTCTCAGAATCAACAAAATATCTTCACCCAGATTCTCTCTCAGAATCAACAAAATATCTTCACCCAGATTCTTTCTTAGAATCAACAAAATATCTTCACCGAGATTCTTCCTTAGAATCAACAAAATATCTTCACCCAGATTCTTACACAGAATCAACAAAATGTCTTCACCCAGATTCTTCCTTAGAATCAACAAAATATCTTCACCCAGATTCTTTCTTAGAATCAACAAAATATCTTCACCCAGATTCTTTCTTAGAATCAACAAAATATCTTCACCCAGATTCTCTCTCAGAATCAACAAAATATCTTCACCCAGATTCTTACACAGAATCAATACCTTGACTTACTATATGTGCATAGAAAGTCAGAACAAATGATTTAATACAGATCCTCACACGGGACCAACACAATATTCTCCCAGATTCCTACACGGAATCAAATTACCCCAACAACCACCTTCGTTCCTTACAAAAGGGAGAGGGGGGACAATGGAGGCTTTACAGCGCGAGTACCGCTTTCGCGCTAAGTCAGTGATCCGTATCACTATGACAGATGACTGACAACGTATAACCCAACAAGTGAAAATTACCAGAATAACTTGCATTACACCTTGCGTATAATGACAGTCTTATAACCATTAAATGGATACCAATTTGCTTTAAGCTCAAAGATAGTATCTATCTCAAGTTTGAAACAACTCCCTAACCTGTCTCAACAATTGTTTGGTCGCGATGTCTCTTGAATGCACAACAATAAGAATCCCACTTCTGACACCAAATTATGTCACAAAGTGCGCACGTAAACCGTATGCTTATGTAGCGCAGTTTGCAACCTTGTTTATGTGTGCTATATTCAAGCTACGACGCCGATCAATAACCAAACACAATACGTTGATAAAGGTTTTGAAGCTAAATGAAGATATATTTTATTACAATATAACAAAGATATTATGAGATATGAAGATGAAATGATAGATGTAATAAGTATGAAATCAAATAGATGGATGACAAATTGATGGAGATGGTGTGATGATGAATATGATATGAAAGCGATATGAAAATATATAATTAAATCAATTAATTATCAATACTTTACCAACCCGCTATCACATCAGACAATCTCACAGATAGGTTGCAACCATCACAGTCATACAGGCAACTAATAATTAACTAGCTAACTAAACACAATCCAGACGTGTGGAAGAAAGTCAGAAGAGTGTTCTTGATATTCAACAAAAACTGTAAGGTTGTTCTAATATTGTTAATTAGTCTCTTCTTGAAATTGTTCTGGTTTCACAGTATTCATAAACAGATCAATTGTTTCTCAATGTTCTGATATTAAAATAAGCAAATGGTTCTTCGCAGGTAACTTATAAAACAGGGAAATGTTCAATTTCTATTAGGGTCAAGCTATGAGTGTATAGCCTAAAGTTGGCTTGTTAAAGCCCAGCCTCCAACGGCTCATTCACAGAGCCGAACAGATTATTGAAATCACAAATTAAGTCTACACAAGACTTTAATCAAACTCTACACAAGAGTTATAACACAACTTGATTCAGCTCAAACTTTGAGCACCACAAAGTCTACACAAGACTTAAATCACACTCTACACAAGAGTTAACACAAAACGTGTTTCAGCTCGAACTTTGAGCACTACAAAGTCTACACAAGACTTTAATCCAACTCTACACAAGAGTTAAACAAATGAGCCTAAAAGACTCCGCTGTGGTTATCGCTTAGAGACTATGAGCCTAAAAGACTCCGCTGTCTGGTCTCTTTTGAGACAATGAGCCTAAAAGACTCCGCTGAGTGGTCTGAAGAAACTGCTCAAAACTCTGGCATTTATAGGCAAAAATCAAGCAAACGAAGC
>NC_088361.1:87715811-87720811 GCF_034508935.2 Berghia stephanieae | reverse complement strand
AATATGAAAATATGGCACTAAATCACATAGTGCAAGGACTTATAAACGTTATCCAATCTTTCCGAGGGTAAATTGGTCACTTACAAAGGTAAATTTAATGTCTAGTACCATTTTCTCCATGATTTTCCTTTAATATCTATGCCCTCTCCAAGCTTCTCTTGTTTATTTTTGTTTTTGTATTAAAGTCATTTACCGGATCTTTGCAACACGGATCCTTTAAGCGCCTTTTTTTTCTTAAGTATATTTCACTTTTATTTTCCAACCAATAATAAAATCACTTGTGTTTGAACTGAGAAGTTCGAGGTTTTGAGTTCTTTGCAGACGATGACATTGTTTGCCATTTAATCGGAAGTTCTGATTTTTTTTCTTACTAACTGAGCATACATCACCAATATCGTAGACGGAGTATAAAAAGGAGGTAATGATTATGATATCATCTAAAGCGCGAGGCGAAACGATTGGTCAAAAATTAAAAAAAAAAAAAAGAAAAATAAAAAAGAAAAGAAGAGGTAAGAAAGAAAATAAAATATAAAACAAAACAAAACAAACACAAATCCAGTTTGATACTCACCAGTGGGTGGACTGGTCCACATGCTGAGCCACCGAAAATCCAAACATGCTTCCATTTTTCCCCTCATGGATTACAGCCGTTTTCAAGTCCACATTAAACGCTGACGAAGGGCAGGCAAGAAACGTCATTAGTAGACATAGTAGTATCGTTATCAAAGAAGGCTTGATGATTTGTTGTGATGATGACATTAAAGAAGGGTTGGTGAATATAGAAAACGGGGAGATTCTTGATTTTAAACGAGTTGTTGTATTATGTGAATATAATCCAGGTTGGGATGATGACGATAGAAACTGTCCACATTCCGAATTTTCAAAACATTTTTTATCCGTATCGACAGACGAAAATCCTAATATATTTTGATAATGTGGGCATCTATGGTTTGTTTGGGCTGTGATGACAGCTCCTTCACAACCAGTATACGTAGAGACGGAGCAAGAGCTGCACGGGAAGTCTGACGTACATGACGTCATAATGACGTCACTGTCCATACGTTTATGACTTCCGGAGTCTTTGGCAGGTGTTGCAGCTTCTTCTAACATCCTTCTCTGAATAAGATGCGATCTGTCTTTCATGATTTTGAAATTTGCGTGCGTTAAATATCTCTAAACATGAATCTAAATTCTAAACAAGGCACTTTTTTAAGGATCGAGCGTATTTTATAAGTAACCCTGATCCCCTATAGTCTTTCAATATCTTCACCAAAACTTATTAAAATAATCCAAAACATGGGAAAATTAGAACACACACATTGGAAAGGTCATTTCAATAATAAAACATAAAACTAAAAACTATTGTTAATGACTGCAATATATCGTCTATATTGTAAACGATTAAAACTAGTAGGAAATATAGCTAATATAACACCTAGATGTTTTGTTTTTTTTGTTTGGGTTTTTTTTTTGGGAGGATAAAGACGAACATAATACTGAGCACTTTGGTTTAAATAAAGCTCCTACGCTTTAAAGATCCCCTTGTTAATGAGAGATTATTATGTCTAGATGGATCGGATTCTTAAAATAGGATTCTTAAGTGTAGCTATAGGCCTATTTTATATAAAACTTAGGTATAATAAAGGTCTTAGTGGTTAGAATGGGTTTGTGTATGTAATTTTAAAAAACCGGGTTGCCAGTGGTAAAATATATTTGGATCGAAATCATCTATAACTTATTTCATCTGTTGTGATTTTCAAGTTCTCATTACCTCATTCAATGTATGCTCAACTCAAAGAGCGCAGTCAGTGTCATGAAAGAAGCAAAAAGGTAACCTCGACAACTGCAGAAATTCAAAATATAAGACTAACCTTTTAACGTCTTTTTTCATTTTGGAAGATGTAAGATTGTGTACTTGTGATAAGTGACAAAATACAATATATTATAGCCTAATTTGGGAAACCAACGTGTATTTATGAGAAGATATAGGATATCCGGAGATCAAAAGCGTAGCATAAAGATGGGAGAAGTCAATAGGAAATATATCTCGACTAAACTACATTACACGAGTTTTAAAAAAAGAAAAAAAAGCATGATGCCTTTGATCCAAATCGGAAATCGTGATTAAGTAAATTAACCCTCTCCTTACCAGCAACAATTTCAGAACAATCACTAGAAATATCTATAGATTGTTTTGTTAAATCTCAAGAGCAACAAAAACAAACTGTTTGTAATTTTGTTCAGTGTTCAGAAAAATTCATCGTTATAACATAGTGTGAAGTTAGAGGTTCACCTTAAATATTTTTATGAGTAAGATAGCTATAATCTTTTTTTGGAAAAATCATCGTAACAAATGTGGCTATTTTACCTGTTCTTGGTAAGCAGAGGGTTAAAAGAGAGTCTGGTTGCCAAAATTTAACTATTTATATACCTACTATCTGAAAGAAGAAAACTTAAGAGGTTCTCGGTAACTCGTTTTTTTTTCTCTTTCCTTTGTTCAAGAGGGCAATCAGCGATATTTAAAGTGTGTATAATATAATCCCATGTCAATCAATTGCATGTCGTGCTCAACAGCATCCTTGTTTTACATATAGTATCTATAAATAATATCTGTGTGGGTAGAGTAGAGAATGCTTAATCTCCTGTTTCTCAGAAGAAAATCGTGGATTGTTACAAGGGAAGTTGTAGAAAGACCAACCTAGAATCGGGGAAAAGATTTCAAAATCTGCTAAGTCGATTTTCCATATTTCAGAGAATATTGCATTTTTTAAAAAGTCATTTATTTAGTAACTTAAACGTGAGAATACTTGTCTAATAGGGAAGAAAAGTAGTGACGTCACACCTTTTTCCTTTCCGGGTCCAAAATCCTTGGACGTGTGTATGTAAACGGTCCTTCGGAAGATAAATAATGAGAAGGTTACACAATATTGAATCAAAAGGTGGCATAACTATTTAGTAGCAGAAGGTATAAGCAGATTCTAAGGATTACGGGACGTAAATGAGTGAGGATGGATGATGCTCTTTATTGAAGACCAGCATATATTTAGACTAGAAAATAAGATGTCAACACTCTGAAATCAGAAGATCATTTACACAAAGTATGTATTCAGTCCTTCAGTTTTACACTTCCAATGAGATTTGAACCAGTTTTCGACATCACACTTTTATTCCCTTACTTTTAGTCTTATGCTTCGTTGAACAATACCCTGAGTGTTTTGAAACTTACAATTTTCTCTGGCGATTCTGTCGTGGCCAAAATATTGCCTGAAAGTGAGAGTGTTTAACCAGTTAACTGCCGTAGTCTCGAAAAATTCGCATTACAAAAATTTGGCCAGAAAACTCGTCCTTCATATATCGATCGATTTAAATGACCCACATCTTTGCAAAAAACTCTCAAACCTGGGACTTCGCGTTCCCAGGTTTGAGAGGTTTTGCCAAGATGTGGGTCGTTTTAATCGATTGATATTTGAAGGACGAGTTTTCTGGCCAAATTTTCCAGAGTACTGCAGTTAAATTGTTTAACATCTCATTTGCTTTCTGGGTGTGACTTAACAGGCTTCGAATGTCACAAATCCGGTTATAATTAGTGAGAGCTAGATATGCATATGTACTGCAGGTCTGATATCCTAACGCCATTTCGGGCTTGTTTTAACATTGTTTTGATGAACATGATATTTTACTTCGGTTTGACAATATCTCCATGACAACAATGAGCCCATAACTTTAGCTTTTTTTTAATATAGCGCAATATCCACTAAACGTCCTCAAAGCGCTTTACAAAACATAACAATTTGGAGTTCTCATACTAGCAATTAATTAACTACATGTTGGGTGCGAGGCATTAACTAGAATGTTAGAAAGTAAGAAAAAAAGGCAGAGATATTAAATATTGAAAACGAATCATCCAAGACATCGTGAGATCCCAGGTTTGAATTTATTATTTCTTAATTAATTAATCAATTTATTTATTTATTTATTTATTTTATTTTATTTTTTTGTTGTTGCCAAGATGGGGGTTACTTAAATCAGTCAATATTTGACGGACGAATTTCCTGGGGAAATTTATTAATACGTGTTTTTTTTTTCTTATCCCCAGAGCAGCCTACGGCAAATAACTGGGTACGTAGCTGACCAATTAAAAAAAATTATTATGTTTATTACGACAAATCTATAAGTGTAAGCAATCCTCGGCAAACAGTATCAGTCAGTGTTCAAAACAAAGAAAATAAGCATTAATTTATACGATTCGTCCAAGCTATAATAATGACATTCCAGTAAGTACAGTCATGATTTTCAAATCAAATTCAGAGATTTCACAATTTAAAAACAAATTAACGACAGCCTCGAATCATGCTGCTAGTGAAATACTAATACGTAATAGTTACTATTTTAAAAGAATTCTATTTATATAACATCATAAAAACGAAGTGGGTAAACTATATACAATATATCCAGGTAATGAATTATTCACACACAAACATTATATTTTTAAAAATCGAAATACAAGTCTACTGATTCAAACAGCGATGAATACTTTAACTATATTATGCACATAAAGTAAGAAACAATCGCCAAAACTTATAACTTAAAACACACTTGAATCTTCACCTCCTCACACGAAGCCGTTCTGGTACTCACTACTCACGTATTACCACACAGCACAGTGGAAGAATGAAAGAACTGGCTTTGCCAGAGAACTTCATCTATAGTAAGTGTAGTGTACACAAGATATTACAGTAAACCCTCTGTATATTCCCCTACCAAACACAACGCCTCCTTCTACTTCCATTATAACACTCACGGTATAAAGAAAAAATCAGATAAGAACTCGAAATCATAACTGCCTCCCAACACCTACGTTATATTATCATATTTACACTCCTCACTCTGCACTCTTTGAAACCATTGCTACCGTGCACGACGATCTTAACTTTGAATAGAAATAAATAACTAGAAACTTCACCAAGTATCCCTCCACACCCCCCCCCCCCCTCCTCCCC
>NC_088361.1:87653311-87713311 GCF_034508935.2 Berghia stephanieae | reverse complement strand
CATCTCTAAAAAAGGAACTATTCTAAGCGTCAATTTAAACTGCTTATAATAACTCAATAACTCTTTGTCACATCGGCATAATTCATAATATACCCATTGACAAGTTAGAAAATTCCAGGTATGATAATAATATACCAATTTGAGTAAGATACATAATAAATGTTCAGCCGAATGGGGTGTGGGTTTGTTTTTTAAACATTCAAATTTTCGGGGAATGCAAATGTAAGCGTAAATTTATAAAGTTGAAGAATGCGTAAATGTTATTACTTGTCTTTGTGTTGTTTTTTCCTCTTTGCTTTTTGTTTCTTGGTTCAAATTTAATTCATTTGAAAATGTCAATGAACAAGAATATACTTTGAAAATGCTCGATATATTAAACTTGAGCTTTTATATAGATGTGCTCAAAACGCTTTGCAATGGGTCCCTAACCAACAGCAACATTTAACATGTAGAACGAGACAGGGCACTTGCTAGGCGATATTACATTTTGTCCGACAGAGACAATACTGTTAACAGCGAAGTACTCATTTTACACCTGAGTATCGTGAGAGAACGTGAGTAAAGAACCTTTTCCAAGGACTCAATTATGCGCCGAGCGAGGCTCCAACTCAGGACCTTCCGATCCGAAAGCGAGTGTCATACCACTAGACCACATAGCCGCACGTAATACTTAACTAAATAAGAATTAACAATTTAATTGGTAACTGAGTAAAACAATGTGATACAAACGATAACATGTTTGATAACAGGATTGATCGATGGTACATTGTGTTATGGAGCCCTCGATGACGACAAGCTCTGTAAGATGGTTAGCTCTTGTATCGCCCATACCATAATGGACCCGACGCCACAGCTCAAGATTCACTCATTTTGCAGTGTAATGATCAACATCATATTATTTGCCGTCTATCAGCAAACAAAAGCTTGTAGCTGCTTTTGTCCAAAAAAAAAAAACAAAACAACAACACTGTCCCTTTGGGGCTGGAAGCAACGTTCGTGAGCAACAAACCTTGCAGTGGTGTGATGTTCTTTGAGCAAAATTCTGACGCATGATCGTCGGCATTTCAATCCTGCCTCTTGAGTTTATTGATAATGGAATCTGGAATTCATTCGCAGTAACTTTGACCGTTACAAGGGTCATGATGCTGTATGTCTAATTGTCTGTCGTCGTCAACAGAAGTCTTTATTTTTCCTCCGGAGACATGGGAGGTTGGAAACAGTTACGTGAGTGTAAAATTTGCTTATTCTTATATTATTGACACTGGATTTGGAACAATAGTAAAGCATTGCAGTGTCTCATGACGGAAATACTAGCAGCATCCATACCAACCAATTGGCTTCTGACAACATCGGAAATTCTAGGCAAGACTAAAATACAGTTTGTAAGACTCCAGCTGGGTAAGATGAAATAGAATTATGTGTTCTGTATATTGGCATTATGTTTTCCCGCATTACATCGCTTTTTTCTTCCTAATAATAGAAGTGGGTTGTAGATACAGTGCGCAATGGAACACGCGTAAATACCGACGCCATTACGATCCAAGCAATATCCATTTTGAGCTGTCGATTCTTTTTTTGCTCTCTATTGTAGCTTTGATAAAAGTACGAAAAAGTTAGATAACCTTGTAGATCTTGAGACATTAGGTGTAGTATTTTATTGGCTTTCACATTAATGTTGACATTTTAAAATGTGAGACTTTCTTATGATGCTGTAGACCGTTAGGTTCTGGCCAGTTTATATTGAAGCTCAGTATATATACTTGACTGTCTCTCTTTCTCAACTCCAAGTTAAGGATCCCCAACAGGAACAATAAAAACAAAAACAAAACAAACCCAAAAAGACATGCATTCTAAATCCAGATCAAAGATAGAGAGCAACATGGAAAGGGGAAAACAGATATAGGGGGATAGAAGACACAGCAATTGATCTCTCTGTCCATGGAAGATGACTTTCATGATGGCACACCATGAAAGAGATGGCGAAAAAAAAACAAAAAACCAAAAAACAAAAAACAAACCCGTGTCTGCAAACAGCAACAAAATATACAATTAAAGAACTAAGAAAAGCCGTATTTCTGTAATATATATTTAGGGGTTTATTTCATTGATAAAATGCTCCTGTGTTTTAGTGATAATGTTTTATAAAGATTTTTTTTTTTTAATAAACAAAACAAAAAAAGTATGATACTGGTAAACACATCTATGGAATGACTTGGAACGGCTGCGATAACGAATCAAACACTTGTGGATCTGTTGGTAGGTAGATAGATAGAGATAGATAGATAGATAGATAGATAGATAGATAGATAGATAGATAGATAGATAGATAGATAGATAGATAGATAGATGGATAGATAGATGGATAGATAGACTGACACATTAATTGATAGAAAGAAAATGGAGGGAAAGATATTCGTGTATGCGCGCGCGTGCGTGTGTGTGTGTGTGTTTGGCAAGTGTTGAACAAAAAATATATAAAACAGCATTAGAAAGAACAAAACACATGACAATGAACTTTGTCAGACTTAGTCCTTGGCTAACGAAAAAAATAAAATAATAACGGGTAAAGTTTCTAACGTCGAGAGTAAAGGTCTACACTGACAAATGCTTTTTTCACATTTTGGCCAGGAAACTATTTCGTCAAATATCGATTGATTAAAATTATGACCTGCCATCATGTCAAGAATTCTTAAACCCGAGAGTTCTTTGAGGTCTAAAGTTTAAGAATTTTTGGCACGTTGGAAGTTATTTCAATTGATCGATATCACAACAGGTCCTCAGAAGTCGCCGATAACTGAAAAAATATCAATGTTAACTTGGGTAGATAGGGGAGCACAGGGCAGTAGGACATGTTAAAGATTGATGTTGTTGCAAGTAAAGTAAGTGCAATATAAAGATGATTACCATCCTGGCATTGGATGGATTGGATGTGAATCAGAAAATAAAAATCGGTTCCGTTTAGTAAATGAGGTATTTGACAAAATTAAATAAAGACATATTTTTCTTCAAAAATAGAGCAAACATATTTCAGTATTTCTATATAAAATGAATCTACTGCTGCTTATCATTTTGTTTATTTGCGCTTAAAAAGGTTGGAATTTAGAATCATTGACAAAAATTGAAGTGCTCCGAGGAAGGCCACAAGGAGAAAATCTCCCTCAGAAAGATACAAGAACACTGCATGGGCAAGTCTTTCAAGATTTACACAATAATAAGTATTATCAAAAAACACAAGAAGGTTCACTTTTAGTGAGGGATATCAGCACTGACCTGGGCTAAACCAAGCCATCCAGATAACAGAAGAGATGTTTGGATATAATTAAAAGAGGCAGGAAAAGATGGACATGATTACTGATTTACGCATGTGAAGCAGTAACCGAGGCTTGTTCTATAGGCGAGGCAATGCGAGAAAAAAAAAGCTAGCTTTAAGCTTAGTGATTTGGTACTATTCAGGGATACCCTTTGCTAAAATAAAAAAAATAAAAACCTGAAATTTTTTCTCGTAAAGACCATATATAAAAATATTACGTGCAAACCGTATCACCCTAAAATCTGGAAAAGGATACATATCCATCCAGCTTACCCCTGACTGTTTAAAACAACCAATGCATTCATCTCTTTAAAAAGTCAGCCGGAAATTGTCAAAATGCCAATTGGAAAAAGGGCATCCTTGCACATTTCGTTTATGCAAATATCAGGTACACAAACACTATTTTTTTTTTTTTTACAATAATCGACACCCTAATTGGTAGTAAGGTCAAGCTCCATCTTAAAGCAGGAATTATCAATTATGCAGAATTAAATAGCATAATAATTTCAAGGTTTCACCATTTTCCATACACTACGCAATGCCATTTTGCAGGGTTCTAGTGGGTGGACTCAGTAAGAGTTTTAAAATACATAATTCAATTTCTATCGCCATTAGCGAGTTTGTTTTATGAGTTTTACGCCACTTGCGACACTTTTAGGTCCTTCAGTACCAGAATAAAGAAAAAGTTAGGGAACAAATTATAGACCTGAAGGTAACAGCATCAAAGAAAAAAAGAAAGACAAAGGGAACTAGTTCAAATAGGGAAATAAAGATTCCACAAGTAATCCATCAATAAGTCTATTAGCAAATAAGCTCCACCCAGGCGAAAGTAAATGGCCCTGCTGTGAAGGACGAACTCACATGCTTACATAGAACATACAATATATCCACAACTAAAACTATAATAGTACACAATAGATAGATGATTTATGAGGGACAAAATATCATCCCACAATATAACAACAACAAAAAATGTACATTTGACTTCTTCCTTCTCAGCTTAGGATTCCCACTAGGACCAGGGGAAAAACCGAGCAATCTCAATTCAGAACAAAGGCATACAGCAGGATGGAATGGGGACAACAGATATAAAGGGAAAGAAGGCATAGCAAAAAATCCCACCATGGGAGGTCACAGAGCAAGAGCTACCATAGAAGGTTAAAAAAACATCCATCTACTTTGCAGGTTTTTAGTCTAACTTGATCTCCTCTACAAAACCCGTAACTGCCATCTGTGCAGGCAGCTGTTTCAATGAGCAAAATACATGAGATAACCAACGAGCATGGTTGGCTATGCTAAAAGCAGATAACAATCAATTGGTGACAATTTAACAATAGTTGAGAATACTGCTGAAAATGTAAACACGATTACATTTCTTCGTTGAATAGTATATGGTAGCTATCCCATTGCTTGCCATTGTTCTAATTATTTAAATCTTCCAATATAATATAAAATAAACAGAAAGCGTCACTTTGCCCTTTAAAAAACAAAAAAGAGCTGCCCTTTTGATTTGTGTACCATAATTTCAAGGCAATTTGAAAACTAATAACTGTTATGAAGCATGGATTATGAAAATGTTGATTTTGTCAAGATAGAAAATGAGTAATTCCAAATGAATAAGTATAAAAACCAAAACCAATAAATACTGCCGTGAAAACATAATTGATAATATTATTGCTATTCAATTAAATAAAACATTGACAGTACAGTTTGAAAATAAAATTGATAATATTATTGCTATTCAATTTAATAAAACATTGACAGTTTTAAAATAAAATTTATAATTTAAAAAAAATAAAACAAAGCAAAACAGGTAAATGGTGTCTTTTAAAATTTAACGACTGCAGTTACACAGAGATTAATTTCCAATGATACATAATTAGGTCACAGTGAAGGGCTATCATGAATGAAGCAGAAAAGACGTGGGTTTCGTTTCATATCCAATTGCACTATACAAATATAATTTATTCTTGGGTATAAGATTGACTTGAATAAGATAATGTAAAATGAACTTTATTTAGTAGTAAGTGAAAAATAGTAAGAACACTGGAGACATCATAGAAATGGATATTCACACTAATGGGAGTGATATACATATTCATGGTTATTGTCCAACCCAGTCATCGGTTACATTATATTAACCAGTTGACTGCTGTGCCCTGGAAAAAATTGTATTTAAAAAATTGGCTAGAAAACGTGTGCTTCAAATATCGATTGATTTAAATCGATCATATTTGAAGGATGAGTTTTCTGTCCAAATTTTTATATATATGAGTTTTTCCAGGGTACAACGGTTAAGATGCTGTCTAACAATTGGTTTCATAATAAATGTAAACACGCTGCTTTGTTTATCAACTATTGTGATGTTTGGTGTTGGAAATGTCAAAAATTTTGAACGCTCTGTATCAGGTAAGTCATTTTGAGCACATTTTAAATGTGACAAATGACTGGAGCACATTGAAAAATAACAGTGCTCAAGTCCCTGAAATATTAATTGATTTCAAAAATATGATTTTGTCAAACTCAGGGTGCTTTTATCCATTTAATTAAAGTGCATTAAATCACTTTTAATAATACATATATATCAGGTAATCACCAAAAAGTATGCGCCGCTATTTATTTATTTATTTCTATTGTAAAAAGTTATAAAGATGTCTTTTTCAAATTTTTATTACTATTAGAACTGTTCTTTATTAATAGAATTGTAAAATATCAAAATAATTAGATTAACGGTTTTTGAATAATATAAAATCTTGTAACACCATCTAAAAATTTCAACATCGAACAGATGACGCAATGTATTGTTGCAAATTTTTAAAGAAGACACTTGTTGCTATATGCCTGGGAAACTCTATGCTGATAATTACATAAAAATATTGGAAGATATTCTTTTGTCAGACTGTGAACACCTTTATCCAGGAAGGAATTTAATTTTTCAACAAGATGGTACTACATCACATACGACCAAAAGAACACAAGCTTTTCTTCGAAGTAAGAATATTTATTTCATAGAGAAAGACAACTGGCGACCTCAATCACCCGACCTGAATCCAATGGATTATGCAATTTGGAATTCTTTGATCGAGAAGGTTTTTAGTGGACAAATATCTGCATTCACAGAAGAGAGAAAGAATAATTTATGCTGGGAGGAGATAACCATAGAGGAAATTTGGAAGTGCATTTCAAGTTGGAAAAAGAGACTACGTTGGGTCCTCATTAAAGAGGACGGCAATGCTATTGATCACTTAAAAGTGCTAACTTTGTAATCGTTGGACCAAAATAGGCATGTGAGTGTGCTATACCTATAGACGATTTCTTACCTGATGAGGAAAATTATGATGAAAATAATGTTTATGGTGACATAATTCATATTTGCTAAAAATGGCAATATATGTTGAGATCGTCGCCATTTTACTCTCTGCAATGTTGCATCATTTTTCTCTGATATTGTATTTCTGAACACAATTTTGAAAAAATCAGTTTCTCAATTTATATTCATAAAATTTTGAGTCTACGTATAAGGATTTGTTTTATTTGTATTTTGAATTTGAAGGAAATCCAATGAAGAGTCTCAGAGATACAAGTCAACAAAAAGTGGCGCATTTTATTTATGACCACCTGATATTTTTTTAATTAATACCTTTTAACCGTAAAAAGACAGTGCAGTGATACATGAAATAATTTGACATGAACATGAATTCTAATTTTCCTTATATCAAGCGCTCACCTAAAATCACTTTTTCATGTATAAAATAAAATTAATGGCTTCTGTTGCAAACCGATCAACTTGAGAAAACACAACTAGGCAGGATAAAACGGTCAAATGGTAATAAATGGTTTTATCAGATGCCAAAATAAAACATTTTCATTGAATAGTTTTATCCAATATTTATAGACATCATTGGTTGAAGATTGATCTTAACCTAAAATTAGAGAAAACGTGTATTCTTGGAGCTGAACAGTTTACGATCCAGTGTTAGAATAAGTAAATCCTGCCAACAATGATCAAAGGGAAATAACCATATTGTTAATTCATAGATCAACGTTTTTGTTATTGTTATGTCCTTTTTGTTTACAAACTATACTTCCTCTCCTGAAGAAAAAGAAGGTAAATCCTGTTGGATCCAATGTGTCACCAAACCAGTAGTCACTTACAAATTCATTCCTGTCAATGAGAGGTGGCAAGTCTGTGGAAATGCATGTCTCTATAAAAGTTCAGATTTATTATTTTCGATTTTACTACATTCACTTAGCTTCAATTATTACATCAATTACTTTAGGTATACAATGAGCAGGACAGGATATGTGAAAGTTTTAAGTTTAATATCCTAAAAAAATTTTTTTTAATCATTACAATATGGCCACTCCATAAAATCTTTACAATTAACAAGGCACATAGTCAAATCTGGCTTTTGATGTCAACATTTCAAATCAAACACAACCAAGTCCCATCAAATAATATATACACCATGATAAAATAAAAAACAAAAACATCAAAAAATAATTTCTTACAAAGGCGTGTGTATATGGGGTGGGGGTGGGGAGTATCTCTCTCCTTACCAGCCGTTTTCAGGATTTTCTCCCAAACTTCGCATCCACCTAACACTAAAATTGATTTTTTTTTCTCACTCAAACACAAAAGCAGCAAGTCCAAGCTATATGTAATTTTGTTGAGCAAAACGAGCTGTGCAACATAGTGGTGAGTTTTTGTAAATATAATTTTTAAAACTTTCCTTAAATAAATTTTGTAATCAAAGAAATCAGAATGAGAAAAATTGGCAGTATCTTAACCAATGTGATGATTTTCATACGATTGGTAAGGAGAGAGTTAAGCAATTGTACAATAATGCTAAAACATTTAAATCCATTCTTACTAGACTGCACACTTTAAAAGAAACGTTTCCAAATATTTACAAATAAAATAATATTGATGACCAGTGAAAGAAACTCATAGGGAATCAGCAGCAGACAATCTGCTGATACATCACAGAGCAGGGGTTAGCACAGGGGTGAATGTAATGCTATGAAGCAATGGCAGGGATGGAATCAGTTCTAAAAAAAAGAAATAATTAAACCGATGGTTTCAATCATATTCTACACATTACCAGAGCGGCCAACCTTTTTAAAGTTGAAATCAAAAACACCTCACCTCCACCCTAAATTTGCCTCAATGAAGATGGAAATAAAATAGTATTACCAGCAAATTAGCCGTAAAATTGTTTATTGGATCTTTTAAAATACTGGCTTTAATTCAATGGTAAATTAGATGAAGAAAAAGGGGGGAAGGTGCTCACAATAGATTAAAAATTGCCAAATTAATTCTTTTCTTTTTAAAAGAAGTTTTAAACCTATGGGCAGTTAAAGTATCAGCTTTCCGAAATTTAAAATCCAAGACAATCCCAGAGGGTTGGCAGGTCTGCATTAATCTTATGTTTAATTTTTAAATAAAAACAGAGAAAAGAAATGATGAGCATGTAAGAATAATTAGAAATTTGAACCAATTAAAGCATTTTCCATCCCTGCAACATTAAGCAAGACTTATACTTTTTATCATTCAGTTGAAAGAAATAAATAAATACAATATTTGCTTTCACAATAGAATAATGAAGTAATATGAAAAGTGATTAGCGTTAAGAGAATGAATATTTTGATAAATATAATATTTATTAAAATCTGGAATGTATTATAAATAACAGGTTATTCCTCAAAGCGATGTAAATAGAAAGCAACATTAGAAAGCTCTTAAATTATATTCATAATATAACTAAAGTCTGGAATGTTTATTGACAAAAAAATATATGAAAATTAAGATTTGACAAGATCACAAGTTAGCATTAAGTAGTTTTAAGGAGATACTTTGAAAATAATGTATTCGAAGTTTCTGTTATGAATTCACTCTCGACATAAAGTAGATTGATTCGAGGACCATAACATAGTGAAAGCTAATCTTTGGAATGAATAAATTAGCAGAGCACACAACTCGTATGGTACCTTATGAATAACTTTGTGTCAGATATAAAAAAACATATCCTCTCTTCATAGAGGTGATTGGGAGGCTGGGTCTAATATCGAATCAAGTTAAAAGATCTGTGCTTAGTCAAGTAATTTCTTTACATGGGTCAGAATCTTTCAAATCATGTAGTCTTGATGAGTCAAAAATATTTTGATGTCACAGCCAAAGTTTGAACTATTGCAATCCCTGGGTTTTAAGACTGAGCAAACACGCCGCACGACTGGCATGCTCTTAAATTTTATGTTCCATTAAAAACAACCTATGACATAATATTAAGATGATCAAATCATGAAAACTTCGAGTATGAGTATTAAAGAAAGGTGTGCAAAAATAGGTGGAAGAGTAAAGGAATTTCATGAAGTTATAACATGAAAAAAAAATATGGACTGAAATCTTAAATTTGTAATTAAACTAATAGGTATGATTAGAAATGAAATGAGGCAGTTTTATTTTTAAATCTATGATTATAAACATTTGTGACCTACTGTCTCAAAATGATTGTATATCGTGATGACCTAGATGTTCAAAATCAAAGTTAGAGAGGGAAACAGGAAACTTGGTTTAATTTTATTGGGTTTATTACTGATGAGTATGGATATAGTTTCTTAAGTCAATGATAGCTACAACCTTACTTGTCCGGTCATTTTGGCTTTAAAATCACTTTCAGACATCTAATTCATCCCAACATAACATCATTTTGAGACAAAGGGTCGCATATTTCTGTTTCATTTTATTCTTTCTTTCTTTCTTTACAAAATATACAATTTGTTTGCGTCTCTATCGGTGCCAGACTTTTAAAACAAAAGCCTAGCTTTATGGGCAAAATCATTACAGTGACATTGCTTTCTTCATTCCATACATCAATTATTGAAATCAAACACTCCGACTTACATAATAAATGTGATGAGGACATTTATCAGAACTTTTAAAGTTAATTATTACTTTTGATGAAAATATATGTCATTAAATGGTATTATGCACAAATAGCAGCAGGCATGGAGCATTGTAATTCCTGCATGACTAGCGTATTCATTTAGAGCTTTGAATACTGAACACAAAATTATACTTTTATCATGATTCTATTAAGATAGTTGAGCTTTAAAAACGAGAAAGAAAAAAAAACAAACCTAGGTGAATAAGTGGAAAGGTGACTTTTTGAAAAATAATTCTAAAAGGAACAAGTAGGATTATGACCTAGCATGAAATCTTCAAATTGTACGCATTAAATGAATGTAAAAATAAAACAAAATTTACATATATGGCAGCACTTTGTAAACCATTTGAAGGAATATTATATTCTAAGTACATAAAATATGTTAAATTGATAATTATTAATATAAATTCAAGGTTAGAAAACCCCCACTAAAATAATAAAAACCCATTTTCCATATATCCCACACTTTAAAATAGTTAACCACAAAATATTCATCACAAACCTTATTGTATAAAGATTGAGAAGGCACTACAATCCTCAATTTGGTTTGACAATTGGAGCAATCGTTGTCAATTACAAACTTTGGGTTAGGAATATAAATTTACATAAAATAAGTTAAAAAACTTTTCTTAAAATCTGGTCATTTTAGAATGAATGAAAGAACATGTAAAATGATATCGAAATGAAATGTGTCATAAATTGTTCAGACAATTTCACAGCCATAACTTGAATCCCTTACATGATTCTTATCTCCTTTTCTTTATAGAGGATATAGGCACTAGTTAGGTTTGTGGGTTGCAGAAAATTATGAAAGTCGTTATTATCCAATGCATCTGCGTAAAATCAGGAAACTTTGATATAAAATTGGGAGCAAGAACGCGTTTTGTAAAATAAAAAGCAAACTCATCCTAAATGTACATAATTAAGTTACAACTTTCTTTTGAATGACATGAGTGGATCAAAAGCCATGAATCATTATTCATAGTGACCAAACATTTAAGGCTAACATAATATAAAATAGCATTTTGCATTCAATTTTAAACAAATTGTTCCCTCTCTTCATCTTCCTTTTGTGCTATGGGTACATATGTCCCACTTAAAACACGCATTTTGGATGAAGGAGGCAGGGCTGGGTGATAGTCCACTTTTTCTTTTCCTGAAATTAAAGGCCTAGTTGAAGCAGAAGAAGAATTCCTATCTCCTCCACCATATCGCTTGTTGGTTGGTGGACTTCTACTCTTGCCTTTATCTGGTAAGGGTTGATGACCTTCTGCATCTTGCATGTCAATGCCCCTCTCCATAAGCTTGTTTTCTTGTCTATCTCTTCTGTCTCTCCGTCTATATTGCACCATTTCTCCATCATACTCCACAAACTGTTTGGGCGAACTGGGAGATGAGCTGCCTCTATTATCAGTACCTGACTTTGTAAAAGGGTTATGAATATCCTCACCACGCCCTCCATTTTCTCTATTGCTGTTTGTAGGGTGAGAAGCATTTGTTTTGTGATTGTCACTATTGCGTAGAGTTCTTGGTGGACTGTCATAAGAGACAAGATCTTCATTATCATCTCGTTTGTGACGGCCAGGACTTTTACGACGAATGATCTTTTGAGAAGGACCAAGAGGTTTCTTGCGTGTCTCCCCGGGTGAATCTGCATCAATCTAATACATGAGAGACATAGTATAAAATATAAAATTTTGTATTTTCAAGAGCAAAATTCAATTTTTTAAACATGGAACAGTGAATCATAAATGCTTTTGTGGTATCTGTGGCTAAGCAGTTAGACAGGTCATCTTGTAACAAAAGATGTCAAACATGGTCAGTGAAATAACAGTAACTGTGATTTCAAAACTCTTGCCCCAGGATCGTGCATCTAGTCAGGCACTTAATAACATATTACTCTTCTAGACAAAGGTATGAATGAGTACCTAGCTGTAAGCATTGATGGGAATTTTAAGAGTTAGTACAAAAATAATCCTTGTGATGTGTGATATGCAAATTTGGCTCTATATGGCCCACAAGGTGAATAAATAAAGTATTGTGACTTATACTAAACCTGGTGAATCCATGGAAGTGGGCTAAAAATATTCGTGTTTATTTCAGATTCATTTTTAAGTGAGAGAGCAATTATCCGTTGTAATAAGATAAAAGTCAAATATAAATCATATTTCAGTTTCCATTGCAAACTTCATTTTCTATGAACATTTGTTAGCAACAAGAAAATGTTTGCACAAAGTATCTATTTGCATCACGTAATTAAAATTAATGTCCATTGTAAAATTGGAATTCAATTCTAAGCATTTGTTTGCAAAATGTAACACAATTAAATTTTTATGGATAAGCCCCTAGGTGTGCGGATTAGCAGGTCTGATAACCGAATGAAAATGTGGGCTTAATTTAACATTGTTATAATGAAAGATAATTTTCATGCATTTGAGAGCACTTCCATTACTACAATGACCCTATAACAATTTGAGCAATAAGACCTGCAATAAGTATAAGTCAGCTTTAACTTCACTACATGCCGACAAAATCAGATTGAGCACCCTGAGTATTAATATTAATAACAATGTTTTGACAAAGTAATGACAGGACATCAAGATATGAAAAATTGTGTATGAAACAGTGCCAGACAAAGCAGAGAAATACACAAAAGAAAAGAAAATCAGCCTGCTTTGACTATCGAGTCAGACTGATTTTATTTTTATATTTTACTCTGGTACTATTTCATACACACCTTTTCTCATATCTTTATCCTACACCAGCGCCCCATTTGCCACAATGAAAGGACTTACACTGTAACTCCATAAAATATCATGCATTTTTAATGAGCTTTGTTAATAATGTGCGAAAAATATAGGATCCAGAATTTAGACTGGTCTGTATGTATTCAATGAAGCTTTGAGGCTGTGACAAAAAGGTTGTTGTCCTAACTTTGGCCATAGAAATATTCCAATTCTAGGTTGTTTTTTTTTTAAACTAAAGAAATATTTGTTTCGATCAGTTTCTCTTTGTTAAATAATGAAAAACAAACCAAAAACCATTGACCTGACACCAATAGAAGAGCAGAAATGGTTTCATTAAAAAAAATTAAAAGCTATTCTACTATAATTTTAATGCTAGATTGTCAGTTTTTGCTTTCTTTTTGATCATTTAACTCAGAGAAACTGATAAAAACAAATGTTTCCCTTAGATTTTCCAAACAATTAATTGAGTATTTTTGTGACAATGTTACAAAACGACCTTTTTGAACAACTTCCTATAGCTCTAACGAAAGAGATATAGAATGCTTACCTTATCTAATGAGTCAGAGCTCATATTCATATTGAATCTGTTCCAATTGAGAGCTGCTTGTCCTTGCCTGAGATCCTCCATACTCTGGGCTAACTGCTCTGTCGCGAGCATCAAGGCTCTCTGGTGCTGCAAACTAGCGGATGTACGTTTGTGCTGGGAGAGTTCAGCAAGGGCCCTTAACTGTTTTGCTTGATTTTTACCCGTACTAGTGACAAGATGTGAGAAGTAACCGTCAGCATCTTGTAATAGGTTATACGGAGTGTCAAACTCCTTCAGCTCACCATCAGCTAATACCTGAAATTATTGATCACATTTATTAAATTTACATTGAACATGAACATCTGTTTTAGAAAAATGACTTTAAGTGACAAAATGATGGCATTATAGTTTTCTCATTTTCTTTGCAAAAACTTGTCACTTCTTGTGAATGTAAAACAATAAATATTGAATGTCTTGTTTTTAGCACATGTTTTTAGGGGTTTTACAGAGCTTGCGACACTAATTGGTCATTTCAGTCCTACTAAAAAGGAAGATGATAAAGAGGAAAAGTTGTAGATCTGAAGTCAAAAGCAAATAAAGAAAAAGCAAGACAAAGGGGACTGGTTCAAATAGGGAACAGAAGATTCTACAGGCAATCCACCCATGTGCCTATTTGACATTAACTAAAAGTTCCATCCAGGCACAAGCAAAGAATCCCATTATGAAGGATACATTCAAATATTTACAAAGTGTAACACATTTAAAACTAGGACTTAAAACTAATGACAATAATAGTGCATAGCAAAGATATAATTAATAAAGAAAAGACGCCATCACTCAAAAATACTACACATTTGACAGTCTTCCTCTCAGTTAAGGATCCTTGCTAGGACCAGCAACTGTTTTCCTTGTCCACCGTGGGAGGCCAAGAAGACTCCACCCAGAAATTGAATGCGTTGATTAGACAAAAGCGTAACCCCTGTCTCTATACCTATCATCAACACTATCACAGAAACATACCTTTTAATCTCAATACATAATTTATTTCAGTTAATTTTTCTTTCATTTTATTGTATACATTGGTAATAATATCTTTATATTATCATTGTTTCCATTTTTTAAATAGAAAGTCAGCCTTGTGACTCACCATGATTCGATCACAGTCCATGACGGTGTAAAGTCTATGTGCAATGGTTAGGACAGTGCTGTCACGAAATCTACTCCTGATTGTCCTCTGTATAATGGCATCAGTTCTGAAAGAAATATTTGTAGATTGAGTAAGCAATAAAATGGAATGAAAGAAAACATCAATGATACATATTTTCCAGATTTAAAAATTGATAAGATTCATTTCCGACAACTGTGTTATACATTCAGATTAGCAGCCAAACCTCCAAACTGTACAATGTATTCACTTGTGTGAAAACTGGAAATCAGGTATACAATTTTTCTTTAATGATATCAAATGAACTTTTTTAACATTACAAATGCATTCACATTTCACTTTAATTTATACTGCGCATAAATTATAAAATACCATCATTTTAAAAAGCCAAGTATACCAAAAGGTACACTTCATCCATAAATTTGTAAGAGCAAATAAAAGATCACAGACAAAACATGAAAGAATGGAAGAGTATCCATGATATGTTCTAAGGTTCTATAGCTCCAAATAAGATGTACACTATTGCATTCCTGGCATACTTTGGATGCTGCAAGAAACCATAAAGTCTAACATTTGATATTTCTGTCAACACAAAATATGCGATCTTCAAAATTCATATAAAAATTAAACTTTCAACAACAGGGAGTTGCCAACCATGTATAACTTACTCTTCATCCACACTGGCTGTGGCTTCGTCCAGCACAAGGATACGATTACATTTGAGTATGGCTCTTGCCAAACAGATGAGTTGTCTCTGACCAACACTCAGATTTTGACCACCCTCTTTCATCTCTGTGTACAGCTTGTCAGTCATCTGTTCCACCTTATCCTTCATTTGAACCTTAAAAAATATGGAACAAAAAAAAAAAAAAAAAAAATGACGATGATGATGATGATTATAATAAATATGATGTTGATGATAAGGATGGTGAAAACGATGGAAATGATAAACAGGGGATTTTTTATGTACATAATAGTTAAATCCAAAACAAACATACGGATAACGGTCTATCCTTATGATACCTAAAATTTGGTCCTAAGTGTATTTTATTACCGGCCTAAGACTTTCTGTAAAATTTATTTCTACACATACGACATATAACAGATAATAAAAGAGAATGGTTGGCTTAAAGCATCATTTATTTAATAATCCATAAGAAGTATCAATTGAATATTATTTCTCATCATTGAAAACTGGCAACTCTGCCATACTATGTCCTTGACCAAATGTCTTTTTCAGACTAGGAACTCACTTTTTGTAAAATGAATTATAAACAATTGCAGCTTCAGTGAAGCACATTAAACATTATGGTATAAGTTTGCTAAGGGGGGTCCCGATAGATCAGTTGGTACAGCACTCGCCTCACATGCAAAAGGAATGAGATCAATCCCAGGTGAAGCAAGATTTTTTTTCCAACCTCCTGTCCACCCAGTAGTAAATGGGTAGCTGGGTCTGTTAGATCAGGTGAAAAGTACTTTGCTATAGACTAGTGTCCTATCCAAAAGGTAGCAAGCAGTTGCAAGGACTACTTTAAAAAAAATAAGTTTGTTATAAAAATGCTATTCATTATTATACTCACTTGCTCTAATGCCTTCCAAAGCCTCTCATCACTATATTCCTCCAATGGATCGAGATTCCATCGTAAAGTGTGGCTGAACAGAAAAGGATTTTGAGGGATGACTGACAGCTTCTTTCTCAAGTCATGGATGCCAATCTTACCCACATCAGTGCCGTCGATGAAGATGAGACCTGTAGGCTCTGCTAGTCGGAACAAAGCAGCTATGAGTGAGCTTTTGCCTGAGCCTGTGCGACCCACTATACCAATCTGTGTGGGTAAAAGATACATCATCAGTTTTAGACTGTTGCTGAAGAAGAAAACTAAAGATAATAAATTACATAGAGCATGACCTACCTAATCATGGTTATATGCTATTCAAATGCTATGTATTTTTATTATAATTTTTTTTTTCAATTAAATTGTTATTATGATCATAATTATCAATATTATAATTATGATCATTATTATGTAAAAGCAACAATGAAAATTCAAAAGCTTCAATTTTCCAATTTTCAATCATACAAGTCGCAGTTGAAGACAATTGTGACTGTGAGTGTGGTGAGGACAGATGGCTTGCATTATGACATCATCTATTTTTAAGCTCCCTCTGTTCCCTTCTTCTGGACTTCAGTTCTGAAATTCTGTATTGTGCTTCCTTTTGTACTCGAGTTCTGGACTGGATTCCTGAATAAGAAAAGCTCATAAAGTGTTTTTTTTTAATGTAAACAAAACTAAGTCTGCTGTCTATGCCTATTCTCACCTTCTCTTTGCCTTTGATATGAAAATCGACTTTTTTGAGGACATAAGGACCATCTGATGAATACTTGAGACTGGTATGGGAAAACGTGATGGCTCCTCTCGCAGGCCAGTCGGGGGACAAAGGTTTGTCAGAAAACTTAGATGCTTCCTGTTCAAGTTTGGTGTACTCTTGGACCCGCTCGACCGATGTCATCTGATTTTTCAAAGATAAATAGATTAAATGAATAGAGAAAATGACTCGGTAAGCTTTATTTAATGCTATCCGCACTGATGTGAAATTCGCTTTTCCATTGCAAAAAGTACTGAAAAGTGAATAAGACAATTTCCTTAATAATGTATAGGCATTATAAATAGGTTGTAGACCCATATAAATAAGAAAGACCGTTACATTTTACTCATATGATTATAACAACACTGGCCACACTTTGCAGCCAATCGTCATTAGGATGAAAGTCTCACAGGCCACACAGTGCAGCCAGTCACACAAAAAAGAGTTAAGCAACAACCTAATTGCACAATGTAAAATAGTCCTTCAGAGGCGTAAAAGCCGTGGATTTGGAGTGAATTGTGGTTTCTATAACATTAAACGGACAATAGAAATTGCTTTCTACTCTTTAGATAGGATGCTAGGCTATCATAAAATACCAGCACTGCTGGTAGTAGTAAAGTAGTTCATCCGAGAAATTAGGCCCATAGAGCAGGAGTTTACCCCAGTTTTTATAGTGCTAAACAGACAAAATCAATGGCTAGCTACTCTTAAGTCAGTAAACATTTTTTACTTCATCCTGGATTGATTCCAGTCTCTTTGCATGTGAAGCGAGTGCTCTACCAAGTAGGATATAAGGAGGACCCCTGTTTGTACAATGAAGGTCAAAGTCAAAGGTAATTACAAAACAAAATTGTGTGCACTAAAAGACTTACAGATGCAATCAAAATCTAATGTACATTAATCATTAACTAATTGCGACATAACCACAATGTGCTGAATGGTTTGAAATGAGATTAAGCTTCAGTAATGTCCCCAACTTACATAAGTTTCCAGATCAGCAGTGGCCCGCATAAAGAATTCGAAAGGTTCGCTCATATAAATACAATAGATCAGTGACAATGCCAGAAGATTCCCATCGAGACCTGAGGATAATATGAAAAGTTTAGAGTAAATGTTGAGAGCTTTAACAATTATATCATCATTAATATCATAGATGCACTTTTATTCATTTCATTTACTATATTGCAACTTATGATATTTTATAACCTTAAGTATTCATTCTTGTGTCATGTTTGTAAACCTATTTCCTTAAGGATGAATGGCTTTGGCTGTCCTATTTAGTCAAAGAAGAAGAAAAGGATAATGATAAGGAAGATGCAGAGAAGAATATGGAGAAAGGAGGAGGAGGAGGAGGAGGAGGAGATGGAAGAAGAAGAAGAAGAAGAAGAAGAAGAAGAAGAAGAAGAAGAAGAAGAAGAAGAAGAAGAAGAAGAAGAAGAAGAAGAAGAAGAAGAAGAAGAAGAAGAAGAAGACTTCCTATTCAACTCATATTCAATAATGAACCTTATGTGTGGGAGTCAAGAGTGACCTGTTGACTTATCAGGACCCTCAAGACACCCCCCCCCCCCCCCCCATCCCCAACTTTATTGGAAAATGCAGATAAATTTTAAAGCTCTTACTGTCAATCAGTTGCAAGGATAAAAAGATGATGACATTCATGTAGATGACGACAGTAATCAGCATGCGAATGGACATCCACCGATAGGAACTGAGGTAAAGAAACCAGATTGATGTGTGCTGGTTCTGGCGCTTGTCAAACTCTAGCAGAAATTGCTCTTGTTTGTTGAAGGCTCGAATGGTATCTAACCCCAGCACTGTGTCTGATACGTGGGAAAACACTGGGCTCCGAGCTGATATAAAACAATAAAGAAAAAATAATACCAAAAAAAAACCTCATTGTTCTAGATTAACAAATGCCTCCTTAACCAGATTAAAAACAATAATATCAATAGTGATAACAACAGCAATAACAATTATATAATAATAACAACAACAATAATAATAATATTAATAATAATAATAATAATAATAATAATAATAATAATAATAATAATAATAATCATAATAATCATAATAATCATAATAATAATAACAATAATAATAATCATAATAATGAAGAAGATGATGATGATAATAATAGTAATAATAATAACAATAATAATAATAATAATAATAATAATAATAATAATAATAATAATAATAATAATAATAATAATAATAATAATAGGTTTGAAGTCTTTGCCTACTACCATTTCATACAGTTTAGGATATTTTATAGAAGGCAGCTTCATCTCAAAGTCTGACCCAGAGCAATAAAACCTGAACATTAGAAGATAACTTTTTTTAAAACCTCTTCCTCCTTCTTCTTCTTCAAACGCCTCTCAAAGAAACTTAAGAATTATCCAGTGTTAATGGACATTGATTGTTTTTTAATACAACATATTTTGAGAGAATGAGTATTGATGGTTATCTTCATAAGAAATGTTGAAAACTTGATATCTCCCACAGCCTGGATTGCATTAAAAAAATTTTTTTAAATTAACTTGTGACATATTTATCTACTTCAGTGTGGCAGCTGTACAGTCTTTATTCGTATCCAAAAGGTACCGAGTTTGAATACCCGTTGGGCTGTGTGGCCTTGAGCAAGTCACCCCAACCTAGCTCAGTTTACAGCTCTGTACTGCGGTTGATGCCTGGATTATCCCAGGCTTTCCTTGGAATAGACCCTAAAGACAAATTTCCCCTATGGGATGAATAAAGAGAAAGTTCTTTTTATCATTTATTTACAGGGTTCCCAATTCAGTTGCAAATTTACTGAACATTTACACAAACACATAGAACAACCCCTTTCTGAGTGCTGAACTCCAATAAAAAGACATTATATATTTACTTCTTTTTTTTCAGTTTAGAAGATGTATGGAAAATATAATGAGGGTTTTGTAACATACTGAATTCCGTAAATATATGGAAAATTGGCAACCTTGTATTTATGTATTCCAATTTTGTCATAATATCAATTGAGTACCTTTAGCTTCCAACCTTTTGACCTGCCTCAGAGTGCGTACAGCGTAGATACGAAGAATGACGACGATGACCAGTAAAGGAACCAGGGCAATCAGCAGCCAAGGGTTGACTATCAGCGTTACAGTGAAATAGCCCGTGAACTGCACAATTTTCTAAACACAAAAATATACATTGTATTTGAAGTTAAATGAGATAAATATTGTTTTCATGGTGTTCTCTCAAAACAATATGACATAAAACCCGACTATTTTAAGAGGATTATTCTTTGATAGTGTTGATAGCATCATGGAAAATAGTTTGACTTAGTTTTAAAAGCTGTCTTTAATGTGTCAAAATATGATAGGATCCCAAAGATGAGGTGCGAACTGAAAACACTGCAATTGTGAGGTTTTGTGGTCTACCAGTAGGTCCCTGGTTGGAATTCTTGAAAAAAGGCTTTTTAACACATTCTCTCATCGTACTCAGGTGAAAAACGAGTACCTGGCCAATATCGTGTTGTCTTTGACAAAAAATAGCTAATAGTGCTTTAGGTTTGATATCTCATCTTACAAGTTAAGCATTGCTGTTGACTTTCAATCCCTTGTAATGCGATTTGAGCACATTAGTGGATATTGCTTGATATAATAGCTCAAGTTTTACACTCTACTGAACTAAAACAACTTAACATATAAAAAAACGTGAGAAGGAGATGACTTCCAAGCAAAAAAAATAATTTTTAAATAGATATATAATTTGTTTAAATTGATCAGTCTTACCAGTACTACAATATATCCAAAGATAGCAACAAGTTCATCAATTAGACCCAAGTCCCTTGCAAAGCGATTCAATATTTGACCTGTGGTAGCAAAATATATAGCAATTCATTTCTTTGACAAGGTTTATAGCAAATCAAACTGAAATCACTTATGACCTTTAAATAAGATATTGGATGTGAACAAAGTTTATAAATATCAAATGTATAAATATATATCAAAGAGATTGTAGTCGGAGTTTATCCTGGTTTCTATTGCATGAACCAGACAATAACAATTGTTTGATACCCTTTGGATAGGATGCTAGTCTATTGCAAAGTACTTTCAACCAGATCCAACAGACCCAGCAACCAAATCATAGCTGACCAACAGGGGAGTCGGGAAAAAATCTAGACTTCATCTGGGACTGATTAATTTCATGTTTATTTTATGCTTTTTGCTTGTTTTAACAGCAGATTCTTTAAAGATGTTATAATAATGATATTCTCTTTAGTGATTTTTTTTTCACCCCACTATTTTTCTGGCACCTGTCCAGCCCTTCATCAATAAAAATGTAAATGAAAATGTGTAAACTGGAGAGCCAAAATGAGTAAGATTTTGATCAAATGCGCACAATACTGAAAACCATAACGAACTTTAATTCTGATGGTGGGCAACAAGCTCATACTAGCAATATTATAATCGAATTTAGATTAATTAATGAATAAACTTACTCTTCATAGACAATGTAAATAGTATGGACTTCCAGAATCAATGTATAAATCAGATATGACCAAGCCAGATAATATTTAAATGAACTGCCAGCATCATCTACATGGTCAGATAACAAATCAACGTTCACTAAAAGACTGACTTGAAAAAAAAAATGTTTAAATTATAGAAATTGAACAATGTGTAAGATCTCCAGTAAAAAAGTGTACAATGATTGAAAATGCGTAAAAATACGCATTTTTTACGTAAAGTTGGCAGCACTGCAAAATATTAGGGAAAACTATACAATATACAATTCTGTGATTTCTATGATTTCTGCACAGAAATCATGAATGCCGCTGAAGCTGCAAAGTTGGTTGACTATGCTAGCAAACAGCTTTAAGCCAAGTAAGCCAAATAACATATAATTAATACAAGCACAAGATAATCACACTCATTCACGACTCACCAACAGGATGTATGTCAAAGAAACGACACATGGAGTTCATAACAGCATCCAACATCTTATCATGCAGTCTGCGTCCTGCTGTGGCAGCCACTTGTAAGTAAAGTGATGTGAACAACATGAACATGGCAAAACTGGCTGCTGTGCCAATGATGTACAACTGGAAACTGTTGGACATACTGTCCCAGTCCAGACCTTTATCAGTGCCATCTTTTGATGATGATTGAGGTGATGGTGATGTGCTCTCGTCTTTTTTAGATTGCTCTCCAATCCTAAAAATAAGAGATTTTAAAAATAGAAATCACTTGACAACCGGTTGGTTGCATAAAATATCAGGCACTGTTATTCAACAGTCACAAACTGTATAAGTAATTGAGTATTTATCTAGCACAATATCCACTAAAAGTGCTCAAAGCGCTTTACAAGAGGTCCCTAGCCAACAGCAACACTTAACATGTAGGATGAGACATGACACCTGTTACAGTGTGATTGACTGCCATCGTCACATTCATGGTCATGGATCAATCTAGAGTGGGCTGTGGTTAATCTGAAAAATATTTTGACTTCACCTGGAATCGGTGTGGTCCCTTTGCATGCAAAGCAAATGCTCTACCAACTGAGCTATCTGGATCCCAAAAGTGAATTGAAAGCACATTTAATTTTCATTGGGTGTCAAGGGGTTAAAACAGATTACCAGTTCTTTAGTTTTGTCCTTTGAACATGGAGCAACTGAGACTTTAACTTAAGCATAATGTCTTTACATTTAAAAAATGAGCTTACCATTCTGTCAACATCCAGTCTGCAAAATTGAACATTGCCTGAAAAAATAAAAACATGAAAAGACATCAAACAAAAATCAAAGTACCCAAAAGAAATTGATTATCAACAAAAAATTAAAACATGCAAATAGCAGTTCTTTGCTGTCTTATAACGTTCATTTGAGAGAGAATAATAACAACCAATCATCACAATTAATATTAAAATTAAAATTGAGCTTTTATATAGTGCAATATCCACTAAACGTGCTCAAAGCGCTGTACAATGGGTCCCTGGCCAACAGCAACACTTAACATGTAGGACAGGACATGACGCCTGTTAGGCAATATTACAGTTTTTTCGGACAGAGACAACGCTGTTAATGGTCAGGTACTCATTTTACACCTGAGTACCGTGAGAATGTGAGTAAAGAGCCTTCTCCAAGGACTTAACTATGCGCCGAGCGAGGCTCGAACCCATGACCTACCAATCCAAAAGCAAGTGTCATACCACTAGACCACATAGCCGCACAAATATTGTACTTACAGGACCTCCCAGCCACACTGGAAGTAGGAGTGGAAGCCATAGGTGTCCAAATCCAGCAATGAAGTAATTCCAGTATACGCGCAACCCGACAGATCCTTTAACTACTTCTTCCTCTGATGGTCCCTTCTCTGGTTCCATCTTACTTTCCAGCTGTTGTCAAAATAATATATTTTTTTCAAAAAGGAAAAAAAAAACCTCATTGATAATTATATTGATTAAGATGATCATGACAACGATGACGATGATGTTATAGTAGTAGTGGTACTAGTAGTAGTTGTAGTAGTAGTAGTAGTATAGTAGGAGTAGTAGTAGTAGTAGTAGTAGTAGTAGTAGTAGTAGTAGTAGTAGTAGTAGTAGTAGTAGTAGTAGTAGTAGTAGTAGTTGTAGTTGTAGTGATAGTAGTAATAGCAGCAGCAGCAGTAGTGGTAGTCGTAATAAAAGATAATGATGATGATGACAATGATGTTGGTGACAACAATTAGATAAACTAGTAAATAATAGAAAACTGAATAAATTCCACACAATATTTATATGAATAAAATCACCACTCCTCCAGCCCCAAAAATTATTGTAATGTTATTCACTTCCTACTAAAAGAAAGCAGCATGAATAAAGCTTTGAACTAATATTTTAAAAATCACCTGTAAGAAGGTGTGTTGCACCATGACAAACCTGATCATCCAAGAAAAAATTTTAAAAAATTAAAAATTAAAAATTTTTTTTTAAAAACCAAACTCAGCAGTTGCATGATGGAAGTGTTTTTTCTCACAAGAATCTCCACATTAATTATTGCATAAAGCTAATTAGATTCATATATTTTAGAAATGCACCACTATAGCCTCCTTGCCTTAACAATTTTCGTCCTGAAGAATCTTCTTTCAACATAGCTAAAACTGAAACAATTTTTTTAAAACTAGACGCAAAGTTTGAAGGCCTTCTTACCATGATCTGTTTTTCCTCTTCTTCTGCCTCCAATGTGGCCTCACTCACGTGTTTGCCTGTGTTGCTAGCCACCAACTCCCTCATGTCCATGCCTCTTTCTTTCAACTCTTCATAGGTCCCAACATCATGAATAGAGCCCTAAAAAAATGATTCGAGTATTCCCAAATGAATAAGTGGGTGAGTGAGTAATGAATGAATGAATGAATGAATGAATGAATGAATGAATGAATGAATGAATGAATGAATGAATGAATGTTAAGAACCTTTAAAAAACATAAACAAACAAAAATAAAAAGGCAACAAGATATAGAATATCTTAAATTAAAAACCAAAGCGAACAAATCTCGCAGTATAGAATTTGTATGTTTTAATTCTTTTCACAACCAATAAAGAATGATAAAAATAATTAATTGATCAATAATGAGTAATGACAGAAAGGATCACTAGCTTGGAGGGGGAAATAAAATCATCCTTCTTTTTCTTCTTCATGAAGAAACCTCAAGTTTGAGTATAGAAATACATTTGATTTTAAAATAAATTTAAAAAAAAAACAAAAAAAACAGAAATTGATGAAGGATTGTTGAAAGTGTCGAAATGACATTTGGTACTTGGTAAATTTAATCTGTAACAGGGAATACAACCAATACTTACATCTCTCAGAACGACGATGCGATCACATCTTTTCAGATACTGTAGCTGGTGAGTCACAAGGACAACTGTTTTCTCTTTCAAATATTCTCTAATGCCTCTATGTAAGGGATATATAAAAAACAAGGAGAAATTTAGGACCATAGAAATGCCACTCATCGCTTCCATTTGATATTATTTTGAGGAGGAGACTTTTGAAACCTGCTAAGTCACATCATTGAGAGAACACTATAGTTTTCTGTTATTTATTTAGGAGACTTAAAGAGGAAAATAGTTGTATTGCTTGCCTCATAGAGCAATGCCATATGTGCTTTAAAACTTCAAATTTCTCTTGGGGATGACCCAATGGAGTCCAATAGATTGCTTGAGAGAGTTAACTCATTTTATATCTGGATGTGACTGAACAGATTGTGAAAGTCACCTAATCAAATCTTACATTTTAATTATGAAATGTGAGTTTGATTGTTTGTTGTTTTGAACTGTTAGGTTTCATCTTATTTTTCTAAAAAAATATTTTTTTAAATTAAAAAATCAACTTTAAAAAATAATTTTAATTACCTCAATGAAAGCATATGAATTCATACAAAATGTCCTAATTTAGACCTTAACTCGATTCTAGCACCTTGCACCATATGACACCATATCAGATAAAGGTGGTGGTTCACATAGTGTTACGTCTCTCCCATATTTGGACATTGTGAGGATGAAATTTGACAAACCTCGTGATGTCCCAGGTTTGAGAGTTTTTGCCAAGATGAGAGTTATTTAAAATGACAAGTTTTCTGGCTAAATTTTTATATACATGTCTTTCCAGAGTACAGCAGTTAACTGGTTAAAGATGAAAAGATTGTGTAGAAGGAGAGACAGAGAGACAGTGAGACAGAAAGAGAGATTAGTATGATTAACATTATCATTTGTTCAATGTAAAAAAAATGTCTGACATCATCTTAAATTATTGAATTGATGTTTACCTTATCAACATTGAGAAATATTAAAAGAAATATATCATTATCACCTTTCAAAAATGTGTCCTCCGACACTGGCATCAACAGCACTGAGAGGGTCGTCCAGGAGATAGATGTCAGCATCGTGGTAGATACATCTGAAATAATTATAACATGCAATAATGGAAACCCAGAATGTTTGTGCAAAATTCCCACAAACCCAGAAAGATACAGATAAAGCAAGTGAGACATAACATTTGCCCCTTGTTTTTCCTCTAAAATATAAATAAATAATTTATAATGAACAAAATTATCATATCGCCCTAGTTTCTATTTTTTAAAAAATAAAATATTCTGATGTTAGTAAAGCCACCCGGGACAATTTTAAAATTTTCAAAAAATTCATATTGCAAGAGTAATTAGACTTCCAGACATGGCAATGTATCCTACAACTAGACGCAACAACAGACACCTGAAAATACTCTTTTCATCCTATCTATACAGGATCTATATACTATCAGGGATTGGAACATTTAACCATAAAAAAATAGTACTGACAAAATTGAAACACATTTCAAAACACAATTAAACATGTTCATAGAGTCTCAAAATTATTATTATTATTATTTTTTTTTTTTAATTTGGGTTCAAATATGTGTGTAAGAATATGTGTCTCTGCATAAACGTTTCTTATTCTCAAGTATACAGTGTTGAAAACACAAAAAATGCCTCTAGCAACTTATCCTTCAGATCCTGAAAGCCTCATTGTTTTTGTCTGATGAGCCCCAAATGTTTCTTGATAAGTTTGTTTTTTCCACTGTTATATTCATTTTTGTCCAATACTTAGTAAGCAGGAATTATACAAAGGTTACCAAATGGAACATGCGCCTGTGTATTTAACTACATGTGTCTTGATACAGCTCACTTACCTTGCTAATGATATTCTTGTTCTTTGCCCCCCACTGAGCTGCAATCCTTGCTCCCCAACATATGTTTGGTCTCCTTGAGGAAAAAGGTCGAAATCCCTGGACAGCCCACACACCTTGACTACGGTTTGATAGTGACCATTGACAAACTCTTTACCACACAGGATATTTTCCCTGACTGAGCCACCAAATATCCAAGGAACCTGGGCAAAGTAGCTGATTTGGCCATTGGTGGAAATCTGACCGATGTCAAATGGCAACTCTCCAATCAGAGACATGAGCAAGGAGGACTAGAAGAAAAGAATTTCAAAGTTCAAAAGGTCTAAGTTCAAAGTTCAAAATCTTCATGTAATGAGGGCAATACAATTTTTTTTTTAACCAATAAAAAAAAATTACATTTCTATATATCACTTCAAAGTAAAAATATAATCATAAAAATTTAAATAATCTGGAAAAAAACTGGAAAGAAGAATGCATTGTCCAAATGTTGAAATATTATGAATAGAAAGAATATCAAGAGAAGTGAGACAACACTCTTCATGAGAGGAATGATGTGCTTGATTTTAAACTACCTTGTTTCTCTTAACTTTTCCCTCCTTTATTATATGCTTGGACTAGGATCTCTTTGTCTTGTGATGACAATGGTCGAGCTAAATAGGTATGCCTGTCCTATGGATTAATGTAACGCAATTATCACGATGCACCTACCAAGACTACATTATTACTTTGTAATGTACTCTTGAATCAATTGGAAAGTACATTTAATAAAAAGGTAATGTAATGATAATAAAATAGTTCACTTCTATACCGATGCTTAAATAGTTAGTTCATATTTCAATCTAATTATTACTAAACAAGTTTAATGTTGATTTATTTTTGAAATGTAAAAAAAGAAATTTACACAAGATTAAAATTTTAAAAAATGTACTCACTTTTCCAGACCCAACCACGCCCACTACAGCCAGTAATTCTTTCTGTGAAGAAAAGTTTGGGATATCAAATTACTTAGTCGTATTATGACAGTTGAAATCAGTGGTTATAAAAGAACTTTTAAAAAAAAAGAAAGAAAAAGAAAAAGAAAAGAAAACAAATAAAACTCAAATTCTCATTTATAAATGGCTTGATGCAAAACAAAAAAAAAAAATTAAAAAAAGAGCAAAAAAGAGAAAAAGTAATAGAGATGTTATTTGCTGCTGATATATTCACAAAAATAAGAGAAAAAAAATTTAAAAATCAAACGGTCACAGAATTTGCAACTGCAGTTAAACAAGCACCTAATGTTTAATGAAGAGGGATCATTTAAGTCGGATTTAACTTTCAGGAGAAAGAGCACGCTTACAGTTCATTACACACAGTATTTCTCATGTCATCATCACTTCTTCTGAAACCATATACATTCAAAATTTGTCTAACACAATATAGTCCATGCAATACTTACTGGTTCATATCCACTGAAACCATAAGTCAGTAAATTACATTACTGACTACAAACAAGATTTAATTAAACACTGGTTGCATCATTAAACTGCTACCATCCACCAAAAGAATAATTACCTTTTTGATTTGTAAGGACATGTACTTCAAAGAGAAGGCATGGTCACTGTCACTCTGAAAACGTAAAATGACATACAGGCATGTTACAATGTAAAATGACATACAGGCATGATGTCACATTTAGCAATTAAAAACGTTGTCTAAAAATTCATTTAACTATATTTCATCAAACACAATCAGCTTATCAGGCCAGTAAGCGAAATATATTTGTGTAACAACAGTTCATTATTTTGTTTGTTCTGAAGCACTTTATTAATGTGTCATATCACAGCTTCAAAATGTGATATCGAAAGAATGAACTAGCAAAGCATTAAGCACATGCTGCTTTACCTTTATTCTCAAACATACAGTACTGTAAAAGCGGTTGATTCTGATGTGTGAACTCAGAGCAAATGACATTAAAGAAACAAATAAATACAGTACAGTACAGTACAGTCATATCTCTCTAATCCGAACACCTCAGTCCCCAGCATTTTGTCCGGATTAAGGAGACATCCGGATAGCGGAATCAGTCCTTAAAATGTACAAATAAAGAAGAAAAGATCTGTCCCCAGGCAACCTGTCTGAATAATGGAGAAATCTGGATATTGGAGTTCTGGATTACAGAGATGCGACTGTAAATGGCTTTCAAAACAAAGAATCAAAATTTGAAAGTGATGAACTTAAGTTCAAAATTGTCGACAACTCTAACAATTAACAACTCATCCCTTTCAGTTCATAATCTATTTTATTTTTTCATTAAAAAAATATAAATTCAAATCAAACTGACCTCATGTAAAAGGCTTTTCATAGAGCTGGTGCTACTTCTATTGCGACGCTTCTTTTGGAACCTTCTAGCACCTTCGGTATAGACAAGAGGCCATCTTGCTGTCATGTGATCAATATCAATGGCCCAGTCAGCATCTGGTTCATTATAACGATGGATGGACCGGGCAGGACGAAGGTCTTTTATTTGGTCTTTTTTCTCATCAAGCAAAAGGAATTTCTGTAGCAGAAACAATAATATATATTTTCAATAACTGCTTTAAATCTTTCAAATTGATCTCTCAATCATTATAGATGAAAAATTTAAACTTTTATAACTAAATAAAAGCAATTTTAAAAATAGATATATATATATATACACAGCCGCTAGCATAAAAAAAATAAATTCTGTACTAATTTTCAAATAATGCCTCTAGCATAAGGGAAATGAAGCTTTTAGATTGTTAACACTGCCTGAAGTAATAAAACAATCTTAAGGAGTTTTTGTTAATAATGCAAAGCAGCTTAATTTCAGCAAAATCCAATATTGATGATTTATCAATCTATGTTAGAATGATTTAGTAATAGTTTGTTGATCAATTAGATATATGACATGAAAGAAAACTTTCAAAAGAGTATTATTATGACTATAAGAAAAAGTTATGCATTACATCATCACCATAAACAAAAATACTAAAACGGAGAAAACTGATCTTTCAAATGTGCATTCCTCCGATTCTTCCTCTTAACTTTTGTCTAATAAAAATATATGAACAAATAAATACATAAATAAATATATAATATCAAATCCATTTATATTACTTCTGAGGTTATACTAATATCATTATACCATCTTTGGAATCAAACAATACAATTGTCACTTACGTCACAAAAATTAGAGCTGATCTAAAGTATGTGAGATCATTAAATGAAGTAGGAAGTTTCAAGGTGTAAAAACGCTTATCAATCTTCTCAAATACAACATCAGGGGTACAATGTCAAGGAAAGGTCACCCAGAAGTTTGGGGTGTTGCAAGCAGGAAATGGCAGGCATTAGCAAAGCGGATAAGTCAGGAAATTAGAGCATGAGATTTTTTTAGTACGTAAATACATAATTTTCGACTATTTTGAAAATTGTTACATATCAATGACTACATTATAACTTACCATATCATGTGACATTCCATCACATGGAATATTATTTTTTTTCAAGTTAACAATGATACATTTTAAAGAAATATTGAATTTCTAGTCAATTAAAATCTCAACATAAACAGTTATATGACTATAATCAAAATTTCAAATACAGGAAGAATAGAAATAGAAAATGGTGCAAGGTTGCATTTAAAACGCCTATAAAACTTCATGATTTTTTTTCTTAATATTGCAACACATTACATTGAAAACATAAATAATATACAAAGACTACTTGCAACAAACAACTTTCCCCTAATTATAATAGACTAAATAAGTTAGTCTTTATGTTAGTAATATTAGTAAGAATAATGAAAATCAATAAATCAAATAATAATGCTACTGAGTTAAAGAATTGTGTTTTGGTTCTTTGACATGCTGTTTGTACCACGAAGTAAAACAAACATTAATCTTCAATATATAATTCAGAAACCTAAATAAAGTTTTTTAATGTCAGCTTTGAAATACAAATAAAGATATACATGGGTGCAACCATGTTAGGCCAAAAAAGTGAAATCCATTTCAAACAAATCTAAAAAGCCTGAAACTTATTTTGAAATGTGATCTATTGCCTCAAAACGGTATTATGTTGAGGTGATCTAAAAGCCTGAAATCTGGGTTAAGCTTGCAGCCATATATATACAATAGTCGTAAGTTCCGTTCCTATAAAAGCAAGCTGTGTTAAAATTTTAAAACTAAATTCACAAGAACTATATACGGTAAACCAGCAGTTGGGAGATAAGAATATTGGAAAAATCAAATGATATATAAAAAAAAACAACAAAAAAAAAAAAACACCACTATGAAATAAAGCATAAAAAGGAGCTAATATTAATTTGTCTTCACATAATTTCATATTTAGTATTTGAGCATACTAATATCGACTGTCATTTATATCATAATGAGAACCAGCCCTTTTGGTATATGTGACAACTATTTAAATAAACCCATTAAGGAGCACGATAAACATTATGATGACTATCTAAGTTAATCTTCTCGATGAGTGTTCAGATTTTGTTGAAAATGATGGCTTACCAATGACAAAAAGTATCAAATAAAGATCCCCCCCCCCCCCCACCACCACCACCTAAATTCTATTAATTTCTAGTTTGGGCCTCACACAGCAGCCTTATCGAAAAAAAAAACAAACAAAAGAAATTCCTTTTACACATATTGAAGTTTTTTAAAAATCACTTGAGTCAAGCAACTTATTTTTAAAAAGACCCCCCCCCCCCCCCACCCCAGAAAAAAAAAAGATAATTAAAATAAAAACATTCACACCCACTGAGAGGAAAAATCAGGATCAATGACATTTTCAGAGTTATGGACAAAACCTAATTTCCAGTTTTAGCACACCTGGGTTGGGATATCCCTTCTATCACCTTTTGCCGTTACTTGGAGCATGCTGTAAAATTCATACTACATGGGATACATATTAAATAAATGTTAGATGAAAGGAAGAAGATACACCTAGACATCACTCACTTGAACAGATCGAACTGAAGTAAGTAAATCTTTCAACTGACCCACTATCTGAATCGGGAAGTAAACGATTAAGTCTGTCATGACATACAAGAAGGCCAGGCACACGAAAACATCAGAAGAACAGATGGTTTCTCCCTTGGCAACAAGTCCCAAGATGATGACCAGTAGAGCTAAGCGTGTCAGACAGTTTTCCGCTACTTTCACGAGTCCTTTTAAGAAGGAAATCATTCTTATACGGGATGTTTCTGACCTGTGGAGAGGATGACTCTAATATTGTTTGGTACCAAAAGATTTTGCATCTCTGATAAATGAAACACTTTTAAAGCTAGAATTGGAATGAAAGAGCACAAGTTCAAAGGCTTCTGGATTAGAGACAACATCAACAACAACAAAAACAATAACATCATCATCAACAACAATAAAAATGACAACAACAACAACAAGAATAATAATAACAACAACAACAACAAAAACATCAACAACAGCAACAACAACAACAATAAAAAAACCCAACAAAATCAAAAACAGCAACAATAACAACAACAAAAACAACAATAATAATATCAACAATAACAAGAACAACAAGAATAACAACAACATTAGCATCAACAATAACAACAACAGCAACAACATCAACAACAAAGGTAGAATTGGTGAATATAACGGTTTAAATAACAAGTAATCAATGAATCAGGATGCAGTCAACATAATGAGAAAAGAGTGTCAAGGTTTTAAGGGTTGTCAGTCATGCACTACAATACAATGCAAAAACAGGCGTGACCCTATGACCTTTACTCATAACAATCCTAGGATTGCAGGATTAACTGCGAAAACAGATTACATCCTGCCTAAACAGTTCATAACTGATGAGGAAAAAATAGAATGAAGTGGTTCAGAGTGAGGCAAAGACAATGGAAATTTTCTTGTCTTTTATTTTCCAGAAAAATGGGGTAGAAATGAATTATTTTGTTACCAAGGCACATTTTGAATTAAAATTAATATCACTTCCATACAATTCAAATAAAAAAGAAGAGGTAAATATCAACTTTCTGTTATGATTTACAAAGTAAACCCTATTTCATAATTGTACGCCATTAAATTGCTTTTATTTCAGTGTTAGTTGGCCACTTAAGATAATTTAGAGTCAAAATATATATTTTCAAATGCTTTTTGTTATTGTGTTTTCCATGTTATTTGAATAAGCTTCTTGCACTATCTAGAAGCGTCCCAAGCTTTTATTCTCAAACTCACGCAAAACTAAAAATCAATGAGTAAATTAAACAACACAAAGAGCCAAAATCTGTAACATGGAAACAAATCAAAATAATGTCTATTGAAAATAACGTTCATTAAAATTCTAATTTCGCAACTCATTAACTGCTTGGAAGGCAGGTGAGACTCGAATTTGTATTGTTGCAGATTCAAAAGTGGTTCGTCATTCACATGTCAGTCTGACAATGCTTCTAGTAATCTTCAATCCGCCAGAAAAAGAAGAAATTTGTGAAAATGAGAAAAAAGGAAAGGGATTGTAAGTGTAAGTGTGGCAATTAATAAACACATCAAAGTAACAACAACATTGATAATAATGATGATGATGACGACTTTGACGATGATGATGAGAATAATAATAAAAATAATAATAATAATAATAATAATAATAATAATAATAATAATAATAATAATAATAATAATAATAATAATAATAATAATAATAATAATAATATTTATGATGTCTAATTCAGTTATACAAAATAGGATTTCATCTTTTTTCTTTAGCCTCCAGATAAGGGAGAGATCTAAAATTATTTTCTGTCATTCTTTGACAATAACATTAATGGAATTTTGCAGAAAAGTCTAATCAAGCAAAGATTTGTTAAACTGAGAGACCGCAAAAATGGCCAATCTACCCTACCGTCCAATCCTTCTCCTTTAAGGATTGAATCCAATACTATGGATGATGTATACATCAGACAACCACTATTGCAACCAAAGACTGCATTAAGCAACAAGATAATGAGTGTCAAGGAGCACTACTACATGAATTTGAAAAATGTAAATAGATGATTATTTAGTGCTTTGGTTCTCAAGATAATGCTCCCAATGGTGCTCTCTGATAAAAATGAAAAGAAATCCTGTGGATTGTAATATAATAAGTACTAAAGTTGGTGATTCTGTACCACAGTACAAAAAAGAAAAACATGATATCATTCAATAACAAAAAAAAAAAGATAATTACAACTATCACCCAAAACAATTCTTTGCAATGAACAGACAATTGAACAGCATGTGCTCCATTTCATCCGTTGTGCTTCAAATCACTTTCTTTAAAAACCTTAACATAAAAATACACCTGAACACACTTTAGGCCCGATACCAAAAATTCCTTATTAGAAAAATGATGGCAAAACTTTAAATAGAAAAAAAAAACAAACCCAAAACCTTCTCACTTTTTAATATGGAAAGGAGTAAGGTCCTCGTAGGACTGGATTGCAACTAATAAGTACAGTTGGCTTGAAGGGGAAGAATAAAAGGAAATGAAATGAGGAGTCAGGGGAGAATGGTCGTGAAGAGGAGTAGTTGGTTTGAAGAAGTGGTTGTTTTGAGATCTTTAACTTTATCATTTTAAAAATGCTAGACGTTAACCCCCCCCCCCCCCCCCCCCCACAAACTAGAAAAAAAACGTAAAAAAAGCGTCCCATATTTTCCGTATTTTTCTCTCTTTATGAGTCATCCAAATAAATGACACCTTTGAAACTGCCTAACCTTTTTATTTATGAATGGATTTTCAAAATTCAAAAAGATTTTTACTCAGTGGAGATAGAAAAAAATAGAAAACAAAATTTTTTCATAGTCATTGCTACACTGATGCTTGAATTAACTTAAACGTTATTTTAGCAAAATTACAAATTATTCGTGGTAATGTAGATATCAAATCCATTAAGTCTAGAGCCTCATATTTTTTCCATAAGAAACTGCTTTTCCCAACTCTACTGATTCATGTCTTTCTTTTTTTTTTTTTTTTTTCAGATTACCTTCAAACAAAAGTTTAGCTTTAAAATTTCTTTTATCATTTGATCTTTACTATAATGTTCTTTTTATTTTTTCAAATATTTACAAGTTTATAACCAGTAAAATAGCAAAAATAATGAAATTATAATAATCAGGTAGAGATATATATATCTGATATGAGAAAGTTTATAATTTTCAAGGAAAAAAGGATCAAAAAAGCAACCACAGCCATAAAAAGTTGCATTAAAATTAACCAACAACACACCTGAATGCGACGTGTAGAAGCTCTCAACCGACTTATCTTTTCAACACCAGCGTAAATGAAATAGAATACACTGACTCTTAAACAGTCACAGAGTCCGGTCAAAGAAAAGATAATTGTTGGCGTCAGAAATGATTGGCCTTTGTAATGAATTATACTCATCAAAAGGACCAAGAACAGGAGGCGGGGGGACATCTTATCAAAGGTTTCATTTACTGTCTTAATCAGATGATCAATCTGAATAAGGAAGATTTCTGTTCTGAATTGATAAAGCAGGAATTGTATAGAATCAATGATAAATGTCAATTAGTACAATTCAAACAAATGAATTTGATCACATACAATTTAGAACAAAAGCCACTATGACTAGTAAATACCAAAAGAAGAGCAAGATTCACTGGATTCAAAACAAAATCGTGCAAGCTTAAATAGACTTATCATAACAAACGTGCAAGCTTAAATAGACTTATCATAACAAAGTAATCAGAGAGAAAGGAGATTTTGAAAGCAACAGACAGGAATAATCCAATATCCTTTTGATGTGAAAATGGAAAATTCAACACCTAGCTGAGAAAAAAATGGTTTTACTTCATGGGAGTCTGAGAAATGGAAAAGAGAATTTTTATTGTGTTGATAGCATTTACACATGGTAATTGTAACATTACTAAAATAAGGTGATAGCACTGATGAATTCAGTAAAGACATGGAAAGTGATTCTGACTTAGCTGTCTTAGGTTCCCTCTGAAAAATATGACAAGATGGTTAAATCACATCATTTCACTTGTCCTATTATATTTGGTTCTCTTCGACACAGTTGATTAGTATTCACCTGCTTGTAGAATTATCAAAGTTTCAGTTTTAAACAAACAAAACAAAATGGGAGTTTTAAAAAAACAAACGATGAAAACAATTATTTAAATTCCAGGGGCAAGTTGTCTGAAACAAAGCAATGCAGGCCCACTGGACCAAGCCAGTCCACAGTCCTTTGAATTAAAATGTTTAATATCAATATCATCCATACAGGTTTCTCAGGACATCTAATATACAGTAAAACATGGAATATTCTATGGGGAAAATATTAAGCTACTTCAAGCTGTGGACTGATAAAAAGTAATATACAAAAATGATCACAAATGGAAGTATCAAGGGATTTGAGCCTGCAATGTTCCGTATTCAGTAATTTTGTGGTTTTATTTTTGTAAATTACTTAATACTCAACAGAGAGAATTTCAGTGGTGAGTCAAACCTTGGCATCGTCATTGATAAAGATATTTGCATGACAAGCCATGTGAATAACACCATAAAATCTATGTACATAGAAATGAAGAGAATAAGCAAAATTCGTTATTTAATACCAAAGGACGTAGCTGAACTTCTGATTATTTCCCTTGTTTTACCCAAACTGGACTATTGTAACTCCCTTCGGCCGAATTTAGCTAATGACATAATGTGTAAACTTCAGGTTGTTCAAAATATTATGTTTTGTTGTTAATTGAATTTGTGTCACTTTTCCATCTATATTTGTCTTACTGTAATATGTATTAATATCACTGAATGTGCTTAGATCACAACTTTGTGCCATCCTGATAATGTTATACAGTCATTTGCATGAGCTTTGCCACTCGCTCGCCAGCCAACAGCTATCACGTGACTTTCTTTCTTTCACATTCTACGTCGGGAGGAGGGTTTTTTTTTTTTAAAAACAGCATTAATATAATTTTTTTAAAGCTCGAGTAAAAAATACATAACAGAACTGTTTCATGAATGAAGCAAGAATTCTTACCAATCTAATAACAATTTTTAAATACGATTGGAGGAAACTATTAGACATAAAAACTAGAAAGAATTTTTTTCAAATAGATAAAATAAAAAGCAAAGGGAGCAGTCACAACAACAGGGTAAAGGCAAAATAGGAAGAAAAATGAATGTTTGAAAAAAGGATTGAAGTAAATTTAGGAGGAAGAGGTTGAAATGCACATACATGCTATGACCAAAAAAAAAAAGCCAACAAGTCTGTCTGATGACATTGTGTGTATATAATACACCAAATCAATGGAATGAATCTTTTTGTGTAGTGATTAATCAGTTAAAATAGTATTGGTGCCAAAAATTAAAAAATTGAGCTTTTATATAGCGTATTATCCACTAAACGTGCTCAAAGCACTTTACAAGGGGTCCCTGACTAACAGCAATACGTAACATGTAGAACAAAGCATGACGCCTTTTAGGCGAAATTACAATTTTTTTTCTAACATAGACAATGCTGTTAACAGCCAGGTACTAATTTTACACCTGAATACAATGAGAGAATATAAGTATGGAGCCTTTTCCAAGGACTCAACTATGCGCAGAGCGAGGCTCAAACCCAGGACGTTCCGATCTGAAAGTGAGTAGCATACCACAGGACCACATAGCTGCACTATTAGAATTAAAAGTTGAACATTTTGTCATATAGCTTTACCATTTTTGTTTCTTCTAAGTTTATCTAAGCCCCTGCGGAGCGGTGCTAAGCATGTTTAGGACCACCGGTTCTACGGTCCCTGGGAAATGAGAACCGCAAGGATCATTTCCAAGAACCGGTTCTTTTTCAACATTGGCCATTCACAAGGCTCGTTGGGACTTGGGACCGTCAAAGAACCGGTTCTTTTTCAACATTGGGACCATCAAACGATGGGACCGTGCCTGCAGTAGATGGCTATAGAACCGCTAAGTGAAAGTGAGAGTGGAGAAGGCTTATTACCTCAAAACATGAAAATAGTGCTATAACACTATCCATTAAGCATGTGCGTGTGTGTGTGTGTGTCTGCGAAGATTGATGGAGCGGGTCAGGTCAATGTTAGTGTTAGGGAAAAAGGATTGTTAATATTTTGTGTTGTGGCATGCTGGACCAAAAGCACGTGAAGAGTTTGTTTTTTGATTTGTTTAGGGTTTTTTGGGGGTTTTTTCCGTCTCCATTCCTTTTTTCTATTTTTGTGCAGCTATGTGGTCTTGTGTTATGACACTCGCTTTCGGATCGGAATGTCCTGGGTTCGAGCCTCGCTCTGCGCCTAGTTGAGTCCTTGAAAGACTCTTTACTCACATCCTATCACCGTAATCAGGTGTAAAATGAGTACCTGGTCGTCAACAGTGTTGTCTTTGTCGGAAAAAAATTGTAACATCGCCTAACAGGTGTCATGTCTCCTTCTACATGTTACGTGTTGCTATTAGTCAGGGACCCATTGTAAAGAGCTTTGAGCACATTTAGTGGATATTGCTCTATATAAAAGCTCAATTTATTATTTGATTTTAATTTTTTTAAAAATATTTCTACCTTTGGATAGGACGCTAGTCTATCCCAAAGTACTTTTCGCCAGATCTAACAAACCCAGCTACCCATTCACTGCTGAGTAGACAGGAAGTTCAGAGAAAAAAAAGCTCGAATGCACCCGGGATCGATCTCTGGCCTTTGCGTATAAAAATTGCTCTATCAACTGAGCTATCGGGGCCCCCAAATATTCTATTGGCCTTTTTAAAAATCAGACGTTATAACTGTTATTTTGGAAGGAAGATATAATATGTGAAACTCATATTATTTGATTAGTTAAAACACCAAACGAAATTTTAATATTATTGTATTATTTTTAATGACAACAATGCGATAGAAAGGAGTGATGACAAGAGATAGACAAAAGAAGACAAAAAATCGGACTTGCTAGGTTCGAAACAAACACACACACACATCTTTAATAGTCACATTCATTTCAAACAATAACCCATTAGAGAAGAGGGGTCATGCCTTCATCATAGATCATTGTCATTGCGATCATTATGGTGTCGTAAATTTTGAAATTTACCCCGTATAATGGAATCGTCCAAGGCGTGCACCTCCTGTTCCCCCCATCTCACACACGAAAGGGCGGTTTGCGGAGTGGAGGGAGATGGTCGTCTGTGTCGTTTAGTGTATAACAAAGGGGGTGGGTGCGATTAATTAAGTGGGATGGGTGGTGATTTGTGGAAGATAGGCAAAAGGACCGAGGCAAAGAATCGCTGGGGCAGTAGTATGGCGCGAAAATCGCTGGGACTGTTGAAAGGTTATAAGAAGTAAGGACCGCCAACGGTTCTCCACTTTGGGACCGGTCCCCGGTTCTCAGCTAAAGGACTGTGGGACCTGTCCCAAGAACGGTCCTCAGTGCGGCACTAGTGTGCTCCAGCTTTCTTTAGAAAAGATATGTGTGTTTTGTCTATTTGTCATGTGCCTTTGTGAGCTTTTCAGTGCCAAGATAATAAAATGTCTTAAATATCATATCGCAATCGAGTTTTTTGATTGTCAAAAGTTTATTTCATTCCTCTATAATTGCACAATCTAATATTCTAATTGTCAAATGTTCATTTAATTCATTTTACACAATCTAGTTATTTGGTTATCATATTTTTATTACATTCATATTACTAATTATACAGTCTAGTTTTTTTTTAATCGTCAATTGTTAATTACATTTATAACACAATCTAATTGTCAAATTTGTTTATAATTTTCAAAATAATTCAGACAGTACAAACTTATTGAATACATAAAAAGCTAATTTTCGCTATAATTTATTATTATTTATTATTATTATTATTATTATTATTATTATTATTATTATTATTATTATTATTATTATTATTATTATCATTATTATTATTATTATTATCATCATTATTTTTGAAAATAAACAGTAGATGAAAATCATTATTCTTATTATTAAAACTCTAATATATTAGTGGACAGCAACAACATTTATAATTAATATGCTTCAAAAATTCAACAATCCATGCTTCATTCAACACATATTTTGTTGTTTAAAAAAAAAAGAAAAGAAAGGAATCGTTGATATCCAGGGCTATCAAACTCAACACAAAAAAAAGTGTAAGACTGCTTGTCAAAAAGAGTAAGATTTGGAGAAAAAGTGTACAATTTGAAAATGGAAGCCTTCAGTCATCTTACTCCCTGCCATTAGGTAACATTGGAGGTAAATAATTCTTGTAACTAGTTTGAGTGAGGGGAAAAACTTCAAGAACGTCAAGAAAATTTGAAAATAAAATTATGAAGCAATGCAAGTAAACCGCTTAAATCTATTTATTAAACAACAATCAATTGTTAAAACATATAGAGTAGGAAGCATGGTGAATGTCAAAATACCTTATGAAAAACAGATTAAAAATAATTTTGAGTCTCATAAAAAACGTACAATCTGAGATAAAAAATTTACACTCTTGCAAAGGTTAAAAGTATGGTTTTTTTTTTGGTTTTTTTGGCATACAGTTGGAAGCCCTGGATATCATTTCAGAAGTGGCAAAAGCAGTAGCGCTTGTTGGCATGTTCTAGCTTCTTCTAGAAATTTCTAGCATATAAAATGAATAATCATAGAAACCTGAATACGCTTTGATGATGCCCTCAATTTTGCCAATCTTTCCAAGCAACTATTAGGAAAATGGAATGCTGTGTAAACGATTGTGCCACAAAGTCCAGTTAGAGTAAAAACAATCTGTGATGTGACACTGGAGATGCCATTATAATCGCAGACACTGATCAGAATGACCAGTAGTAAGATGCGTATGGCCATCGTTGTCATGGTGAGGTTAAAGGCTGAAATGAGATGGCCTAACCTGGTCAAGAAGATCTCTCCCCTGAGGTGGTGAAACAGAGTGGATACAATGTTGAGAATTGTAAAGTCGTGAAAATAATACAGGAAGTCTGAAGGTCTCGCTTTATAAAAATTAATAAATCATGAGATCATTAAAAGGTTTATCAGTTATGAATGGATTTATATTAGGGTAGAAGTACCAAAGAAGAGACGAATGAATAAATAAATACATCAATAAATGATGAAATTTAAAAAAAAAAAAAAAAGAACATTAACAATGCAAAAATAATTACGTTTAAGAGCAAAAAAGATGTTAAATGTACATCATCAAGAAAGTGAACAAGTTCGCACCAATATGAATGACTCTCAAGGATGATGAATGAACTTCTATGCTGAAGAAAAACACTCATTATGCAAAACACAAAGTCAAAACATGATTTTAAAAAAAACAGACTAACTAGCACCCTACAATGGCCTGCACAGCAAGAACAGGTATGTTTTATAATTTGATGTAGGCAAATATGTAACGTCAGAAATTGTTTGTATATTTCTATTTCAAATTTTGTTTTTAAATATTGTAAATTCAAATCCATCTATTTTCTGTCTGTTTCTTGGGGTCTTCCTCTTAGGGAAATTATTGTTATTGAATTTTGGACATCTTTATCACACTGAAATGTGTCAAAACAATAGCAGTAAAATGCTTAGCCGAAAAAAACGATGGTTTCAACCTTTGAAATAATTCATCTATTAATGCACACAAATGACAATAACAAATCAATTAATTATGAAATACTTTCCCAAATATTGTTTAATATTCAAATTTAATGCCTCATCCCATTATCCCCTGATTCATAACTTGCACTGCATGCTAATATGTGCTCAATGTCAAAAATCAATGTGACAAACACAGAGTGCCTGGTATATATATATATTTTTTTTTTTAAAAAGAAACAATTCACTCTACACTCAAAACAAACTGCACCATAAATCATTTTTTCTGATGATGTAAATACAAAGCAATTGCCTCTTACCTTCTAAATTTCATGATTACTTTTTCAAAGGGGAGTTCCCAGCAGAGCATCTTTACTACTCTCATGCCTAAAACAGTTTCTGTCATGAGTTGTATTCGGTGATCAGCTATGGCTGCTATGCGGAATCTGGAAGAGAAAAAGGTAGTGCTTTTTTAAAAAGTATTATTAATACTATTAAACAAAATTGAATATAACAGCCTGAAAAAAGAACAAAATGCCAAAGATGGAACGTTTCAGGCTTAAAACCCTCCTTCAGCCAACAAAAAAAAACAAAAAAAACAATGAAAACACGAATGCATTACTTAAAAACCAAATCAACAGCAGAAATTTCTTTGCTGTCCATCTGGTTTTTAAGTAATGTATTTATGTTTTTATTATTTTTTGTTGTTGGCTGCTGAAGGATTTTGAGCCCAAAACGTTGTGTTTGGGATTTTGTCTGTTTTTTTAAGCTATTATATTCATTACTTTTTAAAGCCCACAGCCTCCAGCAGCTTAGTATAAATTTGAGCTTTAAAAAAAAAAAAATCAATCCTTTACTTTATTTGTTTGTTTTAGTTTTGTTTTTAAGGGTTTTACGGTGATTGCGTCATTTCAGCACCAGTAAAAAGTAAGAAAATAGGATAGTCAAAAGAGCTATAGATTTACAATTGAAAGTGCATGAGAAAAAGTAAGACATAGGGAAATGGTTTAGATAGGGAACAGATGTAGATTCCAAGAGCATACTATCAGTGTACTTAGTCTGAGATCACCTAAAAGTCTTATCCAGGCACTAAGAGGAATACAATCAAATGTTTAGAAACCATTTTATAGTTAAAACAAACAAAAAATGTAACAGAACATAACAGAGAGAGAGGATTTACAATGAAAAAAAAATATCATCTCCCAAAACCATAGCTATACATTTGACTGTTTCCCTCCCAATCAAGGACCCCAGCCTGGGTAAAGACAAAACCAAGTAATCCCATTCCAAGACAAAGACAGAAAGCAACTCAAAAAATAAAAGGGGACAGAAGACACAGTAAGTGCCTCCCTGCCTACTATGGGAGGTCAGCAACCCCACCCAAATTACAACATTTTGGCCATAAAAGAGTTGAGAGTGAATGAATGAAAATACCTGAGTCTCCCACATAGATTTGCCAAGCCGCACTGCAGACCAACAACAACCACGATGACCAGCAAGCCCCATAGACATGCAACTCCCACTTGTCTGTACATTAGGTACATCACCACAGCAATTGAGAGTGGCGAAATCCAAAAGTAGTGCAAAACAGTAGTAATCTATCAAATAAATATAGACTTTTATTCCTTTCTATCAATTGCTATCTGCTGAGTACAACAAATTTATGACGTGTAGCATTCCTTTGCCCCAATCCATCATAATTTCTATGTATATATTCTCACTCTCTTTTGCTCAGTCCTTATGCAATAATTTAAGCAATAATAATGTAAAGTTCAAATGCTTGTTTCGATCTAACATTACTTTATAATGCATTTCCATTTAGGAGATTATCCCAGCCGTGTTTACCTTTCCTTTCTGCTCAAAGTTTAAAGTTGGTATCCTTTCGAGATATTTCTATCTTTATACGGAATCTTACTGCACGTAATTCTATTTTTATCATAATTTAGTAACTTGGAACCCACAGGTTAAGATCAAGCACTTTCAGGAGAAATCTTACTGATAAATTAAAAGTAGTTTCACATTTCACAGAAAAACAAATTAATCAGAAAAAATTAGTTCCCTGCAAATAAGGATAAACAGAAATTTCTTGTTTTTATATCCCCAAGTAAAAGACAACTGAAAGGACTATGGCTATGAGCTATATTTCTCTTTTCACTGATATAAAAGGTTCATTTATTGAAATCAACAGATTTGTAAAAAAAAAAAAAAATTTTAATTGAGCTTTTATACAGCGCAATATACACTTAACATGCTCAAAGCGCTTTACAATTTTTTGAATTTGTCTTCTCACTGTAAATATTTTGAAACAAAAATTTTAATGAGCATTATCAAAACTGAGTATTTCATTTATCTTTTCAGGAAAATTGTTGTGTACGAATGACTTTTTCCAATGATTTTGTAACTTGGGAAATAATGCAAAATAGTAACTTAAACTGTTTGTAAACATAAAATAAAAAATGTTTTATCAATCTTATGACCAGAGTATGAGCATTTGGTGCAAAAGAAGTTTTGTGTTTCACTCTGAAAGAAAAGAAGAATATGTAAAATATTATTTTCAAATTCTTATTGATAGCATTTTTATGAAGATCATGTTTGCCAATGATAAAATATAAACTACAAAGGTAATAAATGTATTGATCCATAACTCACATCATTGAACTTTTCAATATCTGTCGATAAATGGTTCACGATTTGGCCAGCGGATGTTTGTTGAAATGCTTCTGCACTTAAAGTGAGGACCTGAAATTTTTTAAAAATAAATTTTAAAACAAAAACAAGAGAAAATTAGAAGTAATCAATATCAATAATTGAAGTTATTAACCAGAGATAAAAGATTGGATAAGTAATCTCAAGTCAAAACCACAAAGTTATTTACTCGGCTTATAAAACTTGCTTCAGTGCAATAGATACATTTAAATTAGTACTCAAATATCTTTATTCATTACTTTGTTGCTGTAAGAAAAAAAAATAAAAACACTGACTACTTTTGATAATTTCAATAGAATGTATACCTTTTGAATTGATCAAAAGAAACAATTTTTACTGAATTATCAATCATATGAGCATTATATTCTTGTCAGTAAAAAAAAATAATTTCATAAATGTACAGAAAAACTTGATTGTCATTTTCACACTTCACAATATACTTTGTGAATAAGCTATAAATCTAAATTTCTATGTCTTTTGTGATATAACATATCACTAGCCAGCTATTTGAAGGCGAGCATGAATTAAGGTGTAGGCATTAACTATAAAGTGCTTGTCAATCAAACATAAAATGTATTGGTTCTTGTGGTAGGAATTTTTATTAATAGAAACCTATCGTAAATCAGGGCAAATTCTTTCCTATATCTTCTTCATGTTGTTACTCATAAGGATTGTTGGAGGTAGAAAATCTGAAAACCATACAGAAGTAAAAACTAAAAGGTGTCAATGAACAAATCTGAAGAAATGAATCCCTAACTGAAAGTTTATGTAAAATGATGCATTCTGGGAACCAATGCCTATAAGCACGTACGATTAGAATAATATCACCACTTCACTTCTCAGAATTCACTTCTGTCACTTTCTTCGTATATAATATTATGTCAATTCCTTGAATGATTCATTCCATACTTGCTGTTATTTGAAATTTAATATGGGTGGGTCAAATCATTTGTCAGAGAGATGCTAAGGATTGACTAAAAAGGTTTTTCACCTTGAGACACACAGTGCCTGATTGTCATCAAGCTGCATCAAATGCGTATGGCAAATGAAAGTTTTTTACCATGATATTTTAAAACAAGACATTTTCTTTCTCTCATAATCAAAACCATCAAGAATTGAGAATCTCGCTTATTTCCATGATAATATTATCAATCAATATTAGATATTATAACTGTTATTAAACCTGCCATAATAAGCATAACAGCTTTTTCATTCGGGGGGGGGGGGGGGGGAGGGGGGGGGGGGGGGGAATAAACATCTTTATTAACCAAAAATGCAAGATTTACATCTTGTTTTGCATAAAACGTCATCTGAAAATGACAGACTATATTCTTGCATATACCAATTTTATCTGTACCACCGAACAACTGGTGGTACGAATCAAAAATAAAAATGTCATCTGGAAAAAAAAAATACTTAATGCAAACCTGCCTAATAATCTCAACTACTTATAAAAAATAATCCGAAATTTAGGCTGATGTGCAAAAATTCAAACCAACCATGCATTTAAGGAGGCATATCAAGAGAAAAGAGAGAAGGAAAAACCTGTGAAACCTTTCTAGCTACACAGGTTCACATCTAGGTGGAAACAACAATAACCTCCAACTCTTCGAATTATATTATATTTTTCTGCTTTTCTTTTTGGATATATATTTATACAAACTTCGACTTTTGCATTCATCCTATTTTAGTCAAAATTTCCATATAATCATATTTTAGACTTCAAAGCGTATTAAAAATATGAGAAATCATACTGGGTGGCAATATTTCATGGGGCATAAACCTAAATGCTCATCATTTGATCAACATCCTAATCTAAAATGTGTCTAGAATCCAAATTCAGCAATAGTCAGCTTTAATGGGAGAAATTTCTACCCATGATTATGAAAACACTCTCAAAGACATCGTCACAAACCTTTCTGTAGATTAAAGCTCCAACGGCTATTTTCATCTTCATTGATACATGCTGTAAAATGAAGAATGCTGTTGGGTTGAGGCAGACAAGTAGAAAACCACTAAGGCCAAGAGCTGCCCCAACACCATATGCTTCTTCAGTGGACAGAGAATTCTCCTCTCCATTCAAGTGCGTCACCAGCATTCCAATAAGAATGGGCTGAGCTATTTTCAGGGCTTCCTGAAAAGCATAGTTTTATTGAACCGAAAACTGAGATAAGCAAAAACCATGAAAGAAAAGACTGTACAGTAACCTAATAAGTTAAACAAAATATATGGACTACTATCACAATTGGGGGTCCCGATAACTCGGTTGGTAGAGCGCTCGCTTCACAAGCAAAAGGACCAAGATCAATACTGGGTGCAGTCAATATTTTTTCTGACCCCCCTGTCCATCCAGCAGTGATTGGGTGGCTGAGCCTGTTAGATCTGGTGGAAGTACTTTGCGATAGACTAGTGTCCTATCCAAAGGGTAGCGAGCAATTGCTATTGTCCATTTCACGCTATAGAAACTGGGATAGACTCTGGCTCCATGGGCCTGGTGGCTCTGAAGGACTATCACAATTATGACATATAGAACCGAAAAATCATAGAACTTTTGCAACTGCTGAAATAAATTAAATTCTACCCACAACTGGATTGAGCTCCTAAAATGCAAATTTCATTACAATTACGATTGGCATAACACAAAGTTAGAAACAAATTATCATATCAAAATGAACTGATTCAAATACAATTCAGTAATAGTTGACACTTTAAAATGAAACATAACAAAAAAAAATTAATTAAATAAATAAAAGAATTACCACGAGAAACAATAGGATTCCAGGCATAATGCACTGCCATTTGAAGGCTTTGAAGACAGCCAGTAAGAACCTGGCATTGCCACCTTCAGCATGTCTTTGTAATTCACCTTTCCAGACTCTGGAAGGACAACAAAAGAATCGAGATTGAGCATTAACATCTATAGCTATGCATTAACTTTGCTGGAAATATATTAGCCGAAAACTTGATATGAAAATAATGAGGGAAAAAAAAAACAAAAAAAAAACCCAACAAAAATTGAATTTTTAAAAAATGATATAAAAGATAAGGATGATAAAGATATATGAAAATATCTAGAGGGTATATTTGCAATGGTTTGCATAGATCAAAGAAACAAAATCTATAGCAGGCACTAATGTAAGATAAGATCTGAAAAAGTATATATAAAACTGTGCCAGACAAATCAGAAAGAAAAACGCAAGAAAGTAAAACATCTCAAAATATTAGTCTTGTTTGTTTGTTTGTTTTAAAGGGTTTTACGCCGCTTACAACACATTAAGCTCATATCAGCAGTAAAAAGTTCTAGAATTACTATTAAAGCACCGAAGAAAAGGTAAGACAAAGGGGAATTTGTTCAAATAGGAAACAGATGTAGATTCCAAGAGCACACGATCAAAGTACTTAGTTTGAGATCACCTAAAAGTCTCATCCAGACAGCAGCACAGACCCCAACTAAGAGGGATACATTCATATGATTACAAATCATATAATATGTAAACAAAACAATACAGTGCATAACAGAGAGATAATTAACACCAAAAAAATCATCTCCCAAAACTCTTAACTACACATTTCACTGTTTCCCTCCCAGCTAGGGTATCCGGCCAGGGCCTGGACAAAACCAAGTCATCTCATTCCAAAACAAAGACAGAAAGCATGTTGGAAAACAGATATAGGGGGATAGAAGTCGCAGTAAGAGCCTCCCTGCCCACTATGGGAGGTCAGGAACCCCACCCAGAAATACGAGTCTCAATTAGGGATTGAAACTCAGACCTGATTAACGGTCAGACGTGCTACCATTATACCACAATGTTTGGTACCAATAGTTGGGATAATTTATTGCCTTTATTCTTCACAAGGGTATGTGTTTCCACAATGACAAATTAGCGAACTGACACTGATGTAAAATAAATATCTGAAAACATGTGTATGAAACTGCCTGACAAAGCAGGAATAAAAATTCAAGGAGAAAAATCCCAAAATATTAGCCTGATGCAGGTTTTTTACAATCTTATGCATTTACTGTAAAAAGAGCAACAGCTAGCTAAAAAAAAGTGTTGTTAAATTAATGAACAAGCTTTCTGAAAAAGGTATATAAATTTCAAAATTGGACTTAGAAGTTTGATTGTGATTATAATCAGAGGGCCTTGTAATAATAATAATAATAATAATAATAATAATAATAATAATAATAATAATAATAATAATAATAATAATAATAGTGGAAAGGTTAGTAGTAAAGATGATTAGCAGAACTGATTACCAGGTAGAGTTATGAATGAATAAATAATGTGTCAAACTGGTACCTTTCCAGTTTGGTTTCCAAAAGCTCTGACTCATCATGCTTCGATACATCACAGATATTATCACTTTTAATTTCATGTTTTGAACCGTGAGCAAATAATGGATTCAGCCACCTGAAAGTACAAAAATAATATAAAAAATAATATAAAAAATAGCAGCATCTTTGTCAACATCACTCTTTTACTAACATACATATCAAAAACAGTAAAAGGTCAAACTATGATGCTATGAAATTGTATTTGTATTTGAAAAATAAAACTAATTCTTATGACTAAAATTATAAATACAACACAAAATTCAATAAAACGTTTTCCACATTATTCATCGATGTAATATAAACAAATTAAAATAAAATGAGAAATTAGTCGAATCATTTTTTATAATTGTGATTTTAAATTAACATGTTGTCATTCTAAACATATATAAAATATTAAATTCAAGTTTAAGAAACTGCGTTAACAAAATGTTACAGAAATATGGACCCCTAACTAAAAACCATTTGCCATTTTACCAGAATGTGAGTTTGGAAAAGATGTTTGCTGAATCATATGGATTTGCCTTCCCACCATCTGCCATGTTGTATCAGTACCAATCTTGATAACCTGTCCGTTGTCACCTGTTTGTCATTTCTATTTAAGGATATTCTGTCGGGGAAAACAAATTATATCAATAACTAAATACAAAAATAAAAAGCCAAAGGGTAAAAACCGATGAAGTCTACACTCAAAATAAAATCTATGCTGTTATTCTTTAACAATTATGCAACTCCACTAAAAGCAAACATGACAACATGATCACAAATTACGATGACTGAATGATGTGGTCAACGGAAAACAGTTCAGTTAGGTTTTAGAAGTACAAACTTGTCACATGTTTCAGTTATACCAGTATGTAAGACAGAAAAGATGGTACAGATAAAACATTTTTTCGTTAGCCTATATCACTCTTGGGTTCATAGGCACAAGAAAGTAATATATAGATGACTAGTAGTGATCATGACTAGTCAAAGGCCATCACAGTCTCACAAAGACATCAACATGAAAGATCCACATCAAAAGAGGGAGATACTCTGATTGATGGTCATAGTTTCCAACTAACTCAAATGTTGAATACATATTCACACATTAAACAGAAGAAACATATGATTAAATAACTATAATATTTTTAACAGACAATCTCACAAAAAGAAAAACTAATTTCAGATCTGCCATCTATCATAAATGTCCAAAGTAAAATCAAACTCTTTGAAAATAGGAAAAAAGGTGAACAATTTTAATATGTTCTTCATCTACATGCATTCTAATCAACTGGAATGATTTATTTAGAATTGAAATTTTATAGTCAGTTGACTGCGGAATTGATTACACTCAAACAAATAAATTAAAAAAGCGAAAACAAGTTCATTAACACAATCAAGAAATACGATTACATAAAGGTATCCACCGTTAGCTGAATCAACTAACACCACTGGTAACAACTCAGTTGAAAGGCACACTTTTGACTTGTGAACAAATACGGTTTGATAACATAGGTTAGTTTCTGTCCATTGTCAACTGTGCAGAGAATGGCTTACCAACTGTGTCTAAAGTAAAGGTTGGGGGCATGGACAATTATGTGCTGTGAATTTTATGACCCTTCAACTTCATGAATAAAGATGAAAAACAGTGAAAGCTGACAACTGGTCAATAAACAGTCCAAACCACTTTATTTTGACAGCTCGGTTCCCGACAAATCGTTCTGATTTTAAGCGGTGGTCATGAAATCGAGCAATTATTCAGGGGTCGAGTTCTTCTTGTCTCAACAGCTTCGTCATTTCACGTTTTTCTGATGAAGTCATTGGTGGGCTGTCCTCATCATCACTACTTTTTTGTGCTCTTCAATTTTATGAGGTTTTTTGGGGTTTTTTTTTTCTCTCTACATATTCAATCAACTCTTCGTCAGTGAAAGCACCAGACCACTGTAGTAAAAGTAGACAAATTTTATAAAGTTTAGAAAAGTTTATAAAATGCTGAAATTTTATTTTTTTAAATTACAGGTTGCTTCGGACCATCACAACCGGAGAAGCCAGAGGATACGGTGAAATTGCCAAAAATCCAGATTTCTGGCTAAAACCGGAAAAGTGGCATCTCTGGGTAAGTTGGCATTTAAAAACAATCTATTTTCTTTTAGTTTTAGATGTAAAAGTAAAAGCTATATAGATTTTCGCACTTAGGACCGTATTAGGACATACACGAGAAATCCAACGAGCAAGCTTTCAACACCATACTGCTTCATCTCTCAATGGTACCGTGTTTAATACAAATACAAGTAAATCAATGTTATAATTTTAAAATTTTATTATCACTGTTTTTCATCTTAATTTGGATATATTAGAGCCAATGTGGCAACCCAGATCAGACCATTTCCGAGGTAAATTAAATAGATGACTTCCCACTCGTCAAGGACATCAACCTGAGAACAGTGCCCGGATCGGACCAGTTCCGAGGAAAAAAATATGGCTGCCCTCTCACCAGGGACATCAATCCCTGAACAGTGCTGACAGGACAGTTGACTTGACAAAGGAATGTAAATTTGAAGGCCACCTCTATTTGCAGTAGTACTGCAGTAGTACTGCAAATAGCAGACAGCAGTCGTATTCGTTATTCACAGTAGTAGGAGTAGACATTCATTCAATTCAGTTAGGTATTTGCAATAGTAGCCTACGAGCCTACAGCTTTATTGAATAGAGGAATGGGCGCAAAATATAAATATACTACTTTTTTTTTTTTAATTCATTAAAAAAAAATTACTATTACTATTATTTTGCGTTTTGTTGATGATGACGACGTGTCTGTTGTGTAATGATGGTGTTGTTGATGTAGTAGTGGTAGTATGATGATGACTATAAGGATAATGATGATGATGTAATGGTGGTAACGGTTGCTATAGTTTTGATAATAATATGGCAATGGTAGTGGTAGCAATGATGATGATTTGACAGTTGGGGCTGTAGAAGTGGCAGTGGTAGCGATGACGAGGAGTAGGATGATGATGCAGTGGTGGCTGTAGTAGTAGAGTAGAGGTAGTTTATTGATGGTAACTTCTATTATTTACAGGAGCACTGAGATATGAGTCATGAGCAGCGGCGAGAGAGTGTGTGTGTGTGTGAGAGAGAGAGAGAGAGAGAGAGAGAGAGAGAGAGAGAGAGAGAGAGAGAGAGATTCCTGGAAATTTATAAAATATATTTAACTAACTGTAATAAATGGGGACGGAACTATTCTCATTAAAGTAATCTGACAGATAAGCCAAGGTGATAGATTTCAAGAATTGGACCAATGATCAAGTTCGAGAAGTGGGGACGGGGAAATTTTCATGAATTGGATTGGGGTAACAAGAACAAAACACGATCTTGTCCAAGTTTCAGACTTGAATTTGAAGGAAAGGTTGACGAAACGTTCAAAATCTCAATTCTCAGTGACACAAAATGTTTCAATCATCCCTCCTTTTCATTCCTTCTCAAACTAACACACTCATTCAACTTCAAGCCATTCGACAACACACCATTTTGAACAGAAAATAGTGTTGTGTTAGTGTAGGGACAAAAACTAATTTTCAGAGACGGGAGAGGGCTTCTATCTCTAGCTACTGCGAATAGTGGTTTCACTGACTATAAGCAGTACCACTGCGAACAAGCACATCGAAATTTGAAATCAAAACATTTGATTTGATGAAGAATCTCACCTTGATAAAAAGGTTTATAGAACTGTATAGATAACTGATTAATCAAATATAAATACGAATGTGGTCTCTAACACTGACTTGTTTTGTTCTAGACCATCACTTTCATTTTCAACTTTCTTACTTCCGCTTCAAATGTCAAACGAGCCTTCCCTTCACATGATTGTCAAAGGAATCCTTGTAAAAAAGGTCAAAAGTCAAAGGTCAAGAAATCATATGACGTACAAAATGGCGTACTCCATGGTTTGTTTATTATTTCTTACGTTTTTACTGGAAACTCGGTTCCTAGACGGTAATCATATCTCATCTTGATAATTTTTATTTCAATATCAATGAATCTATTGCGTTGTGTATTTTTAGGAAAGGGTTAGGTATTGCATAACTCCAACTATTTAAACTGATTCTAGAATTTGACTTAAAATTATTTAAAAAAAAAAATAGATTGTGATTGACAAGATGGAGATATCTATCTAACTATCTAGATAGTGAGTGATAGTCTAGACCGTCTAGGTAGCAAAAATGAAACTTCGTTGATATAGGTGAATAATATTTGTTTGCACTGCTGTTGGCATGGTGTTCAAATTTAATCTTGCATTGTTTAATTCGTTATCTTATTATGGACCCATGCATGGATGCATGTATGTGTGTGTGTGTTGTAGTGTGTGTGTGGGTATGTGTGTGTGTGTTGGTGTGTATGTGTAAGTGTGGTGCGTGTTTGCATGTTACAGTTAGAGATATAATATGTTTGTATAACATACAAGGAGGAGGAGGATTAAGTTGATTAAGTATCTTTAACATTTTTATCATTATTGTCATCTTTTCATCAATGAATTTTTAGCATTATTATTAAAGTCATTGAAGGGATTCCGTCCTATTTAGCCCTACTATACTATACCATATGTTAATGTTATGTTATGTTATGTTATGTTATGTTATAGAGTGGGGTACTTTCGTTAAAACAAAAGTGGTCCCTATTTAGTGGAGTAATTTTACCGATGTTTTGCTAGATGTTTTATGTTGGTCAAGAGAAATAGCAGCCAATTTTTTTTTTACAAATGCCTCATAAAGCTTTTTTTTAAGCTGCCAAAAAGAGGACCAATTTCCTTTTTTAAAAACGGTTACCAAAAAACATCAAATAAAGGAAGGGCATTTTTACTTACTTTACTTCCCGCCCCCTCTATCCGTCCCACCCTACTAAATTAAATTTTGTACCACTGCAAAGGGTGAAGGAGAATGTTATTCAGATGTATTTGAAAAATTAACAGTGAAATGAATTTTTATGAATTAAATTGACAACAAGTATGTTAGATTTAATGTTTCAAACTCAAAGAAAATGATGGGTTATGATATTATGAACATTGTCATTTCCATAGAAATGCATAACGCTGTGATGAATTAGCATAGTGGGGTAAGCATGAAATTTGAAATAAAATCATTTTATTATATAACTTATTTCATCAGGCACTTATCCGTTACGTTGGATGATCTCATATTTTTGAAGATCCTAAATGTCATAGTCAATCATAGTGAAAATATGACTCAGGATTGGTAGTCCACCCCTATCCCCTTCCTGATTATATGTTTTTTAAAACTTAAAACATTTCCTGTCTCAGAAAAAAAAGAAAGAAAGAAAAGAAACTACAAAAAATCTAATATTGCCATTTGGTTACCAATTAAAACATTGCTAAAGTCACTCTGTTCAGCAAGGACCCCTTTTTTACGAAAGTACCTAGAGCGGTGCTATAGCAATGGGATGAACACTAGGAGGAAAGATGAGAAAGGGACGCAAAATGGTAAAGAGGGAAAGAAATTATCCTGGCATATACTCCTGTCAGCGAGCAAGAACTGAAGCAAGTGGCCAGAGCAAATGGAGGGAAATGTTCAGGCCCTATGTGCCTCCTGATGCTGAGAGAATTAAGGTTAAGGTTAAGGTACCTAGAGTGGTACTGGTGCACCCACAAAGAAACATTACTCCCTGGTCATGTCCGTTAAAAAAAAAAAATTATTTTGAAAAGTTACAAGAGTTTCCTTCAATTTGTAATGGATTTACTTATGAAAAATGTCTCAGTGAAAACAATCTAACACTGATTTAGTCAGAGAAAATCGATTCCTTGCTTTTTTAATGTAACGTTTTTTTTAAGGCACATACACATTAGTTTTATGATTTTGAAATTTTTTATTCCATATTTTGTGTTTTAAACAGCCACACCATGTGCCAAGCTTACTGAATCACCAGGATATGTTGTCTGTGTGTGTAATAGTACATACTGTGATGATTTTCCAAGCACACAAAAAGTCACAAAGGGTGAATATGTTGTTTACACCTCTTCAGAAAATGGTCTTCGTTTTCAAAGGCAAAGTTTCAAAGCCAAAGCCACTTCAACCAATGGTAATTTGCATTTTATTTATTCGTAAAAGAGTAAAATAATTCATGTATTCTGATATTTTGGAGTGACAGAAGTATTAAAGATTTTATCATAATTACTATTATTATTATTCTTATTTTTGAAAATTGCTGGACGTAGTAATTCAGGTGATAGATCATCATGTTGACGTGTGAACAATTAGGGTTTGAAAATGCAATAAGACTTTTTTCTGGTTCCCTTTTCCATTGTGCAGTAAATGAGCCACTGTCTAAATCAGATCTACCAGAAAGGACTTAGGGATAGACTTTTCTTCTCCAAAGCTAACAGGAATTGTTCCTATCTATTAAACTTTATAGAAACTAGTATAATCATTGGTTCCATTGGTCACATGACTTTAAGCTGCTAGTTTAACTTTCATATAAACTAACGATTGTCATCTTCATTTTTTTGAATGCAATGATTGAAATTTTATTATTGAAAAAATAATATTCTTTCCTCTTAAATCAATAAAAAGTTAAGTCCTTCACAAGGGGATTGCCTAGTAGTAAATTGGAGAATATCGTAAGTCATTAACTTATTGTGATATAGTAATCTATTCCTTTCTATGGCACCTTTACGATGAAATGAGACCTTGCTATCCATTTAATTTGGGATTTTATATAATGCAATATCCACTAAATGAGCTCATACTGCTTTAAAAGGAGTCTAAGGCCAATAACAACACTCAACATTTAGAATAAAACATCACGACATATGGTACCATTACAATTTTTATGACAGAGACAACTCTGCTACCAATCAGGTACTCTTTTTACCCCTGAGTATGGTTAAATAATGAGATTAAAGAGCTTTTACAAGGCTCGACTTTATGCTACCTAAAGTAGGACTTAATTCAGGGACCTTCAAGCCTGAAAGCAAGTGTCATACAAAGCGGCATATCTATTGCTCAGTGAACAGTTCGACAGTAAACACAAATCTATAGACATGGGATGACACGTATATCCATGTGCTAATCATCTGTGTGTAAACCACTTTAATGCAAAATCAACATTGTATCTATAATCTCAATATATTTGAGATAGCTAATAAGAAGACTTTCCTTTTACATGAAGGTAATTTGAAAATCAACAGAGAATTGAACTGAATCATTGTGAAATATATGTGTATTTTCTTCTTCTAGCTGTATATAAAGTAAGCACAGCCAAACGAAGACAAAGCATCATTGGATTTGGGGGTGCTTTCACAGATGCGGCTGGAATAAATATTGCAGGACTTCCAATAGCTGCACAAAACAAACTCATTGCAGCATACTACGGAAAAGAAGGTGATTGTAAGATAGCATTGTAGATTTTTTTTAGAAAGCAGTTGTTTTAAATATTAAAAAGTAGGACTTTCAAGGTAAACTGATGTTCATCTCAGTTTTTGTCTTCTTGTTGTTAGTGTTGTTTTTGTGTTATTGTTGGCGATGGTGTCTCCTGTCCTCCCCCTTCTTTTTTTTTTTGCTGTTGTTGTTCTTCTTCTTCTTGTTCTTCTTCTTCTTCTTCTTCTTCTTCTTCTTCTTCTTCTTCTTCTTCTTCTTCTTCTTCTTCTTCTTCTTCTTCTTCTTCTTCTTCTTCTTCTTCTTCTTCTTCTTCTTCTTCTTCTTCTTCTTCTTCTTCTTTTTCTTCTCCCTGGAAGCCAAAATGATGTGGATGTTTATTTGTGTGTTAGATTTTATATTGAATGTTATGCATAATTGGGGTATAAATATTTTTTGTCTAATTACTACAATCCTAGTGCTTTTATATATTGTGTAGTGTGTTTCACATTCACCTACACAATAGGTTAGAAATTGTTTGTGGATTTTGTATATGGACTTTATTTCTGCTGTGATTTAGCTTTTGTCCAGTTTTTTAATTAAACTGCTTTAGTCTGCAGCTACCCGTGAAATAGATGCTTGTTTTAAAAATGTTTTTATTTTGTTTAAGTTTAAATGTGATTATAATTACTTTGCATCTTAGGCATTGGGTATTCCGTTGGAAGAGTCCCTATGGCAAGCTGTGATTTTTCAACCCACCCTTACTCTTATGATGACGTTTCTGGAGATTTGAATTTGACAAAATTTGCTCTCGCTCCTGAGGATTTGAAATATAAGGTGAAAATGACACTGGACTGATGACCAAGTAGATTTTCTGGCTAAGATAACTTTATGTAGCCGGTAGCCAGTCTAAGTAAAAAAATTGACACTTACTTGCCAGGCTAGTTGTGAGTCCATAATATCAGGCGATTTACATTTAAAAAAATTATATCCCTTTACACTTATACATTGGAGCACAGTTTCCTCGAACTCCTCGGGAAATACAAAAATGTTTGACCAAACGACTTCTTGATATGTTGAGGGAGATAACTTTATACATGACTGGTTACAAGTGATGGGGGGGGGGGGGGGGGGGGGGGGGGCTAATCACTACGTTGTTGATTTCATTGTTTTTAGGGGGTTTTACGGGCTTGCAACACTTTTTGGTTATTTCAGTGCCAGTAATATGGAAATTTAGAAATCTGTAGTCGAAAGTACCAAAGAAAAAGTAAGGCAAAGAGGACTCGTTCAAATAGGGAACAGAAGATTTTATGATCAAGTTATCAATATGCCTATTTTGACATCTAAAAGTCCCATCCTATCAAAAGCAATCAGGGACACACTCAAATGTCCACTGAATATAATATATTAAAACCTAAAAATAATAATAGTACATAACAGGATTTACACAAAAATGACAAAAAGTAGTCCATTAGGCCAGAGTTTATCCTGGTTCGTATAGCATGAAATGGACAATTCCTTGCTACCCTTCGGATAGGATAGTCTGTATCAAAGTACTTTACACCAGATCTAACCGAGCTAGCTATCCAATTACTGCTGGGTGCACAGGGGGTTCACAAAAAAATCTCGATCTCATCTGGGATTGATCTTGGTCCCATTTGCAGTTGAAGCGAGTGCTCTACCAACTGAGCTATTTGGACCCCGAGACGACAAACTGTGAATTTAAATCGAAATGATCTGAAATATGGAATTTAATATTTTGGCTCTTTAACAAACCATATTCATTCTACTCAACAAAGCAAATATTCAATTTAAGTTTCGTAATTTTGATTACAAATTCAATTTTCAACATCTTGATAACCCTGACATAATACCGTTTTTAGACAATGGGACATATTTAATTGCAATGTATTAATTTGTGTCTTACTCACTGATAGTTATCTTTTTGTTTTTAACGTATATGGTAAACATTTCAGTGTGTTCCTCTTAGTTGGATCCTGTGCTGGTGTTTAGATGAGACTTTTAGGTGATCTCAAACTAAGTACCTTGATGGTATGCTCTTGAAATCTTCATCTGTTCCCTATTTGAACCACTTCCCCTTTGTCTTATTTTTTTCTTGGGTTTTTTTATTGTAATTCTAGAATATTTTTGACTGTCCCATTTTTTTTTCTTTTTACTGGCGCTTATATAACCAACATGTGTTGCAAGCGCAATAAAACCAAACACGAACAAACATAACTGACAGAATTTTCTTTTTCAGATTCCCTTCATTCAAAATGCCATGAAGATGAGCCCTCGTCCTATTAAGATGTTCGGGAGCCCATGGAGTGCCCCAGCCTGGATGAAGACTGATAATAATATGACTGGAAAAGGAAGTCTTAAGGGAGAGCCGGGAGGGCCATATTTTAAAGCATGGGCTCAGTACTTTATCAGGTTATTTATACTATTTTAAAAATTTATTTTGAGTCACTAGGCCTTGAGAATATCTTTTAAACAGAGTTCAGGACTTAAAGATAGCAACCTACTTAAAAGTTAAAATTCATTGGGATTTTCTTGCATAACGCCCTGAGCACCTCTGAGTGGAAGTGTGCACTTTATAAATGCTTCATTATTATTATTATTATTATTAGGATTGTATTGAACTAAGCATAGATTAGAAATCTCAGGATTCCAATAGGAATTCGAGCCCAAATCTATGTCATCCTTTGGGTGAGGTGAGTTTAATAACACATCTCCAAGATTTTTGGATTCATTAGGTACAATTTTCGGAGGCCCCAATATCTCAATGGTAGAACTCTCTTCTCACAAGCAAAGGACCTGTATCAACCCCAGATGTAGTTGAGATTATTTTCTGATGTCCTTGTGTACTTTGCTATAATTGATTGGGCAGCTGTTAAATGTGATGAAAAGTATTTCGCGATAGACGAGCATCCTATCCAAAGAGTGACAAACATTTGCTCTTGTACATTATAAGAAGGGTCGATAAATACCAGCTCCATTGGCCTTATGATTCTGAGGGAATTTTTTAAAAATTTACGTTTCAAATTTGATTATACAGTGGGATGCTTTATTTAACATTAGCTAGTTAGAGTTAATATAATGCAATTTTACTTGGGATTTTTAATCTTTTACTGAAAGTGGAATGTAAAGAGATTATTCTGATATTTAATGAAATTTTGATTTTATTCATGTTTCATTTCTTGACCTGATATAAAATTTTAATTTTCAGGTTTTTGGACGCTTATTCAAGTCACAATATAAGCTTTTGGGGTTTGACTGTACAGAATGAACCATTAGATGGTATGATTGCTCACTTTGGATTTCAATGTATGGGATACACTGCTGAAATGGAGCGGGATTTTGTAAAGAAAGATCTTGGACCAGCCTTGAAATCCTCTGCCTTCAAAGACATTAATTTAATGATATTAGATGATCAGAGATTGACGATTTTAGACTGGGCTAACGTTGTAAGTAAGCATTTAAACAATTATAGAGCCAATCTTTGTTTTCTTTTGTTGACTAAGTTTTGTCTTTGTTTTATTTTAAGATTTTGTATATCAAATTTGGCCATATGACAAATTCAATTATAAAACCATTAGGATCTAGTTTTTGACTCCTGAAAAGTCTTCTTATTCTGGTTATTAATGATTGATAGATTCTGAGTCCTTCTATACCCATTAAAAAGTAATATACAAAAATGAATTAATAATAGATTTAAAAATAAAAAAAACTTAATACAGAACATTTTAGTTAGAAAATCCTTCTTCAGTCAATAACAAAAACAATTGAAATTATTATTGAAAATTAATACAGTTCAATGCTTTCTACAGTCCACATCTTTCAGCAGCTTAGTATTCTCTATAGCCTTTAAGAAAACAAAGAATAGAACTGCGCGGATATGTGATATTACATTCGCCTTTGGATTGTAAGGTCCAGGATTCGTGCCCTGCTCTGAGCAGCGAATAATATTCAGGTGTAAAATAAGTACCTGGCTGTTAACAGTCTGAAAAAAACTACTATCGCCCAGCAGGTGTCATACCTTACATGTTAAGTGTTGCTGTTGGCTAGGGACTACTTGTAAAGCGCTTTGACCATGTTTAGTGGATATTGCACTATAAATAAAATCTCAGGCTTTTTGGTTTGTTTTTTTTTATTTACACCACAAAATTACCTTTCCTTTAAATTCTCTCAGCTGTTTATTAGAAAAATTGCTCTGCCCCAAAAAATAGCCAACTGTTTTAAGTTTAATATGTAATTATATTTTGACATAATTCCATTGCATTCTATTCCAT
>NC_088361.1:87623311-87648311 GCF_034508935.2 Berghia stephanieae | reverse complement strand
ATAAAGTTTGCAGATGACACCGCTCTTCAAGGCCTCATAACAAATGGTAACGAAGTGGCTTATAGGCAAGAAATTGATAGATTTGTGTCTTTGTGTGATGCCCACCACCTAGAGCTTAACATAAGCAAGACAAAGAAGCTAGTGCTTGACTTTAGGAGAGTGAAGGAACCGATAGAAGCGTTAAAATTAAAGGACTAATTCGTCCAGAGAGTTCCTCACTACAAATACCTTGGTGTAACGATTGATGACAGGCTCAAGTGGGATGAACACTTGAAAATAATTAGGCATAAGATGTGCAGATGTACTTATTTTTTATCAAACCTTTCTCAGTTTAGAATAGATAAACCCTCTGCACATTATTTTATAGAGCAGTAATCGAAAGTGTCTTGTCATTTTGTATAACAGCTTGGGGAGGCAATTGTTTAGCAGTGGAAAAGAACAAAATAAATTCAAATATTTAAAAATCCATTAAACGCTATATAAATGATGTTGACGATGTTGATCTTTTATACGAGAAATTTTGTATAAGTAAAATAACTAAAATATTAAATGACCAGAATCATCCACTAAGATCATCAGTTATTATGTCAGGAAGGAATAGTCGCCCTTTCTCTATTTCAACAAAAACAGAGACGCCGAAAATCTTTTCTGCCGTCCAGTATTAGGCTTTATAACAACAAGCAATAATCATTTTATATAATTATTTAGCATTTTTACTTTCAAATAATGTAAATATTAATTTATTAATTTATTTATTTTGCAATCTTCGTTTCCATTTTCAATTTATATTGACAGTGTTAACTATTTTACAGTGTTGAAATTATTCATATTATAAAGCGCGGCTCTGGTTATGGACCTGCTCCTTTTTTATATATACATCCTATTTCCATTATATTTTTATCTTATTGTGTAAACTGTAACACGTCTGTACAAAAAAGTTCCTTTTTGGGATGCAATAAAGTATTATTATTTTTTTTTTTCTTTCAGTGGCTATGATTCTGTCAATCTAACAATTAAAGCAGAAGGCATTGGCTATTTGGATGTTGAATCTCTAGGACGGTCAATACAAACAGTAGTCTGGTGGATTGATTGATGATGATTGGCTTCATTTTTGTGTGTGAGATTGGAATTTGGGGTTGTGTGATGCTTAAGCGCACTTCATCTGGATACATCATACTCTATGTGCTTGAAAATACATTCCTCGATAAACTTAATTGAATTCAGACCATCCATCAACTTATAGTAGTATCATTGCGGCCGTATATTTCTCCTTCTATCACATATTTAATTTTGCATTTTTTTAGTTTCTTTGCATATTCGGGTGTATTTGCATTAAATTAAAAAAAACAATAAACACACACACACTCACACACACACACACACACACAAGTGTACGGTGGCTTTTTCTCTTTGATCTTGTATCATGTTCTCCCCTGGGTCCAACTCCCCATAATTTGAAGCACAATAACATATACATATATCCTAAAATCCACAGTTTTTCATGATCTATGCAGTGAAATACATTTCATTCCGTTGTCAAATGACCATCCATAAGGTGTCTCTTTTTATGGTATGATAATAATACCCCTCCCTTTTTATAGTTTGAATCAAATGGATTTTTTTTCTTTTTAGTTGCAGTATCATTACAATTGTATGTATTTGTTCCAAAGTCAATCTATTTTATAAATCATTAACACGCATTTTCAACATTTGATTTTTCATAATCAGTCTTAGGCAATATGAAAATATAATATTTGCACGTCGGTACCAACTCTTCGCTGCCCCTTTGGAACAAGGGAGTGTTTATTTTATTCTTACAGATGAGTTGACTGAGGGTCTGCAAAGTCAATAAAATTCAATTGTTCTTCGTTTAGTAAGTTGCTGAACACTTTGCTGCAGAGTAGAGACCTAACACTTTATGAATTTGAAGTAGAAATAAACCCAAGAATATTTCTAATTAGCTAGTTGCTAGCCCTAGTAGAATGCTAAATTTACAAAACTTTATGAATTCAAGCCATAAATGAATTTAAATGTCCCTGAATTATACTGTAATTATGTATGTTATATATCCTTGTGTGACGCTCATTGCATGTCAAATAAATCTTCAAATCTTTAGACGATTAGTTACTTTTTTACTTTTAATGTTAGCACGGGTTGAATTTTAATTTTATCTTTCAATTTTTGATTGTACATACATGCAATTTTTAGAATGAGTAATTTGCATATTTTACTCTTTTTTGCATTCATATTTACCTAATCTTGATGCATATTTTTCATTTTTAAAATGCATAAAACTGCAGGGTCTGGTTGTTTCTTTTTAACACAAGTAAATATAAATAGTGTTCATTGAGTCAACTGTTGTTCTAGTAAATGAATTGAATTTGTGTATCTTTATGTGTGCAAGTGGTTGTGTTTATATCTGTGTGTTTCTGTTGATGCATTCACATAACCACTGAATACATAAAGATAGTTTTGTATCGAGGTTTAGTATGTATGCTATATATGTGTACTGTATGTGTGTGCGAATAGTTATACACTTGTGTGTTGATACAATGTGTTTGTATGAATGGATTTTTCATGTCATAATCCAAAACATTTTCGAGCAAAGTTTACCTCACATGAATTTCTATTCGATGGATAATAAAGATTGTTATTATTATTATTATTATTATTATTATTATTATTATTATTATTATTATTATTATTATTATTATTATTATTATTATTATTATTATTATTATTCTACAGGCATTTGAGGGAGGAGATTTGGTTGAATTTGGATTTTTCCATCAAAATGGTTAGATATATTGGTGAAAATCATATTGTAATTCAATTCATTGAATTTTATAGGGTGGATTTTGATCTTTCTTCCATGAAATCCAGATTTCTGTTTTAGAAAAAAGATAAAGATTTTTTTTATTTTTGTTTGTTTGTTGCTGTTGTAATGTGTCATTTTTATAAAAAGCACTATGGTTGGTTGTGTATACCGCAGGCTATAAAATATTCTTGTGCAGCTATGTGGTCTTGTGGTATGACACTTGCCTGTGGATTGGAAGGTCCCGGGTTCAAGTCCAATCTTAGCAGCACATAGTTGTCTTTGGAAAAGGCTTTTTTCTCAAAATATCTCTCTATTCTCAGATGTAAAATGAGAACCTGGCAGTTAACAGAATTGTCTCTAGGAAAAAAATTGTAACATCACTTAATAGGCGTTATGTCTCATCCTATATGTTAAGTGTTACTGTTGGCCTGGGACACCTTGTAAAGTGCTTTGAGCACGTTTATATAAAAGTTCAAGTTTCTTTTGGGTTATTTTCTTTATTAAATTAATTAATGGGTCACAATGTTTCTTCACAATTAATGTTATTTTACATCTAATATATGGATAAGATAAACCAAAATGTTGAGACAATCTTAATTGTCTGGTCCTTGAAGGTTTGTGCCAAGCAGATTGCAGTGTTGTGATATCAAATCAAAACAATTTTACAATGCATCATGAAACGTTCTGTTTTGTTTTTTTTTCTGGTTCTTTTTATAATCATTGAATTGTTTACAGCAGTTGATTTATTTTTCTCCACATTTATAAGCTTGCTTTGTTATTCTATTAAAATGTGAAAAATGAGACAAAGATGTGTTTGTGTGTGAGAGTGTATGTATTTTGACTTTTGAGTTTTTGTACATATGCACAAATGAGTATGTACCGCTAGCTTTTGAAATTAATGATAAAAATCAATAATGTGTCATACCAACATTGCCATCAATTATATTTTAAAAAATTTTTTCACTGTATTCGTTGTTCATTTTTCCCCCTTTCTCTTGTTCTTATTGAGCAATTGGTCACTTGCTTGTTTATAGGAGTTTAACAAGTTTCTGTGCCACTTAAGGTCATTTACCTCCCATAGCGGACAGGGAGGTACATACTATGTCTTCTATCCCCCTATGTCTGTTTTCCAACATGCTTTCTGTCTTTGTCTTGGAGTGAGATTACTTGGTTTTGTCCTGGCCCTGGCCGGATACCTTGGCTGGGAGGGAAACAGTCAAATGTATAGTTAGTTTTGGGAGATGATATTTTTTTCCTTGTAAATCATCTCTCTGTTATGCACTCTATTATGTTTTATTTATGTATTATATATGATTTGTAAACATTTGAGTGTGTTCCTCTTAGTGGGGACCTGTGCTTGTGTCTGGATGAGACTTTTAGGTGATCTCAATTTAAGTACACTGATAGTAATAGTGTGCTCTTGGAATCTACATCTGTTCCCTTTTGAACCAATTCCCCTTTGTCTGCCTTATTCTTGGATGCTTTAATTGTAATTCTAGAACTTTTTACTATCCCATTTTTTCCCTTTTTACTTGCGCTGATATGACCTTAATGTGTTGCAAGCGCCGTAAAACCCTCAAAAACAAAACAAACAAACAAGGTCATTTAAGAGCACTGGTAAAAAGGACAATGAGAGAATGTCAAAATTTATAGACCAGCAGTTAAATGCTCTCAAGAGAAAGTAAAACAAAGGGAATTGGTTCATATAAGTTACAGAAGTAGATTCCAAGAGCAATATATTGTGTCTGGTTTGATTTTAACTATAAAGTCCTACCCAGACTCAAGACAAGATGCCGCTAAGAACAATACACTCAAATGCTTAAAAATTATTATATATTCAAAACCAGAAACTATAATAGCAAGTAAAATAGAGATGATTTACAATGGAAGAAATTTCAACACCGAAAAAAAGGAACTTGTTTCCCTCTCAGCTGAAGATCCCAGCAAGGGTTATGACAAATTCAAGTAATCTGGTTCCAGGTGGACATAGAAATCAAATGTAAGCGGATAGAGGACGTAGTTTTTCTCCCACCATAGAAGTCAAAAGACCCTTCAGCACATCTGGTCACTGATCATACTCAACATTGCTTGATTTTGTTTCAAGTTGAGAGGGAAGGTACCAATAGAGATGTGGAGATAGAAGAGGGCAAAGGTGTCCAGCAACTACCATAGGACTTGTTCAACAAATAAAAAATACAGTACTCACTGAACTCTAGCACACACTTAAGATAAGCCAAATCCGATGCTATTGGGGAGTAAAGACTTGTTATATAGATAAAATTTGGTCAGCCAGCTCCAGAGTAACGTGCTACTGACCGTGCTGGTCTCGGCGTGCAAGAATCCAGCAAGCACTATAGACCGCAGTCTATAACTGTTGGTTAAGTCCTACACATCACATGATCCTTATCATAGGGGGTGCTTTCAGACTAATGACACATCAATGGATCCCAGTCATAGGGGACTTATTTCCAACCAACAGCACATGTAATCCTGGACAGAGAGAGTTATGAGAGAATTATTTTCTCTTCCCAGAAAAGCTACATATTTCTAAAATACTCGCATCTGACTGTTTCCTCTTTGGCACATAATACAAGTCAAGTCATGATTTGACTGCTTTCCACCATTTTTCTTTTTGTTTGAGATAATGTATTGTAACAAATATCTGCAGGAAGGTGTGCATTGAAGATCCATGAGATTTCTCATGTATCAAGTTTCCAGGTAAGAAAATAATTTTTTTTTCAAAGGAAATATAATAATATCTGAAAACAAAAAAATAGCAACAGCAACAACAAGAAAAAAAAGTAATTTATTATAATTGATCGTTTTTATTGATTAAAAAATTTTAAAAACATGTTTCATAAATTTGCATACAGGAGAACCACCAAAAATATCATTCACACATCAATACTTATCAGAAATTCCAGTGTCATTTTTGTCGGCGTCCATTCCAAGTTATAAGGGTCAATCTTTTCCATAGGTAGTTTAAACGATACTAGTTCTGCTAGAGCTGCTAGTTCCTCTCTTTTTTTTAAAACACCAAATTTTATGCGTTGTTTTATATTCCAATTTGGTACTCTTAGTTTCCTAACAAAAAGCGTCTTTTTGCTTTTATTTCAAGATTTTTCTTAAACGGAGAGGATGTACGAAATATTTAGTCATCGATCTGGTTTTTTAGTAATGTATTTATTATCTTTTTTTTTGTAAGTTGAAGAAGGGTTATGAACCCAAAATGTTGCGCGTTTAGTTTTTTGGTTTTTTTTTGAAGCTGTTATATTAATTTTTCTTGATTACTTTTCCCATAGGTAGTTTACAAGTTTTCTTGATTAAAACAAGTACAATATAAGACAGAGAGTATATTAAAAGTATTGTATATTAAAGATGATCCTTTTGATATATTACAGACATGAATAGTTATGAAAATACAGATTAATGAGCATTTTAATGAGAATTTCTCCAGAATAATAACTATGAAAAAATGCTATATACATAACATACAACTATTGAGCGTGGAAAAAAAAAATGAATAACGATACCACGTTTAAATGTCATTTAGGCTGAGTATGCTCCAGATAAGGATGGCTCATGTAAAGATGGTTCATATTGACTGGATCAGCCATCAATGCCCATGACATGATCACAATCAAAATTGGTCTTATGTTTTTATTATTATTATTATTGTCATTATCATCATCATCATATTATTATTATTATTATAATTATTATTGTATTTTTATCATTATCATTATTATTATCATCATCATCATGATTATTATTAGTCGTAGTAGTAGTAGTAGTAGTAGTAGTAGTAGTAGTAGTAGTAGTAGTAGTAGTAGTAAGTAGTAGTAGTAGTAGTAGTAGTAGTAGTAGTATCATTAATATAATCATTATCATTATTACTGAGGCATTTAACAGCACTTTCAACACTAAAACGATAAAGCTCATAGAAGCATCAAGGCTGATTTTGTTTCATCATAGCCTATCCTTATGCAGACCTTGTGTGTATAAAATCATTAAAAAATTATTTACATTTCGGTTTTATAAAACAAATTATTTACAATGTTTTCAGTAGTTCCTACTCCTTTTAAAAAAAAGTTTTATCATCAACATATCAACTGACTAGACAAAGGACTGCAAGTCCCTGGGCCGAGTTCCTTAGGTGAGACAAAGTGAAAATGAAAAGCTTGCCTAGGTGGCACGGCAGGATGTGCAACACTCATGCTATTTGTGACAAGAAAGTATATATAATTACCTTTGTAGTGCAAGCGAGGGCCACTGCTTGTGAACACTTGTACAACTCGCAGTGCCACCTAAGCTATACTTTTGTCATGCTTAATACAATCTAAGGAACAATCTACTGTTTACATAGTGGTGCAATGGTGCATGGTTTAATTAAAAAGCAAAACAAAAAAAAAACATTAAACAAAAGAAACCCAAACAAACAAAAACAAAACAAAACTAATAATAATAATTATGATGATGATGAAGATAATAAATATAATAATAATACCTAGTAATAATAATAATAATAATAATAATTATTATTATTATTATTATTAATGATGATAAGTACATTTTTATTGAAACCTCAAAATACTTAATAATAAACTAGATATACAACACACAATACAAGTACAAGCAGTCTACAAAACGAAACCAATCAATTTCAAAATAGTACTATAAAAGGGGCATCAATAGCAGAGAAAAAAAAAACTAACATTATAAATACATAACTGAATAATTGTGTAGGTTAAACCCAACACGAATGTATCAACACTATGACAAAGCTTCTCCAGAGGTACTTTTCAACCCTCTTTATAAAAAAAACAATGAGAGAAGGTAGTATTACCGATTTAAAGTCTCGCTATTTCAACAATGTCTTGTATTTGGTCTGGAAAAGATGTTAGTCTTTATATGTCTAAATTACTTTACGTATCTCAACTCCCAAGACCATCTCGCTCAATTAAGACATGACTAATCTTCGATTTTAAATCTGGTTGGAGAATTTTTATAGCCCTACAACATTTCCTTTAACTTTATTCTTTTTTCTTTAATTTTTTTTTCAAGATGAAACAAAATGCTCAATGAAAAGGTTTTCTGATAAACTGGATATCAAAAGTGAAAGAATATCATAGAGAAAGATGGAAGGATTTCGTTATTTGAGAAGACTTTTGCTCTTAAATTTGTGTCAAGGATAACTTAGCCTTATATGCAGTACAGTGTTTCTTTTGTTTGCAGTACTTGCAGTAAAGTCAGGATGACGCCAAAATAATTTCCTTCTTTTGGTCTACAAAAGCTCAACAAGTTAATAATGTGCAATTGTTCAAAATTTCTCAATCAATATACAGGTCTTCATGAAAGAAAATAAATAACCATTGTATTAAAATTACAATTCAATGATATAACGCTTTTCTACAGCTATTACATTCTCTAGCAATGACTATGAAAAATGTTTTTTTTCTCTTTTTGAGGTAAATTTGTCTAAAATTAAACCCTATCTCAAATGAGTAAAAATGTTTTTGAATTTTGAAAATCCATTTATAAATAAACAAGTTATGCAGTTTCAAAGGTGTCATTTATTTGGATGACCTGCAAAGAGGAAAAAAAACGCGAAATTATGGGACGCTTTTTCTGCATTTTTTTCGACTTATGGCTGTATCTCGCGTAATAAGTGGATTAAGAGATTGAAACTTGGCAATTTTATGGCAAATTTGATATAGATTATGATGAAAATATTAGAAGAGTTCTAACTTTTATAATTTTAGAGCTGGATGGTATATAATACTATAATACACACACACACACAGAGAAGGGGGGGGGGGGGGGGGGGGGGGAGATTGCGTACATAAACGAAAGAAATATAGAAGGAAAAGAGAAATTGGACAAGGGGACAAAGGTTACTGGTGGAACACAATAATTAAAGCCATGCTGAGATTGTAGATCGTATTGCAATCGAAAACTTTTGACATCATAATTTCTTAAATTCATTAAAATTAAACAGTCAAATTATCAAATGTTTATTGAACCCAAACACAATGACAGACGATAAACACCCCTCTGTTAGGGAGACTGCGCAGACATTTTGACTAGTCATGAACTTTAAAACAAAGTCAGCCAATCAGAAAGCGCTTTGCCACGACCCGCTCAGCTGCTCAGTTTGGTGCCAAATCGTTTTGAACTCGTATTGTGAGTCGGGCTGTAAGGGGGGCAGAATTTCTTCCTGTCGATTACGAATGAAGTGCAAATTAGGATGGTGTTTTGTAAAATACGGGAAAAGTACTCGTCATGTTCAAATGATATCTTAGAACTAAAAAGAAGAAATGTTCATGTATTACCTTGTCAGCGACAAAACCTCCACGCCCGGTAGTTTTAGAAATATTTTACTCCAAAGAATATAAATCTATTTTTAACAGTCTTCTGGTAATCGCACGAGTTTTGTTACTTGTCATAATCTAAAATGACCTCATTTCTAACTGTGTGCCAACTTTCAGTCAAATTCATCAATAAACAGCGTCGTAATTAATTTTTTTAAATAGCATATACGAAACGGCTTCGTCCCATATTTTGTCGCGAATTTGGGCACTTCGTGACCAAAAAAGAGGCCCAAAGATTTGTGCGGGATAGTCATTGCTACATTCTCTAGGCTTTTATGTGTAAAAAACTTCCTTGTAATCAAGCCATCAGGTTGTCTGGACAGGGTTTCAAACGTTGAGACCTTGTAGTTTTTAAGTTAATAAAAATAAAACAAAAATAAATAAAATTCCCTTTCTTCATCCCAATGGGGAATTTTGTCTTTAGGGTCTATTCCAAGGGAAGACTGGAATAATCCAGGCGTCAGCCGCTGCGCAATGCAGCAAAGGTAGCTAGGGCAGGGTGACTTGCTCAAGGCCACACAGCACAGCGGCAGGTGATCAAACTTGGTACCTTTCGGGTACGAAGCAAAGACTGTACTGCTGACCAACGCTGCCACTTAAAGCAACATCCTTTAGATAAAATACTTTTCCGAGTATATAAAATAATAAATTGTTTAATGAAAACATTCCATACAACAATAAAGCATTCAAATGTAATGTTTACTGTAACTTATGACCCTCTCATAATATGATTGCAGCGATGAGTGATTTCATTAATTTTCTTTGCTTTTATCCATGGGTAAAGTCCTGACAAACTTAGAGAGAGATGAATCCACCCTCAACACAAACAAGAATGAAATTGTCAACATCGTACAAGTTGTTGCAAACATGGCAGCCTCATAAATAAATCTTGGGGCAAATATCTTCCACACCATTAGGTGACGTCGATGTAAAGTGGCAGCACACGCTGATGAAAGAACCTGATAAAACAAAAACAACAAAAGATTGAATAGTGGTTATTTTTGTTGGTTGAGTTGAATTTTGTGGAAATTAGTATAAAGCAATTATTAACAAAGATATAACTAGCACCACCCCTCCCCCCTTCCCATTATATTTCATAAGTGTTATCATCATATAATAAATAGTAATTCTTGTCCTTGATGGATCCTAAAACTTAAAATTGGAGAAAGTTTCTATAAAACGTGGATTTGTGCTTTATGTTACGACATGCAGTAGGTAATTTTCTGAGGATTTTAACCAACGCAAAACATTCACTTTGGTACATGATTCTATAATCCAAAATTTCTGTCTAAACAGAATAACAGAGAAGCACCAGTAATAAATATTGAAGCATTTATCGATGCATACTTAAACACTTTACTGCAGAGTTCAATATTGCTTTAACGTGAAATCGGATTATAACGATTTGAATAAAAACAGCAATAACAGAGAAGTGGCTTGAATGAAACCAGAGTCTGCTCTTACTGCTCTCTTGGTAAAAACGCTTGGTTTAAAACTATGATAAAATGAACAATGGGATAGATTATGATTTGAATAAGATTTAGTAATGAAGGATTAAATTAAAATGTTCTAGGATTTTAGAGAAAATAATTTAATTGGAGAGTCATTTTCAAAGTTGCATTTTTCTTGTAAATAATGACTTTTAAACATCTCAATAAAAGACGTTTCATAATAATACTGGTAGAGCAAATCTTTATAATGATGAGACTAACCTTCAGACTAGAAAAAAGTAAGATTCCACAAATTAGATGAAGAAAGCGTTTTCTCAGTCGAATCCCATCATTGAATAGACAAAAATCTCCTTGCCATGTCACTTGTTCTTGTCTTTGCTCCTTGTTTTTCACCAGCCAAGGCAGCAGAGCACTTGATAAGACGGGCCAAAACACCAACAAAGGTGATGCCAAACAGAAGAAGATGTGACTGGCAAAAGTGTTGCTCCAAATCAGGAATCCTTAGAAGGGGAAAACAAAATCAGTTGGTTAAAACAGTTAGATTTGCAACTACAATAAGATGAACGATGGGATGGATTATGATTTGAATGAGATTCAATTATGCCAATGAAGAATTAAATAACAATTTTCTAGGTTTTTAAGATTTTTAAAAAGTATTTCAAATAAAGTAGATCTTTCACAGATAGTAATAAGCAACAAGGAGGGGGGGGGGGGGGGGGGGGGGGGGGAAGAGAGAAAAAAATAATTAAATGAAGTAAAGACTTATTTTTATCAAATCATGTATTTGTTTGCAAGAGAAAAAAAATTGACTGTCTGAAACTGGGTACAAAAATTCAAATTTCATCAGCTGATATAATAAGAGAATCGCTGTTTGATATTTTTACTTGCTTTTGGAATTATTAGGATGCTATAATTCTCTACATGAACACCCAGCTAAGCCGCCAAAAAAGATTGAACAAAAATGAACATACAGCTTTAAAAGATACCGAAATACTAAACTAAATTAATACACAATTCTATGTATTTCACTCGTTGAATATCAACAATAGAAGTGTAAATCACTGAAGAATGAGAAAAGATGCAAGAAATATTTTATAACTTTGTTAGTCACGCCAATTCGTAAAAAAATACTCTCGAGCATGACAAACATTTATTATATAATAAAATGAAAATTACGATTTAATTGCTGTTTTGTTGGGGGTTTTTTTTCTTTTGTGTAAGCTTTAAAAATAAGGCATTCAAAATGGTATAAACCTGGCAGAATCATAGAGTTAAAATTTCCATGAAAACCAGTATAAGCAGCTTCCATCCTGATGTTGGGAATCGTGGCTTGGTGGCCAGTTGTGTAGAAAAACACAGTAGAGAATAAACTCAATAGAACTATTCCCGACCAGGACATTCTATCCAGATGACCTTGACCTGTAAAGGAAATGGAATAAATAAAAAGTTGAAAGTTGTAATTGAGTGAAATAAAAGTAAAGCTTTGGTCTGTATGTCACTATAAAACAAATAACCTATTATTATTTATCATTTTTATAACTATAATTTTTATTATCATTATCAATATTATTATTATTATCATCATCATCATCATTATAACCGGGACATCAAAAAAGAGGAATAGCTTCATTCAAAGGTAACCGTCTTTATCAAAGTTCTGTAGACTTTTTTATCACAGAAATGTGTATCATTAAATAGTCCTTAGTAAAGAAAGACAGAATGAAAAAAATTAAAAGGGGGGTGGAAGGGGAAGGGGGTGGAGAAGGAAAAAATAAATGTCATTTTCCCCGCCAATATATATGATTATGGGAAAAAAGGAACTATTGTTACATCAAAATAAAGTAACATCTTAAAAGTCAATATCGCCAAGCTGATGTTGTCACAGTAAAGGTTGTTCACAATTATCTTATTAAATTTTATTTTATTAAGAACTGAATTCATCTCACTCCAGTTATATTTCGGTAGGCTTAGATAAACTTTACCTTCTAATATTAGATCGTCTTTCCTTTTATAGCCTTCCCTGGAATTAATTTCTAATTAGTGAATACTTTTCGTTCTACATTCTGTCACGTAGCCACTTATTATAAAAGCTGATAGGTCTAACATTTGACACTCACTTCTCTTCACAATCTATGCCGGACGGCCAGTCGCTCTATTCCTTCTATATACTGGAAGATTTTTATCTTTTGGGACTTTGTAGATATTATATCTACACCATTAAGACGCCGGAGCTTTTAACTTTGATTGTATAATCTTCAAGGATCAAACCCGAGCCCGCTGTCAAAGGATTACATATTAACCCATTACCAATTGCCTGGAAGTGGAATTTTACGAGTCCGATCCTGTTATCAGAGGAATAGATCATCCAAGCCCATCAACTGCCTGGAAACGTAAACTTACGAACCTGACATATTATCATAAGTTACGTAAAAAAATTCATATCTCTATTTGTAACTGCCACGATCACTGTTTATCTCTTTTAATTAAATTTCATCATTATTTTTATTTCATTGTAAACAAATCGTTAATTGTTTTTTATTTATAGTAACTAGTAAATTCTGGGGCCTCATTCTACATATATCTTTATGCATAGTCGAGTAGCTCTTTACTCACTTGAGACCATGACAGATGTATTGTAGCATTCTGTAAATTAGACCAAAAACAAAAATACATTTCTAAAATCTATATTAAATTGTTTGATGGAATAAAACAAAATTTTATACGAGCAGGTCAATCATTTCTGTTTTCAAGTTCTTACATTTTACACTTATTTCATTCTCACAGCAAAGACTTCATGTACTATGCCTCTTAAATTAGAAAATCCTTTATCCTTGATAGGTCTAGCAGGAAAAAATAATAGCCAGTGAATTAATCCGCATCCGCAAATGTCACTCATTTTGTTAAAAACTGATAAAACAGGAAATCTGAGGGAAATCTAAGCAACAGGGTTGAAAGTAGATAATGACAAGTTAACATACTGAGATTACAAGAGCAATCAATCCCTGTGTCTTAATTAAGACCACCTTAAACTTCCAGCACAGGACACAGGATCCTTTTCAAAAAAATAATATGATCTCAAAAATTAAAAAAGAACTCTGCTTGTTTCCCTTCCCAAGATATAATTCTAGCCACTGCAAGAGAAAAATAAAATTTCATTCTAGGACATGAAAAGAAAACAACATAGAAGAAGAAAACCAAGATGTAAACAGAAAGAGAAATTCAGCTGAGACTATTACATGCTGTCAGATCATAACAATAACCAATGATATATGAGTAAAACAAAGGTGCAATGACGACTTAAGTTCCTCTCATTGACACATCATCATTTGAGAGGGATTACTTCAAGCTATGATGGGTTGACTTGCTTAGTGAAAATAATCAAGGACCTCATGGAAAACAATAAAATACACTTCCAATTGTTATAACTTTAAAATTTTGCAAGCTTAAACTACGCTCTCTTCACGACAATCATGAAATAATTAATCACACAAATTATTAAAATATTTACTCTAAATATAATAAGAATGCCATATATTGGTTACCTTTCTTTTGTTTTGTCCGAGCTGTCATTAAAGCTGAGTATAATTCAAGGGCAAGACAAAGCGATAAGAACGCAAACAACATGCTGGGAGAAACTCCGTCGTTGAGAAGAAGGCAAAGGAAACTGGACACAAGACAAAGCAGGGCCAATACACTGGAGGTGTAAACAGATCCAAGGCCATACACCACTGGAGGTTTCTCCTCCTCTGATCCAGACAACTGCACTTTCAGTTGGTTGTATATCGTAGGTATGTCTTTTTGACCTGTTAGGAAATATATTAAGAACAGTAATAATAGCCAATACTCTGATAAATCAGGCCCAAAAGCAAATAGAATTTTTAACTGTATGTGAAACTGTCCATCTGATTTAAATATAATAAGACCAAATTGCCTCTATTGAATTTAACGCTTACAAAATGGTGAAAGGTAGAATCTTTATATTATATAAATAAGGAAATTTTTAATAGAAGCTCTGCATTTTGTTATCACATGTTATGGCTACAGTGCATCACAATGTGTGGATCAACTGCTTTGCTACTTTGTACATCCTACCTAATTTGTCTTGTGCCAACATCACCCTACGCCTATCACACTTGCCAGTACATTCACTACAAAATGGAAGTGATTATGAAGCCATAGATTTTGAATTTTAAAAATATTTCTACTCTTGTCCAGGGACATTTCCCTTTTGTACATCTTTCAATTTATCCATCAATCCATCCAGCCATTAGTCCATCAACACATCCATCCATTGATTCACCTATTTATCTATTCATTTATTATCATTGTTCCAAAGGTGGAAAGGGGGGGGGGGGGGGGGGGGGGAGAGGAGGGAAAATAACAAAAGAGAAGCATTGAGTGAATTCCTGATAGTATGAGAAAGTATGATAAATAGGTCCACCTAGGGGGGTGGGGATATAACGCAGTATTTTGACAGCTGTTATATCATTTCATCCACAGAATTATCATCATACAGTAATTATGTAAATTGAAAGCATACTTAACAAGCAAAGCCAATTTCTTGGCAGCATTAATACCGAATAAAGTAGTGTCAACATGACAATACTTTAAACATCTTTCATATCAATCTAAGAATATTTTGTATTCTTAAAACAGTGTTTCAAAATATGCTTATCGTTTAAGTAACAGAGTAACTATGTCAAAACAATGAGTTGTTTTTCTTTTTCTTTTTGATATCATTGAATCACAACATTTTTTAAAAAGCAAAATAAAAAAATAAAAAATAAATAAACATAAATGAATAATAAAAATAGTTTTTAACAATATTAAAATGAATACCTTGGTAAGGTAGACTATGTCTGGCTTGCACGTAGACCAACAAGGGAGAGACAAGCAGGGTTACTAGACTAACAATGATGACAGCATAGACAATCTGGGCCATGATGACTTGTTGCCACTGTGGTATGGAATCCAGCAAGTTAGGTGGCAAGGCTTGTAAGGCCCAGTGCAGAGCAGTGAAGACGACACCAGCCCAGGGCATGTATGAAAGAACAACAACCCCTAAACTCATTCCATTCAAATTGCCATAGTACTTCAACCACCGCCTAACTACATAAACTAGAATAACAAGGCAGACAATGCTGAAAACGTATCTTTGGTTTCTGGAAGTTCTATCAATACTAGCGAGAGGCAGTAGAAAAAATGAATCTGTACATAAATGCTGCTCCTCCCTGCAAGCTTTGAAATGAGATGATACTTGAACAAGAGCCATACAAGTTAGAGTGAGACTTAATGAAATACTGACAGGAGATATCAGCATTTGTAACAAATTTTGATTTGACTTTGATTTCTTTGCACTTCTACCAAGTTCTAACTTATCAACTGGTTTTTCTTTTAATTTTGATTCATTAGCAATTGTTAACCATACACTAATCAGGAGAGTTTGAAGAAAAAAGACTGAGATCGTATCCTCATGCACAACAAAGCTATTTGAAAAATAAATCAACAAGTTCATAACTGTCATCACTAAAGCAACAAAATTGTCCATTGATAGATGTGAAAGGTAATTCACAAGTTTACCCTTGACAATAATAAAAATGACAAAAACTAAAACACCCGCAATAACATATGCCATTACAGGAGGCACAGTTTTGGGGAAAAGTGTAAAATGAGCAGCCATATACACGAGATGGAGAATAGCACCACAGACTACGAATGCAGTAGATTTAGGAAAACCACTAGATTCTTCGTCAGGCATAAGAAAGAAGTAAAGCAATAGAAACAACCCTGCAATGATTGTCACCAACCCAAGGGAAATCAGTTTCAGATCAAATTTTGCCCAGACCCCTTCACATATATTTCTTGCGTCCGTCAGGTATGAGATGTAGACTTTTTCTACAGCAACAAGATTTTCTCTCACATTTCCAGATGTGCCAATTCCAACAAGTTGTGTGACCAGTTCTTGCAAACGAATTTCGGCCATGTCAAACCTATCCTTGAGCTCATGTAGTTCATTCCGTGGAAGATCTGATGAGATCCCTTGGTAAGCTGTGAGATAATCATTGACTTGATAGGCATTTAATCTTAAAGCCTGTGAAAAAAACAAAACCAAAATGGAAAAGAACTTATGATGTATGTTACCTGATCTTGGAGAAATAAAATAGAGAAAACAGTAATAGCTATTATTTCCTTTTCTAGGAATAACGTGAAGAAAAATGCATGATGAATTTTGTGAAATGACTGACTGATACTGAATACAAGATATATTAAGAGAAGGAAGAAAAATATTAACTTAAGATGAAGATGAAACTAGTTTATGTGGCCTAATGCAAATATAACTTTAATTCTGAACATAATACTAACATCTATCTTCAACAGGTGATCAATGATGACATTTCTTAATGAGATAATTGGAGTCACAATCGTATTTTTTTTAACATGAGAATTTCTGACACAAAAAAAACACAAAGTGATTATCACCTATGATCTATATGGGCATATTACCTCGATCCTATGATATATCCTCTTGATTTCATTTGAATCAGTGCCCCACCATGAGCAATGGCCAAAAAGTTCTGGAATGACTTTACCTAAGTTGGAAAATGGTATAGGCAAGCCAAGCAAGAGAGAAATTGTTGGTACAAAATCAGTCTGAGCTACTTCCTCCACCTAAAAAGAATATTTGGATAAATATCATTTTTATAATTTCATTGCAATCATAATATGACATATATTCATTAATTGTAATATTTCACAAAAGAATTGTAAATACAAAAAGATGGGCGGAGTAATTATGATTTGACGTAAATTTATTTATATATTTCATGTTTGAGAATGAATAATAGAATGACTAAAATCTAATAATATCATAAAAAGTGAGAATCAGAAAGAGTAAAAAACGTCCTCTATTTCCCATGACCTTCACACAATGCCCAAGACAGAAGGCAAAATTTTTCTCTGGTTAGCAAGATTGATGTTGAAGTTCGACCGAGTGAAACAAGACTGTTTTCCCTCTATTTATGTGTACCACATGCATGTCAAATAATGAGGAAAAACAACAGTGGTCAATATGTCTTATATTTCTTTATTCACTACAAGGTGGATTGATGGGTGTACTTTGAAATAGGCCAACCTGAGAAAATATAGGAAATTAATAACAAAAAAAAAATATATATATATATATATATATATATATATATATATATATATATATATATATATATATATATATATATATATATATATATATATATATATATATATATATATATATTATATAAAGAAGACTCAAGTATATATGAAATGGTGACATCTAAGAACTATTACCGAATCCTGTCTAGATGATGCTAGTCGCCCAGGACTATATATCCATAAGCCTGCTGTCAGTTCATTAGCGCTATCACCACCATGATCACCAGTCCTTGTCATGCCGTGATCACCCATAACAAACAGGACAGTATCCTCTTTCATGAGCCTTGTCACATTTCTGAAATAAAGATGTGATGTATTTTATAAACAAAGCTAAATGATATCATTTGACCGAAACAGAGCAAACAAACCTGGTTTGATATCCTATTGTGTCAGACTAATTTCTAGTCTACGAGTCCACCCAGGGGATCTAATAATTAGATCAACTGGTGATTCACAGGAAAGCATACAACAAAAAATTGGAAATAACTCCTTCTGTGGATGAGGTTTGATGAGTCTATAAAACTAACTTTGGTTTGTTTCTTTGTAATCTTAATTACATATATAAATAAAGACTGAAAACCTTCATAAAACAAACTTGGAGGAGGAAAAAGTTAAGAAACGACTTGATCATCAACACAAAATGTCAGATTCTCACCTTATAACAACATCCATTTGTGATAATTTATCAGCCATAGCTTGATGATTGGGTCCATATCGATGACCACAATGATCAACACCTAAGAAATGAGCAATGATCACATCCCAATCATATCGTCTCATTTCAGGGTAGAGATGCTTCAAAATACCATTGTCAACCGTGTGCAAGTCTTTGACATCAAAAGATGGAAAACCAAAAGATTTATAAAATTTCTTTGGGTATAAATTCAGCCAAGTGTCATCACCAAAAAATTTTATTCGTCGTTCTGATGCAATTATTTGATTAATGACGTTATCTTCTAATATTTCATAGCTTTGAAAATTAGATCCAGCGTCAACAAACGTGGGAAGGCTTCCCGTTGTAAGACCTTTGAGCCTCTGCATTGTTGTTGTCGGTGGGTCGGCCATGAATTTGTATAATCTTGAATTCATTGGCATCTTAGTGTTCAAGAGATGTACATTTGTGAATTTATTGTGAAAGTGGGGCGTTTTTTCTTTGCTGACCGTGTTATTATATGACAAGAAGTCATATCTTAAGGCATCAATAATAAGAATAATCGCTCGTTTAAATCTCCCATGCATCCAACAACCTTCATTCCCATTGTGATCGTGATCATCGTGTCGATTAGCGAATTCGGGTTTACACTCGCTGATGTTTTCCACAACAGTTCTTGAAAGTAAAAAGCCTTTCATAAAGATAAGAATTCCAGACACCATGAAAAGCGAAGTCAGAATTATTATACAGAATATCTTTGAAATCAACGCTGCCATATTTGTGAATGTTACCCTCTAAGTTCGATCAGTGCCTATTGCTTTTTGTTTTGTTTTTTGCTAAACTTACTAAAAGCAAAGGTGAAACAAGTAAACAAACCCAATGGGCGCAGACATATTGGCTGCTGGGCTGGCCACTTTTAGTAGTCGAAATACTTAAAATAATCACTATGGATGAGTTTATGCAATGACCCTCTAAAGAGCAGCTATTGATCCGTGTAAATTACTATTTATGACAAAGCTTCATTGAAAGTAATTCCAATTCATAATATAACATAAAATATAAAGCATTAGATTTGATCTAATATAAATAGATTATGAATCACGATTGTCGTATCAGTTGGGAAGTAGTATCACTACAGCAAGTACAAAAATATTAAAAACCCAGCCTCACCGGCTCTTCGCTCTTTTTAATTTTCATTATTTATTGCTGCTCTCATTATTATTTCGTTTTCCAATAGTATTTTAATGTTTCATTCTCCCTCAACCAATTTAATTCTATGCCCTCAACACAATATTATTGTAAATTCCAAATTGTATTCAATAAGCATTTATGTTTTCTTTTCTATTCTCTTGGCGTGGTATTGTATCGTGACGTGGACCAGGGTCATTATAAGAGAGGAGAGAAGCAATATGTCACACCGACAATATCAAATTGATAAATTAGGGAGCAGGCACCGGTTTAAGATAAAGATCCGAACAAGGGTGTTTGAAACAGTGCCAGGCAAAGCAAGAAAGGAAACCAAACATCCCCCCAAAAAATAAATCTGCCTCAACTGAGGATCGAACCTCACATCTTCTGATTACCGGTCAGACGGTCTACTATTACACCACAGGAACCCTCGGGAACCTCTGTAGTGTAATGGTTAGCACGTCTGACTGGTAACCCGGAGGTCTGAGGTTTGATCCCCAGTCGAGACTGACTGATTTTTTTTGGGATGCCCCCCCCCCCCCCCCCCCCCCAACCCCTTGTATTTTTTATTTCTTGTTTTTCCGGCACCATTTTATACACACTCGTTCTTATCTTTATCTCACTGACACAACTTTCGTACCACAACTATCTTGATTTAACCAGAGGATGGTCCAGTTTAGCTCGCAAACATAATTATATGCTCCTTGTATAAATCTATTTTCAACATATTCATACATCCTTCCCTATCTATCTATCTATCTATCTATCTATCTATCTATCTATCTATCTATCTATCTATCTATCTATCTGTCTGTCTGTCTGTCTGTCTGTCTATCTGTCTATTTATCCAGCGTTCTGCCCTTAGGAAAGGTATACTTCACATTCATTACCCCCACTCGACTCCGGTGAGAATGAGTAGCCTGTCGGCTACAGGCAATAACGAGTAAGATAATGTAAAAGAGGGCATAACATGCAACATAGTGCACACTATTAAATGGAAATTTGGTTCTATATGGGCTACTGGGGGAATAAATATAGCAATGGGAAATACATAATATTATACGATGAATACTTATTTGTTTTTTTAAGGGTTTTACGGCGCTTGTAACAATGAATACTTAGAACTGCTCTACACGGTTTTTCAAATTAGTATTTTTTTTGTTTGTTGGTTATTGTTGTTGTTTTTGTTTTTTGATTTGCTTTGTTTGTTTTTGTTTTTGTCAGTTTGATTTGTTGTGGGGGTTTGTTTGATTTTTTAATTAATTTTTTTTTTGGGTTGGGGGGGGGGGGGGTTCTTTTTTTTCTCTTTTGGTTCTTGGGGGGGGGGGGGGGTTGGGTTGTTTTTGTTTTGTTTTTTTTTTGTCGGTTTTGTTTTGTTTTACTTGTTTGTTTTTTTGTTTGTTTTTTTTGTTTGTTTTTTTTTTGTTTGTTTGAGTTTTTGTTTTTTGGGGGAGGGCGAGGGTTTGAAGAAAGAAAATTCAGTGGCCAGCAGTCCTAATCTGAAACGTTCGTCTTTATATTTCGTTTCCGTTGAAACCTGACGTCGCTTTGACTATTTAGGTACAGACAGGTTTCGATTTAACAGTAACCTAACACCTTTCACTGAAGCTTATTTCGCATTGTTATTGGTGAAAACGGGTAAGTCTGCATTTAAAATCAGATAAAATCCAATGGCATTGGTTATGGTATGAAAGAAATTCTACCTCTCAATGACCATGTTAAAGCAAGAAATATTTTTACCTTCCATGCTTCTGACAGAGAGTACCGATAGCTTTGGTAGAGCTCTCGTTTCACTGCAAAGGAATCGAGATCAATCCTGGGTGAAGTCGAAATTTTCTCTTCAGAATATACAACACTAACGTTAAAGTAGTACTTCTGTATGGATCAGAAACACGGAGAGTAAACAATACTCTTTGTAAAAAAAAAAAGATAAAACGTCAAACCTTACAAAAAGATGTCTTCGAAATATACTCGGTATCAGATTATGGCCTGAGAAAATCAGTAATAAAGACTGGTGGTTAAAAGCTGGACAAGAGGATATTAGCGAACAAATCTCAACAAGAAAATGGAAATGGATTGGTCACACTTTCAGAAAACCAACAACAGACATTACGAGACAATCTGTGGTAGGAACCCTTAGGGGAAAAAAGGAAGGTTGTTAGGACAAAGAAAACACGGAGAAGGTCTCGTGAGGAAGAGGTGAAGTTGGCTGGAATGTCGTGGGGAGAGATGAAGAAGAAGAAGACACAGAACAGAATACGGTGGAAATGTACTGTTGAAGCCCAATGTTCCACAAGGAATGTAAAGAATTAAATGATTGCGTTCTTCCAAAAAAGTAGGACCCAACGTCCGTTTTACTCTATAGAAACCGGGATAAACTCCGGCTGCAGTGGCCTAATGGCTCTGAAGGACTACTATAAGTCTCTCACAGCAACACTTTATTGCATTGTACTCCGTAGAGAACATAATATGGAAGTTTGAATTCCCAGTTTATAAACCACACTGGGTCAACGACAAAATACTCACTTTAACCCCTTAACGACGAGACATATTTTCATTAACAGTTCTCCCCCAATATTTTTAGTTGACCGCAGATTTCAACATTTTCAGTAACAGCGATGCGACTTGTAGTTTTGTTGACGTCTGAGCTAAATCGCGCTACTGCTGGCTTAGAACTTGTACATTGTTAGAGTAAAAATCAAAACACGACTGCGACTGCCAAAGGGTTAAACAGAAAGAAAACAACAAATGTATAACACATTACCTAATAACATGATCTTTGATATGTTGTTTTTGTTTGTTGTGCGGCAATGTGGTCTTATGGTATGATGCTCGCTTTAGGACCGGAAGGTACTGGGTTTGAGCCTCGTTCGGCGCATAGTTGAGTCATTGGAAAAGGCTCTTTACTCACAGACTCTCACCGAACTCAGGTGTAAATGACTACCTGGCCGTTCACAGCGTTGTCTCTGTCCGTCTAACAGGCGTCATGTCTCGGTCTACATGTTACGTGCTGCTTGTTGGTCAGGTTCCCTTTGCAAAGCGCGTTGAGCACCTTTAGAGAATATTGCTCTATAATAAAAGCTCACGTTTTTTTTTTCCTTTTTTCTTTGCTTTGTATATTTTTTTGTTGTTGTTATTTTTATTGTTTTTGTTTTGTTTTGTTTGTTTGTTTGTTTGTTTGTTTATTTTTTTTTTGTTTTGTTTTTTTGTTGGTTTTTTTTTTTGGGGGGGGGGGGGGGTATTTTTTTTCCGTGTTGATTTTTTTTCTTTGTCTTGTTTTGTTCTTGCTTTGTTTTGTTTAGTTTGTTTTCTTTTCGTGTTTATTCTTTTTATTTCCTTTCTTTCTTTTTTTTTTTTTATTGGGAGGGGGGTGTTTTTGTTTTGTTTTATTTTGCCTGTTTTATTTTGTTGTTGCTTGTTTGCCTGTTTTTGTTTGTTTGTTTTTTTTTTTTTTGTTTTTTTTTGTTTTTTTTTGTTTTTTGTTTTTTATTATTGTTTCTTTAGTTCTTTTGTTTTCTTACTTTAAAAGAGAGATAGAGATATAGATTGGCATAGTCTATATGCAGGCGTTTACTTAGTGTATTCAGAAATTAAATGCCCATGATCACACTAATATTCATAACAAGTTTTCAAATGTATTTACTTTTAGGCTTTCGCCAATAATACAAAATACTACACAAATCATTCTATTACATGATATCGTTTTATTAAAAAATTCGCTGTTGTCATGTATTTTCTTTTATGTCTTCCGAACAACAAAATATTTGAATTACACGCCAGGGTGGCCTGCTGATTCAAAAACAGATAAAGATCGATTAGGTTATTACTAATGGCTGATGACAATAAGGTGATGATGAGTTGTCATAAACCAAGACTAAAACTCTCTTTGATATTGTCACGCTTGAGTGAGTTTGAATACCAAACGTTCTCGATGAAGTGACGAAGGCATTGAGTCTCTGTATTATCTCCGAATTTTAATCTCTGACCCAGCAAGGAGTCAAAGAAACAAAATAATGGGTCATTTTGGTTAAAAACAATTAATGATATAATATTACAATTTATTTTTCGACCTCAAACAAAGTCCAAATAACTTAAAACTAACAATACCTAGGGCGATTTTTAAAACAGTGACTTTATTTGGCCAACTTCCACTGAAGTGGTTTTACGATGAATTGTTCATAATTATGAAACGGAGAGCTCAACGAAGCACGAAGAAAAAGATGGAAATTTGGGTCAAATACATTTGAAATTTAACACCATGAAAATGCCTGTCTGGAAAAAGAATCATGACGTCAAACACCTAGCGGTGATACACTTGAAACTCAATCAGTGACCATTTTATTTTCGCTGAACAGAACTTTTGATTCATTGATAATGTTATCGATTATTGAATGGGTGGGGTCGAAGGGGAAGGGGGGGGGGGGTGGCTGAGTGAATTAGGCATTGTACTTCCACCCTGGAAACCCGGGTTCAAGCTCCAATGTTGGCACCTCGGTTTTTTCCCCGTGTTGAATAAATCAATTTGGCCCCTATTGCTCACTTTGCGGATCTATATGCTATTCTATGACGGAGTCCTGAGTTACTTCGGTCTATTCTTGAGATGAATCCTTAACAAACAAACAAAAGAACAAACAAAGTCCACTAAACAGGAGATTTCATTTAATTGTTTATGTTTTTTTTTTTTTTTTATGTTCTCATTCATTATCTATTTATTCATCTGTTTATGTATTTACTCATCTATTTCATAATTTATTCATTTATTTATTTGTGTATTTATTCATTTACTCATTTAATTTATTTTTAATGATTCAGGACGTAAAGCTCTGAGTTGTCATTTTTAGATTCATGATGTATCAGATCTACTAGCAGTAGAGGGCAACAGACAAATAATGGCGATATCCATTTTATATTTCTGGCGATAGATTATTAAATTGTTCATAGTTTCAAAGATTGGAGTTTGTTTTGTTTTTTAACTTGAGCTTTTATATAGCGAAATATCTACTAATGAAACATTGTGAAACGAAATGAGCATGGCAATTTCGTAGAAATGCGCTATATAAATGTTCATTTTCATTTTACTTATCTACAAGTATAGGTGTCCGTTCAATGAACTTGATGACAATAAGTCGATCAACTCAAAATTTATTATTCAAGTGTTGGATAGAATTTGAACTCAATTTCTATTGTCTTAATAGACAGTACATTTTTCAACTTTGTAAGAGTAACACCACGAAGTTTTTTATTTGAGCACAGAGAGATATTTTATGCATTCAATGTCTTTCGCTAACTTATCGGTGAATTATTTTCCAGTGTCAAGAACGGAAAACGG
>NC_088361.1:87615811-87620811 GCF_034508935.2 Berghia stephanieae | reverse complement strand
TCTAAGAATTTTGGCGAGTTGTGGGGGGAGGGGAAGGGGTAGGAGGAGGGGGGGGGGGGGGGAGAGCATTTTAGTCCATAGATTATGAAGTATGCGTTTCTGGCCAATAATACGAAAGTGCGGGGTAGACTATTCTGCCGTATTCTGAAATATTACGTATTTAAAATTTGGCCAGAAAACTTGTTCTTCAAATTTCAGTCGTTTAAAATAACCCTCACCTTGCTAAAAAAAAAAAAATCCCTCTCAAACCTGGGACTTCAGTGAAGCACATTATATATTATATCATCTTTTTTGAGACGGACCTAAACGTAAGAATTCCTGTCAGTGTTACACAACCTTTGTCCATATTGATTTTTTAAAAAAAATAATTGCTTGAAATAGTTGCATATGTCTTCCTTTTATCTGCATGTACCTAAGTTGTCATGTTCCTCCCGCCAGGGGAAATAAACATTGTATAACGTTTAGAATATGGTGGTAAAATCATGAATAGGCGCTAAATAATTGCAAAACATTGTTTGTTTGAAATATTTTCTCGGCCACAAGTTACTGAGCAGCTGATTCAATATAACCAAAAGAATACATTTAGTAGATTTCGATTAATTACAAATGCATAGAGTCAAAGGGAACAAAAGGACTTAACGCAAGAAATATGCCCGCAGTCCGTTAAATCATAATTTCATCGTTTACCATGACGAAGCTTTCATCGCTCTCCCACGCTTAAAATCAATAAGCGGAACATTAAAAAAAGAAAGAAAGAATGAAATCGCACCGATGTTTGTTTCCCGTGTTTCAATACACACCGCTTTTCACACATGACACGCATGCGTTTGGCGTCGTTGCTACATAGCAACGAGGAAGCGAGGGAAATTTAAACTGCTTTAAAAACCACGAATCGAAGGAATGTATGGTTGGAAGCAAGAGAGGATAAATCTAGCCTTACTTGCCAATTTCTCACTACGATTAATTTAATTAGTTTTATTCGTATGCGTGTAATACGCATGTATACACATATAATGTAGGTGTGTATACATGTTTTGATTGGGAAAAATAATTTTAAAATAATGAATTCATATTTTTTTTAATATGCACGCACACAGGAATACATCATGTGACAGACTTTGAATCACAGATGATTTAATTTACTGACAATACACCTTTGAGAACACAAAGAAAATGAAACAAATAAGATTAGGGTTTTTAAAAAAAAAATCAAATAGATTCTCATTCGGCGTCTAAAAACTATGCATGTTATTCTCTGAGTGTTGTTTCAGGAAGCATCAGTCAACTTGCACATTTCGCGAGATAGTGCGACTCTGTGAAATCTTATCGCCACAGGATCATTCTTCTGTCTTGAGAATAATTGAGATTTTAGTTTGAGAGTACACTCCATCAGCTTAGTTATTCATTACGCTATGATCAAAAGGAAGAGATGCCAACATCTGCCTGTTGTCACTATTATTACATTAATTTTAAGACACTGGTGAGAAAACCTCACACGGCAAAACAATGTAGCGATAGCTCACTCCCAATTCCATGTATTATATTGAGGATCCTCAGAAAGTAACGGGCCCTGTAATAAGTTAATTTAGGGTTCTAGTGCCTGCTGTGCTTGCTAATAAATTATCGCTGTGACCAGAAATCATGAGATACTAGAACAACCGTTTTACATGTCTTGATTTTTCTTTAATGAGAAGCAGGTGAGGAAGAAGTAAGCGTGTCAAATGGAGCAGGATAAATGTGAAAAAGAAACATCTTTACGAGCCAATTGTTCGGATTTCAATAAATTTATGAAAGAAATCTGAGAAACTAAAATCAAAATAGAAGCTTTAAATCATACGATTGTTTAAGCAATACAAGTTTTCCACTAGCGACCGTCTGCGAAAAGCAATCTGACGTTTTCCCGCTCTAAGAGGGCCGCCTGAAACATCTTCTGGACTTTTCAAACGTGCATGCATCTGTTATTTCGGAAATGCTGACCCAGGGTGAATATCTAACGAGTGGATTAAGTGATTTTCAAATGAATATAGTTTTCGCTTGATTCATGTCCTCAAAATGAAAAAAAAAAGCAGATGGAATAACGCACCATACTTAATCGAATAACTGGATCCAACATTTCTAAGATTTGCAGGTGATCGATGTCGAATTTAGCGGGTGTCAAACTGTCACTGGCCTCTGTTTTGACAAATGGCAATGATTTATACATACTTACAAAATCACAGCGGCATCTGCAGTAAGAAATACGGGTATAGAATATCAAAGACCGAGCTGAAATGAAACCGATTATAGAGCAACAGCTGGTCGATACTTGACTTCCAAATTATAAACATGGAGGAAGCAGTGAAAAATTAAAGTCACTATAACACACAGCGAGCATACTTGCATCATGACTCCTCATTCTCTCACTTAATTCTAGCTGTATCGCACAATATTGATTTATTGAAATCGCTCACTGTATAACAAAACGCCAAACTCACTCAACTTTTTTGCCGCTGTTGAAGTCCTATGGTTATTTTTTTTTTAAAAAAGTCAATATATTATTATGATGTCTTTAAAAATCGAGCAGTAAATCAAAAAGTCCAGTATATGGGATGAAAATAAGAAAGAAACATTAAAGTTTAAACATATTTTTAACCATTTTGCCCACCATAATTTACAGAATATTATAACTGATAAAGACATTTTGGTCTAACAATGTGGAGAAGTTATTCTATTCATATCAACTACCATTATAAGCAAAAATGATACATACAACATTAAATTTGTTTGCAGATTGAGACATTTTGTATATCATCCCTCACATGTTGCTAAAATCCTTAAGATGTAGACCCAAACTTTGAATTAATAAACAGTTTATTTTTGGCCATGTGGTATGTCACTCGCCTTCAGACCGGTAAGTCACTGGCTTTCGTTCCGCTGTGGGTGGTGCAGAGTTGTTATCAGAAAAGACTTTACTCACATTCACTCACTTCACTCAGGTAACAGTATTGTGCATATCGAAAAAAAAAACAATTCAATTGCATCGATAAGTATAGCTATTGGCTTGCCCTCTACCCCTTAGTAAGACGCTTTTAGCACATTTAATTAATATTGCTTTATATAAAAACTCCTTCTTTTGCAATTCCCTTTCTATTAAGTTTATAATGTGAGAAAAACATCGGCTGTTTGAAAAGAAATGCGATTTGACGATATTTAAAGTTGCCATTCTTGACTTCCTGATATAGGTACATGATCATTCAGGCTCACGTTTTCAACTCACCTTAATTCGGAGTATATTTGAGGCTGTACCAAAATGTCGTTCTTGTGAAGATCTCCACAAAAATATTCAAATTCTAGGTTATTTTGGAAAAAAAAACAACTAAGGATAGCATTCGGTTTCATCAGTGTATCTGAATTAAATAATGAAAAATAAACAACAAAATGAAATTATAGCATCAACATGATAAAAGATATAGCTTTTTAAAGTGCCGAAAAGTGTGAATCAAAGTTGATTATCTGTCGGCACTTTTTAAAAACCGTTGAGAAACTTTTTCTGTTGTTCTTTTGGAGATGAATCGCCAGTTTTTGATTTATTTTATATTATTCAACTGGTAGAAACTGATGAAAACGTATTTTTTCCTCATTATTTCCAAATAAACTCAGTATTGGAGTATTGTTTTGTCAAACTCCACAATACAACATTTTGACACAGCCTTATTTACGATTTAATTCTTTAAAGATTAACAACAACAATAACAACAACAACAACAACAACAACAACAACAACAACAACAACAACAAAAACAACAACAACAACATCAAAAAAACAACAACAAAAAAACAAAACAAAAAACAAACACAAACTCAAACAAAAACAAAAACACCCCCCCCCCTAAAATACCAACAACAACAAAACAATCAAACAACGCCTTCAACAAATACATAAACAAATAAATTGAAAAACAAACAAACATAGAGAGAGCATCAGGAGCTGTGCCCACGTCTTGTGATACATAAAAGACTCAAAACGCCAGACGCAGAGGAGACAAACTTTAAATTCTAAACAAATCAGCCGTTCAGACAGTAAATTTTTGATTCACATTATCAGAAAAAACTTGATAAAGAAAATTGAGCTGAAAATCAAAATTAAGGTCATTATTTCAAACCAAGAAGTAACAATCCTTTTTCCGTCATCTTTATTTTATCGAAACAGACCTGGTATTTTCAACAAGTGGTCAAACATGTACTTCCGGTTTGTTGGTTTGATCGATATGTTAAATTGGAGGAACCTCTAATCCGTTAACTCCCGTACCCTGGAAAGACACGGATTAAAAATTTTGGCCAGAAAATTCGTCCTTCAAATATCGATCGATTCAAATGATCCTCATCTTGGCAAATGCTCTCAAACCTGGGACTTGGAAGTCCCATGTTGCGAGTTTTCTGGCCAAAATTTGAAATACGTATTTTTTTTTTTCAGAGTACGGCAATATTGTGATATGCTTCCCCTTTTCGAACAAGTAAGTCCCTGGTTCGAGTTCTATTATTGGCGGCGCAAAATTGAGTCATTGCAAAATACTCTTCAATCACATTTTCTCACCGTATTCAGGTGTAAAATGAGTACCTGGCTGTTAACAGCGTTGTCTCTTAAGACATAATGCATGTGAGGCGATATTACAATTTTTACAATTTTACACGTTAAGTGTTGCTGTTGTTTTGATAGCCATTGTATAGCCCTTTGAACACTTTTAGTGGAAATTGCGCTATACGCTTTTTCTTTTGAGTTTGACATTCGTGCTCTGAAATTGGACAACGCAGTTAAAACAATTCTGGATAGAAATCTAGCGAGTTAATGCGCCCAGATCGTTTTGGTGAGTTGCACCATAATTTGATAGTCTTATAACGAAACACCCACCGTCCGTGCCTGTCTTCCTTTTCTCTTTTTCACTTAAACAAGAAAAGCACCCCTTATTGCTCAGTTTGCAATGCTGCACTGCAGCTGACCTCTGGGTTTTTGTGTGAGCCAG
>NC_088361.1:87600811-87610811 GCF_034508935.2 Berghia stephanieae | reverse complement strand
AGTGATTTTGACTATAATGGTTAATATGATTTTATCTCCACCTTCTTTTTTGCTTCAAAAGAAAGGACATGACGGGCGGGTACCCTACATATTTGCAAGTCTGATAACCCAAATTTTCACGGGCTCACATTGTCGTTATGGAAATAATCTTAAAACAACGCAAAACATTGTCCAATGTTAAAGCAAGCCCATAATTTCGTTCGGATATCTATCTATCTATCCATCCATCTATCTATCTTTCTATCTATCTATCTCTCTATCTATCGATCTATCTATCTATCTATCTATCTATCTATCTATCTATCTATCTATCTATCTACCTATCTATATATATATTATATATATATATATATATATATATATATATATATATACATATATATATATATATATCTGTCAATATATTTGTCTATCTATCTATTTATCTATCTATCTATCTATCTATCTATCTATCTATCTATCTATCTATCTATCTATCTATCTGTCCATCTATCTATCTATCTTTCAAGTCTATCTATCTATCTATCTGTTTATGAAAGGATTATAGGCCTTTATATATAGATAATTCTTTTGGTTCATCTTATATGAATAAAATTGTCATACACTGAATGTACTAGCTATGTTTCAATTAATAGATAAGTTCATTATCGGTAACGATTTTAGTGGTTGGTTTTAAATTTATGTCTCATTTATTGTTTACTTTGTTTTATATTGATAAGGGACAATGAAAATATTCAAAGTTTAAAGCATTCTCTCTCTCTCTCTCTCTCTCTCTCTCTCTCTCTCTCTCTCTCTCTCTCTCTCTCTCTCTATCTATCTATCTATATATATATATATATATATATATATATATATATATATATATATATATATATATATATATATATATATATATATATCCATCTATCTCTTTCTTTTTTCTCTTTCAAAGGCGCTCCTGTTAGATATTTTTATTTTTATGAAATACTTAAAAAGGTTCCCTAAAATAAATATAATTTCCTCGCTCCACCCTCACCCCCACCCGCCCCTTAGTGGGAAGGAAAGAGAGAATGAGAAGAGAAAAAACAACCCAACTTTGTCGATTGTAAATTTGACAGTAATAGATTAGGACTTGGTTTGATTAGTTTTTTATTTCCTTCTATTTTTGAAGTGATCGCCATTGGAGAGTGCGTAATTAGTTTGTTTTTCAAATAATCTTCTATCCTTTCCTCTAAACAGTTTCTCTGTTTTCTCTCACTGGTCGCCAATGGTCTGAAGTCGTCGAAGGATTTCGATCACCAAAAGCAATTAGCTCCCGTGATAGAAGCTTTTTGTGATGTGACCCTCTTGACCGGCTATGAGGTCTCTGTTGACCATTCATACTGTCCGGCAAATCCTCTTAAAAACGTGAAAACGATTTTGGTAGTAATGTGTCAGATTTCATTTTCTCCTCGTTTTTTTTTTTTTTTTTTTTTTTTTTGTTTTTTTTTTTTCGTTTAGTCCGTATTACACCGAAGCGTATTTGTAATTTTATATACCAGCTAACTAAAAAAACTAAAGGTAATAGAGGAAAAAGTTAAATCATTAGTTTTTGTCATTGTTTCAGTCACACAATTGCTTACACCAGTCAACATAATATTCATTTTTTTATGTCTACGTAATATATAAAAGCTCTATATAAGCTCTCTATACGCTCTATAAAGCGCTATATAAAAGCATAATTTTAAAATGTTTTTTTTATTTTACATTAGAAAATATTATTTTAATGTGAGAATTGTTCAGCAGTGGACTAGTTTGCCTGATGAAATCGTATGCGCAGAATGTTTTAATTCATTTAAAAATTGACTTGACAAATTATACGGAAAGGAGCAAGAAATCCTCTATTTGACTAAAGACTAAAAATAACAATGGCCTTTTGGGGACCTGGCCTGATAAAGAACAACTAGAGTTCAGCGAAGAGGATCTATATTATAAGAACCTGTGCTGAAAATCATCGATTAGTACCGATGAGTTAATCAGTGTAGTGAAAATGATGGCCAGGGGCATAATTATATCCAGCAAGCCTTTTAACATCCTCAAAAACTTATAAAGCGCTTTGAGCAGGTTTGGTGGATATTGGTCTATATAAATGCTCAACTTATATTGTCTTTCTTTTAGAATATTGGGTGACTCATCGTCTCAAAACCGTATTCTGTCGGATGGCAAAAAGTAAATGTATAGTAAAAAAAAAAAAAAAAAAAAAAAAAAAAAAAAAAAAAAACTACAAAAAAAAAAATAATAAAAAAAAGAAATTAAAAAACAAAAAAAAAAACATTTAAAAAAACACACACACAAAACAAAAAAACGTAACATAAGACTTGGGATGATTTTACGTGTCATATCGAAGTGACAAGCACTGGTGTAAGATAAAGATATGAAAAAGTGTGCATGAAACAGTGCTAGACAAAGCAGAGAGAGAAATATGAGGGGGAAAACCCCATCCCAAAAACAAGATTTTTTCCCCTTGTATTTTCAGATCTTTACATATTATATTGAGGACAGTTTCTTACATTGACAAAAACTGACAGCTTTATTTTCTTGTTGCGTTTGCTTAAAAATTACTTTTTGGCATTTGGTTCGCCACGATAGAAGAGGAAAGCCAGTCTTACGGAGGACTGGATACATATCTTGTTCACAGATCTTCTGGGTTCAGAGTGATGGCATCTTATTTTCTCGTCTAAACCAATACTGGTCGTCAGTAAAGATCATCCATCGTCACTGTTTTACGCCCCGTTTAAATCCCAAGAATCTGCATATACATCCTGTTACTAAAATAGTTATACCACTTTATGATTCAGTATGTAACTTTATTTAACTTTCATTACTAGTCATCAAGAGGACTAGTTACACACTTCCAATGGGTTTTGAACCGGATAAGAAGAAGGGGTGATGTCACGATTCCTCTGCCAAATTTGTACCAGTTTTATATTGAGTTAATACGTTTGGGACTTACTTCAGTCCGCTGATCAGTGACTAATAAATTATACGAAGTGACGAAACATAAACACGCCCCTTTTTCCAAAACCCCAAATTAAATTATTCGGATTGTCCAAACAGCCATTATTCGATTAACAATGACAGATATTGATAAACTTAGTGAATACACAGGCAACACACATTGATATGGGTGTAAGTAAAATACTTACCAGTTCAACCCATCAGATCAGTGGCACCAACATAGAAGAGAAATAGTGTGTGAGAGAGAAGAAAAAGTGGAGAGAGAGAGAGAGAGAGAGAGAGAAATAGAGAGAGAGAGAGAGAGAGAGAGAGAGAGAGAGAGAGGGAGAGGTCGAGAGAGAGAGAGAAAGTGATATATATATATATATATATATATATATATATATATGTATATATATATATATATATATAGAGAGAGAGAGAGAGAGAGAGAGAGAGAGAGAGAGAGAGAGACAGAGAGAGAAAGAGAGAGGCGCGAGAGAATAAGAATAAGAATAGGAAGAAGAAGAAGACGGAGGAGGAGGAGAAGGATAATAATAATAATAATAATAATAATAATAATAATAATAATAATAATAATAATAATAATAATAATAATAATAATAATAATAATAATAATAATAAGAAGAAGAAGAAGAAGAAGAAGAAGAAGAAGAAGAAGAAGAAGAAGAAGAAGAAGAAGAAGAAGAAGAAGAGGAAACAGGAGTAGGAGGAGGAGGCGGAGGAGGAGAAGAAGAAGAAGGTGGTGGTTGTGGTGGCGGTGGTGGTGGAGAAGGAGGAGGAGGAGGTGGTAGATGAGGTGGAGGAGGAGGAGGAGTTTGTCGTCTATATTTGTTAAAATCCAAAACATTACCTTTCCTTTCTTCTTTCACCATAAAACTATATTTTCTAGGCTTGTCCCTCTACTTTTATCGTCAAAACAATAAAGTTGTTAATTTCTGTTATTTTCACTCCAATACACATGAGCTGGGCTCGATTTATCGATTACTTAACTTAACCTTTTTTAGATAGAACCTCATTAATGACTATTGTTGTACAAGATTACAGACAGCGCACAACTAATAATCTTATCACAATTATGTCTATTGTACTCACAAATGCTGGGCAGTTAAATTATGGTCAACAGCGAAACAATCGTGATACAGTACTCGCTTGCTCATATCACGCATTCAGGAGAAGCCAAAAAGCGTGCTAGAGTCCAAGCGTGTCGAAATCCGATGCTCATGGAAGATAAACAATACATTCGACTCACCCAGCTCCAACATGTCGTATAGCAGAACGTTCTGGAATTTGGCTCGCTAGAAGGGCTATTTGGTCTTGTGGTATGACACTCGCTTTCGGATCGATAGGTTCTGGGTTCGAGCCTCGATCGGCGCATAGTTGAGTCCTTGGAAAAGGCTCTTTACTCACATTCTCTCACCGTACCCAGGTGTAAAATCAGTATCTGGCCGTTGACAGCGTTGTCTCTGCCTGAAAAAAAAACCGTCATGTCTCGTTCTACACGTTACGTGTTGCTGTTGGTCAGGGACCCTTTGTAAAGCGTTTTGAGCACGTTGAGTGGATATTGCGCCTTATATAAGCTCAAGTTTGTTTTGTTTTTTTAGAATCCAGCGAAAATTGTATTCAGATGGAGCTAATGATGTTCCTCACCGAGAGATGTTTAGAAATTTAAACACAGGAGAGTTGAAGTTCATGGTGACATGTTGATATCTGCTCTACTCTAAGAAAATGTTAAATTCCGTTTGCAATCCAATCTGAGCTGATACCTTTTGCAATGGGAACAATATTCAGGTTTTCATCCAACTGAGTCATTGATCAGATTGTTTGTTGTTGTCTAACGATTGGATGTTTCATTATAAATGTAAACACGCTGCTTTGTTTGCGAAAGTTGTAAACATATCGATTGGTCAAGCTGAACAAAATGGCCAATAGTAATGTTGGACATTTCGAAAACTATGTATACTTGATTGATGTATGTGATTTTGAGCACATTTTAATGTGACCAATGACTCGAGCATAATATGCTCTTTGCTTCGTAGTCGAAAGGTACCGAGTTCGACCACCCGCCACGCTATGTAACTCACCTGGCCCTAGTTCAATTTGCGGTTCCGCACTGCGGCTGATACTTGGATTATTCCAGTCTTTCCTTAGGAAAGATCATAAAGACCAATTTCTCCATGGGGATGAATAAAATGAATTTTTAAAAATATTTTAATAACATTGATCGTCCATATTGTTTTTGTTAAAATAATAATAATAATAATAATAATAATAATAATAATAATAATAATAATAATAATAATAATAATAATAATAATAATAATAATAATAATAATAATAATAATAATAATAATAATAATAATAATATAGTAATTGGATGGCAAGATAGCTGTTAAAGCAAAGCATTACATTTGTACCTCGATCACACCCGCCCAATGTACATTACGAATTGTTAGCTCCAAATACAGTACTGACAAAGAGAAAAGGTGGGGTTGGTGTTAGGGCATACATATTCAGTATAATAATCCTTCAGAGACATTGGGCCCATGGAATCGGAGTTCATCCCGATTTCTATAGCGTGAAACGGACAACAGCAATTGCTTGCTATCCTTTAGATAGGAAACTAGTCTATCACAAAGTACTTTTCCCCAAATCTAACTGACTCAGTTTCCCATTCACTGCTGGGTGGACAGGGGATTCAGAAAAAAATTCGACTGCACCCAGGATCGATCTTGATCCCTTTGTGAGTGAAGCAAGTGCTCTACCAATTGAGCTATCGGGACCCCATAATTCAGTATATTGAAAGGATATTTATTCCTGTTGAGGGCAATTTGATAATTTATTAGATTCCTTATAGTGGCTATTTCTTCCAACTCCTCCCCCGCCCCCGCCCCCACCCCCTCATTGAGAACAAATGTGAAAGGTTTCAACTTGACAAATTTGCTTTTGGGTCCGATGTGAATTTGATTTTTGCCGCCTCTTTTTGTTTTTATTGTGTCTCTTTCTTGAGCTCATAATTTGAGAAGCTGCGCTCCTGCTATCTGTAATCTGGATTATCTCCTTTTATTCATTTTTTTTTTTAATCGTGAGATGGACCTATTCTGATTTCTCCATGGAAAAAAAAGAATATATTTAAGTTTGCTTTCTTTTCTATATAATTTAAATTTGGCTGTAAAATCATTATGGCATGAGAGCAAGCGTAGTGGGCTATTCTTTTTATTTTTTTAAAAACAATTTTTAATGACAGGAATCAGTTATATCTATTGTTAATTTGGAACAAAAATGTGGTGTCAAAAAAATGGTTCTTATCTCATTGCAATTGTAAAACCACTCTTCCGGAGGACGGAATACATATCTTGTGTAAATTATCTTCTGGTTTTATAGTGAATGCATCTTATTTTCCAGTCTAAATATATGCTGGTCGTTAATAAAGACCATCCATTCTCGCTCATTTACCTCCGTAATTTTTAGAATCTGCTAATACACCCTGTAACTAACAATGGCATTCCATCTTATTATTCAATATGTAACCTAATTATTATTAGTACTCCGGAAGATAAGTTACACACACATATTCAAGGATTTTGGAACCGGAAAAGTAGAAGATGTGACGTCACGCCTTTTCTTCCCTATTAGTAACAACTTAGGGAGTATGCACTGGTGGAAGATAAACATCTTTAAGGTGTTTACGAAACAGTGGCAGACAAAGCAAGAGAGAGAAAATACAAGAAAAAATCATTTTTAAAAAATCAGGCTGATTTTTTTTTTTTTTTGGGGGGGGGGGGGGGGGATGAATTTTAACTAATTTTTTTTTCTACTTACCTTGGCACTGCTCCAAACACACTTTATCAGACTTTTATTGTAAAGTGGCGACATTTTACCTTCTCACGTTGGTAATCTTTTAGAATGGAGTTCTCACTATCGCAGATCTCATTTTCATGCTAACGAAAAGGTGAAAATGAAAAGGCTTCGGATGTGATCAGTATAGACAATGGACGTTTCGGTTACAAACCCTTCGTCAGCAGTACAATGAACAAAGGAGCGTTGAAAACAAATATTCATTTCCTTATCTATTTACTTACTTATTTATTTATTAGTTAATTTACATTCTTGTAGTGTGCCGTAATTACATTTACTTATTTATTTATTTTTTATCATTTTTATTTAGGTTATTAATATATTTATCTTTTCATTTATTTATTGTGTTTTTCTAATGTAACAGCTCTTTATGATATTCATGGGGCAAAGGAAAAAATCAGATGTCAGTGTATATAAAATATAAATTACTATCAAATGATATCGCTTGACTGACCAAACAAACACAATACTATGTCAATAATATGGTATAGTTGTAAGGATTCCGACTTACTTTGACCCTAAGACAAGATTCCCCCAGATTCAAACCGCCCAGTCGCGTTTACCCATTGGGAGAAGTATATATCAATGTGAAATTGAATGTAAGCTTCAATTTAATACACGAAAACAGATAAAATGGACGTTTCGGGCTTCCCCTTTATCAACAAAACAGGATGAATGAAACACTCCTGTTTTGTTGATAAAGGCCGAAACGTCCATTATATCTGTTTTCGTATATTAAATTGAAGCTTACATTCAATTTCACATTGCTTTCTTTTTCTTCGAGCTTCGAGCAGCAACATCTACTTTGGGATAAGTACACACAATTCACTCGTCCTGTTATGTGACCTACCTCCGCAAGTCCCATGTTTGAGAGTTTTTGCCAGGATGAGGGTCATTTTAATCGATTGATATTTGAAAGAAAAGTTTTCTGGCCAAAATCGAAATACGTGTTTTGTTGGGTTTTATTTTTATAGTACACAGCTCTAATTGATCTGCATTGTGTATGGGTGCTATAAGTTATTGTACACGTAACAATAATTAAAGACACTCGTCGTTGTTTTAAGATAACGGTATTCATTGATAAACCCCATTCATTGTGTACAATAACCTATTGTTGACTCAATAGAGATCATGTAATCACCAGTAAGATGTACAAATTATGATTCTCCCCCACCCCTCCCCTCCCATTCCCCTCCCCAACCCCATCAATCGTGTACTTTCAGACAGCTGCCGTGCTGATGATTCTCTCTAGGACCCGCCCAGTGCCAACAAATTCCACCAATGGGGAAAGTTGATGAAAAAATCGATGAGTTACACCGACTTGTCTCTCGCTACTATTGGTCGCTTGTGTGGGAACGCGCACATGTCCAAATATTGACTCACCGCGAGATGCTTGTCCCGAGTCATGGTGGTGACAAGGTCTCCTCTGGTGATGGTGTGAGGGGGGACCCGTTATATCTTTATAACCAGCAGCCCTCAACACCCTGTCGGATTTCCGGACATTTTAGTCAAGTTATTAACAGTTCCTGTTCTGATGAGCAGCATTCTTTCCGATTCTAATTAATTCATCGGCAATCTTTACTCATGCTCACTGTTCAATTTACACTTGAAAAAATATTTACATAAGCTTAAATCAACTCAAACAATTTGCGGGTTAAAATTTTTTTAAATTTTATTATTATATTGTGATTGACCAGTAATCAAATGTTGTGTTAAACAATTAAATAACAGTTTTGAAAATATTTGCAAACAATCATATCATTAGGAAATCTAAAACGATATGATATTTTGATTAAGATGATGTGTTACAACAATCCGATATCTGTTTTTCCACTCATAATCGATATGAGAATAATTCATGTTAATATTATTAAAGACATGGAATAAATCGATTGGAATAAAAATAGTTGAGCATTAAAGGAACCCGTCAATAAATTATGTGTCCACTATCTACAAGTTTTGGAGGTGTAATGAACCCTCCCCAAAGATTCGACTACACGTATTATCAAGACAGCGTTGGCCACCAATTCAGGAACGACGCCATTATCCACAACGGTAATAACATCAGCAGCAGCAACATTATCAACAACAACAACAGCAACAGCAGCAACAGTATCAACAATAACATCATGGTTATCAACGACTACAACGAGTTCCACGGATACCACCACCACCAACATCATGAACGTCAACAAAATCAGAATCATCATCACCACCACCACCACCATCGTTCTTATCATTCTCATCCATATCTCCATGCAGACTATACGACGAACCTCCACAACTATGCTTACTTCAACAATTCTTTAAATGCCTGTGATAAATATCAGAACCCTTTCCAACACAAAACAAACACTTTAGATCCTCTTCACCCACATCACCTCTACAACAGCTTTCGACTGACCTGTGGTTTTTCCCCTATCCCATCTCCTACATCTCCCCAATCGTTTTCCTCACCGAATAGTTGTGGTTCCCCTACGGATATACCTGACCTTTCCCCGAACTTCGTCTTTAGTACCAAATCGTCGTCCTCTAGGAGACGCAAAAGGAAAGGGCAACAGCAGCAGCATCAACAACGACAGGCAGCCAACATGAGGGAGAGGAAAAGGATGCAATCCATCAATGATGCTTTTGAAGGTAAACAAAAATGTTTTGTATTGTCTCATAAACTTGTACGACGAGGGCTCGTCAGAAAGACGTCTCATTATGTAATAACATTCAAGTCATGTTAGGCTTTGTCAATGATTGGATAGGTGACAATGATCACAAAACTCCAGCCCTGATATGTTGTAATTGGGTCCGGACCCAAAAAAAACCTCGAGCTTTTACATAGCGCAATGTCTATCAGACGTGCTCAAAGCGCTTTGCAAGGGGTCCCTAACCAACAGCAACACTTAACAAGTAAAACAAGGCAAGACGCCTGTTGGGCACTATTACATTTTTTTCCAACAAAGACAACACTGTTAACAGCTGGTTACTCATTTTACACACGAGTTCGATGAGAGAACTCATATACACACTAACTAACCCGCTCAACTTAGGTGTGAATGAGTACCTGTCCATCGACAATGGACATTGTAAGAGCATGAATACAAAAAGGACATTCACAGTATGAAATACAACTATTAATTCGACATGGAATGCTGAGAGAATGAATAAATCATAG
>NC_088361.1:87570811-87595811 GCF_034508935.2 Berghia stephanieae | reverse complement strand
ATGTTTCGCATATCGATATTATTATTCTAAACTAGTCCATGGAGCTGGAGTTTATCCCGGTTTCTATAGCGTAAAACGGACAATAGCAATTGCTTGTTACCCGTTTGATAGGACGCTATACTATCACAAAGTACTTTCCTCGATATAAAATATACCCAGCTACCTAATCATCATACAATATTGTTATACAGGTAATAATAATAATAATAATAATAATAATAATAATAATAATAATAATAATAATAATAATTACAATAACAATAATAATAATAATAATAATAATAATAATAATAATAATAATAATAATAATAATAATAATAATAATAATAATAATAATAATATTGATAACAATAATAATAATGACAATAATAATAATAATAATAATAATAATAATAATAATAATAATAATAATAATAATATTAATAATAATAAATAATAATAATAATAATAATAATAATAATAATAATAATAATAATAATAATAATAATAGTAATAATAATAATACTTAAAAAAACAATAATAATAATAATAATGATAATAATAATAATATAATAATAATAATAATAATAATAATAATAATAATAATAATAATAATAATAATAATAATAATAATAATAATATTGATAACAATAATAATATTGATAACAATAATAATATTGATAACAATAATAATAATGATGATGATGATGATAATAATAATAATAATAATAATTATTATAATATTAATAATAATAATAATAGTAATACGATTGATAACAATAATAATAATAATAATAATAATAATAATAATAATAATAATAATAATAATAATAATAATAATAATATGATACATTAAAGAAAAATCAATAAGTATTGAAAATGTGCAAAGGCGAGCGACATATTTGCTCCTTGGGTTGGAATTCATGGCATACGAGAAAAGATTAACAACTTGAGATCTCCCGAGTTTAAAATAATGTAGTTGGGATTTATTTCATCTATATAAAATTATTCATTTTCTGTACGATGTGGATCCGACAGTCATTTTATTATATACATTCTCTCATGTTACTCTTACAAGAGGTCATGAATTCAAAATTTATTTTTCCAGTTGCAAAACTCAAAACTAAATTTATCTAGGCAAAATTCATTAGTTCATAGTATAGTTAACTTTGAGAATAGTATTGGATTTGAAAAAAAAAATAAACGTTTGTTCTATTGACCAATTTAAGAAATCGATCGACAAAGATTATAATTCGTCATGATAAAAATTAATATGATTATTGTTTGTCATAATCAAAAACAAATATGATTTATTAAGCTTGTTTCAATCTCATGTCATGTATAAGGCATTGGAAGCATATATTATCTTTGTTATCCCTTTAGAAGATATAGAAGGTATTCTTTAACATGTTTATCTTCATTATTTTATTCATCCATCTATCTATCTGTCAATCCATCTATCGATCTGTCTATTTATCTATCTATCTATCTAGCTATCTATCTATCTATCTATCTATCTATCTATCTATCTATCTATCTATCTATCTATCTATCTATCTATCTATCTATCTATCTATCTATCTGTCTCGAATCTATTTTTTTTTTCTTCAACTTTTAAACTGTTGGTCTTCAATTTTATCTCTCTTTTTTTTCTTTTTTTTAGTAGATTTATGAAATATTAGTTGTCAAAACCATTGTCATGCATTCTATAACATTAAGTCGTCAGCAATTTTGTTATTTTTAAATTTAATGAATCGCAAAATGCTAGGAGGGGAAGAATACTTTGCACACCCATTAATCGACCTCAAAATTATAGTAACAAAAGGCCGTGCCCTGAAGTAAGTTCTAGAAAGAACAGTGGGCCGATGCACTCTCCTTATTGTTCTGTTCTCTCCATTTACCACCCGGAACGAGGAATCAAAGCCTGCTAATAAAGAGTGAGATAATGATGGCAGCGGGGACAAAATTATCGGGACTTCAAAAACCTCGGGCTGTTTCTCACATCAGTTGTCGCTTTAGTAGTTGTAGCGTTGGATTTAAAAGACTGGTCGGTCACTCACGATCGGGCTTCACAGGGTGAATTTTGATAAAATTAGCTCAGTTGGTAGCGCACACGTCTCTAAAGCAAAGAGACCGGTATCACTCTCGGGTACAGTCAATATTTTTATTTTTCTCACAAGCCTGTCCCAATGGCAATACGTGGGTATTTGGGTTTGTTAGTTCTCAGAGAAAGTACTGTGGGATAGACTATCGTCCTATCAAAAGGAAAGCAAGCAATTGGATATTGTTTAAATATTCAGAAGCCGGTCTTACTTTCAGCCGCACGGACCTCGTGGCTCTGAAGAATTACGTTTTATGTGACGATAAAGATGGAGTATGTGTTCTGTAATGTCGTTTGAGACGTAGAGGCCAAGTTTATCCCGGTTTTCAATAGCTTAGACGGACAATAACATTGCTTTTAACTCTTTTGGATAAGCCGTTGGTTTAACGCATAGTACATCCAGCTTGATTAATGTGATCCAGCTACCCAATCACCAATTTCTGATGATCGCCGAGTTAACCTTTGCCAATATCGAGTGAGATAATGATGGGAGCAGGAACAAAATCATCCGACCTCAAAAAAGGTCCCACATAAGTTTTTGTTTTGTGGCGTTGGATTAAAATCATGCTCCGAAGTATGATTTTTGATAATATTATATGAAGATATGGGAGGGGGGGGGGGGAGGAGTCGCGATAGCTCAGTTGGTAGAGCACTCGTCTCGTGAGCAAAGTGACTGGTATCACTCGAGAATAGTTCATTATTTTTTTTTTCTTTCTGGCAACCAACCCTGTCCTGTCCAACTACCTGCGATTGTATTTTGCGATCTACTGGTGTCCTATTCATGGGGTAGCAAGCAATTGCTCACTGTTTAATTAACCCAACAGAAACTGGGATGAACTAGGGTCTCATGAGCTTCGTGGCTCTGAAGAGCTAATTTTTATGTGACGATATTGATGTAGCTAGTAATAGTCCTTTAATGCGTTCGAAATATGGAATCAATAAGATCTTATACCTAAAGCGGGCAGTAATGATTGATTGCTTACAACTCAACAAATATAATGAAAAAATAAAAATCCCTTTATTTTTATTCATCCCCAAGGGGAAATTTGTCATTATGGTCTATTCCAAGGGAAGACTGGAATAACCCAAGCGTCAGACGCAGTCAGCGCCGCAAAATGAGCTAGGGCGGGGTGACTTGCTCAAGGCAACACAACGCGGCGGATAATGGAACTCGGTACCTTTCTGGTACGAAGCAAAGACCATACCGCTGGACCACGCTGTCCTATTCCTGGTGCATATCGCTGTTTTAATTATCAAAAATGTTTTACACGTCTTCATAGCATCAAAATAAACTCGACATAAAAGGCTTTGAACAACATGGGTGATTCCTGTTGACATCAGACATCCTGTTCGATGGAATATCTATATTCCTTCATGGAATCCTATAATGCAGACCTGCCTACTACTACGAAAAATTCGTAGAATTACGAAATTTTGGTTCAAATCACAGAAGTTCATGAACGTCTTTAAATAACCTATTGAAAATTAAAGTTGATGCCAGACTGCATAATTTATCAATTTTGAAGTGTTATCCAATCCTTGTGAGGGGAAATTATTGATCTAATATAGGTAAACATAGCGACTACTATTTTTATCTCCTATTAATGAACGACGAATTTTTAAATTTTGAAGTTGACAGGTCTGATCTAATGATACCGTTGCGAAAGGGTGTAATTTAAAATAATAATAATAAAACTCTGCCGTTCTGAGGGAAAGGATCATATTTGAGGTATTAGAATTATAAGTTACTTCAGAACAAATCATTTATACCATTTCAAGAAGCTCAACCTTAAAAACATTTTAAAATAATTATGACGAAGCTTCTTCATTTACTATCAAAGCAAACCGATTTTATAACGATTAATGTCAAATTGAATTACAAAGAGGAATGGCTCCAATATGAGTTCAGACTTACTCGTCTCGTACATATGAGCTTGTCTGATAATCGAACGCGATTGTCAGATTTATTTAACATTGTTGTATATAATGGACAATACCTTACGTTGGTACTTTCCACCAGATCTAACAGACCCAGCTACCCAATTTCTGCTGTTAAACAGGGGGTCAGAAAAATAACTTCGACTTTATCTGGGATCAATATCGGTCCCTTTGCTTATGAAACGAGTGCTCTACCAAATGAGCTATCGGGACCCCCATATCTTGCTATGCTATGTACAATAATTTAAAAAAAAGGCATCGTAAAATATTTGATTGGGAGAAACCAGAGAGGTGTGGCTCTCATGAGTAATTGCTCAAAATTGTTTTTTCGACCTTATCTTGAATTGACTTAAGATTTCTTTTTGCTCAAATGATGATTTTGATATTATGCAAATCTTGATATCAATAATATTTACTTTGTTCGGCTATGTGTTCTTGTGGTATGATACTCGCCTTCTGACCAGAATCTCGCTCCGAGCGGCGCATAGTTAAGTCTTTGGACAAGACTCTTTACTCACATTCTCTCACCATACTCGGGTATAAAATGACTACCTGGTCGTTAACATCGTTGTCTAGTCGGAAAAAAGGAGTGTAATATCACCTAAGGGAATCATGTCTTTTCCTAGATGTCAAGTGTTGACCAGGGATCCATTGTAAAGCGCTTTGAGCACGTTTAGTAGATACTGTGCGCTGCGTAAAAGCTCAAATTGTATGTACAAGAATAAAACATGAAACGATAAAGCATTTCATATGGAGAAACCAAAGAGTCGCTTTTCTCACAAAAGATGTGTCTCTAACAAGTGATTACTCAAAACGGTTCTTCAGTCAGTCAGTCGACGTAATCCAGATATTGTGCCTTCAGGTTTCTGTAGCTCAAATGATGAGATTAATGTTATGTCAATAACTGACAACTATTAAACATTTATTTTGTGCGGCTATGTGGTCTTCTGATATGACACCCGCCTTCGGACTGGAAGGTCCAGGATTCGAGTCTCGCTCTGAGCGGTGTATTGTTGAGTCCTTGGAAAAGGTTCTATATCCATATTCTCTCAGCGTACTCAGATCTAAAATAAGTACCCGACCTTTAACAACACTGTCTCTGTCGGAAATAATTGTAATATCGCCTAATGGCGTCATGTCTCATCCTAAATATTGAATGTTAATGTTGACTAGGGACCTACTGTAAAGCGCTTTGAACAATTTTAGTAGATATTCGCTATATAAATGCTCAAGTTTTTTTTCCGCACACTCGCAACAATGAAAATAATTCATTGTTAAACATTGCTAAAACGTAAGTTTTTAAAGATAAAAATAGACAAATTCTGAATATGACTCAGATTGGACAAAAGAGTGAATGGACACTGTGAAGGGAACAAATAAAAAGAAATCTTTTGTTCAAGTATCCGAAAGTGATAATCTTTTTTCTGTCACGTATCCATGAATGTCTATCCAGAAGAAGATCTCTTTTGTCTTCTAACACCCTACCAATCCTTATAACATCCCCAGTCACGTTTTGTTGTATAATGATCGTGCATGGAGACACAAAAACATAAATTTTGTTGAAAGACGAAACGAAATCAAAATCACGAAGATTTGCCAGGGACTGAGATAGCCGATATCGGAAACCGTCCCTTATAAAGAAGTGGTGTGCTTATCAAATATTTGCAAATATCTATTATATGAATTCATTGTTGTCCTCGGGGGTTGTCTTCGTCTGTTAAGACGTCTAAACGCCGTTTGAGTCCGCCGATTTGCCGTGTTAAGAAGGTAATTCGTATCTCGTGTACAAACAAAACATCCCCTGTTATCCGGACCTATCCAACACGAACGTGCCAATTGGTCGTGATAATTAACCATTTCCGTTCATGATCCGATGAATCAAAATGTTGATAATGTCACTATGATTATTTTTTTTTCATCTTCCCTTTTTTTTACTTCAAATGTTATTAAACTAATGTTTTAAAAATTATTATGGACCCATTATTGTAATGACAATACTCTTCAGTCAACGCATAATATAATTTTGTCCATTAAAAAGAATAAACAAATAAATAAAAAATATTTTTAAAAAACAACAATATTAAATCAAAACCATAACTATGTTCGGTTATTAGACCTTCCAATATGTCCACCTTGTTAAAACATCTTGAAGCCCATGGATCTGGAAATTATCCCAAAATCAGGATCGTGAAATGGTAGTAATAACTACTAGTTACCATCGTCATAAATAAATATTTTGGGAAAAGTCTAAATTGAATCCATCTATCTATCCATTTTGATAGATGGTCAGGAAATAACTTTCTCAAATATGCTGTCTACCTATCTATCGATTCATCTTTCTATCTATCTATCTATCTATCTATCTATCTATCTATCTATCTATCTATCTATCTATCTATCTATTTATCTATCTATCTATCTATCTATTTATCTTTTCATACATCTATCGTATTTACCTATCTCTCCCTCTCTCTTTCTATCGATATATCTATCTATCTATTCATCTATCTATTTACCTATCCACCCATCTATCTTTCTATCTATGTGTCTATCTATCCATCTACATACCTATGTATCTATCTATCTATTTTTCTATCTATTTTCATACCATCTATCCATTTATCTATCTACTCGTATATTATATCGATCTCTCAAATCCATCAGTATATCTATCTACCCCAAATTCTCTCTCCATCTCTTTCTCCCCCCCCCCCCCCCCCCCTCACACACACACACACACTCTCTATCTCTCTCTCTCTCTCTCTCTCTCTCTCTCTCTCTCTCTCTCTCTCACACACACACATATTATGCATAAACACACTACACACACAGAAGAGAAAATCGGGAGGTAGGGGAAACGATTGAACGCGGGGGAGGAAGTAAAATGTGAATTTTTTTTATTTTTTTTTTTTGGGGGGGGGGGGGGGGGGGGGGGAACAATTCCCTGTTAACGTTATCCAATTACCTCATTTAGATTTCAAGTGCCCTTTTCTTTGGGCCCTCAAGTATATCCTCAATATTTCGATCAGGCTTTACAATTATAATTCCTTCCCAAACCCTCACCCTTCTAAATTTCATAAAACTCGGTTAGAGCGACATGAACCGTTTTATAAATAAATTAATTAAAATAAATAAATAAATGATGAAATAGATAAATAAATGAAATGAAAAGAAATAAAATAAAATCGTGAATAAAAATATAAACACGGAACGAAATTATTGTTTGTTTTTTTTTGGGTTGTTTATTTTTGTTGTTGTTGTTTTTGTTTTTTTGCTGTTCTTTTTTTGTTTTTTTTTTGTTTTTTTGTTTATTTTTTTGGGGTTTTTTTTTTGGGGGGGGGGGGGGGTTTCTTTTCTCCTTTTGCCAAGTGTTATATAACTTAAGGCTACATTGACATGATGTCTTTGAGAGAGATCAAACATGTGTAACAACAGTCAAACACACACATGATATCAATATTTTGCCAGCTAGGTGTTGCCTTTTGAAATGATAATAATATAATCACAGCCAATGTTTGCTAAATTATGTTTCTTTCTATCTCACAGGTGTCAACGATGAGTACGACAACTTTGGCTACCCCCCGCCTCTTACAGGCCATTCACTATCCTGGTGCAACGTGAGACACCCAACACTAGGACCGAAGAAAAAGATGGTCGCCAAAATATGGACCCCCGAAGATCCCCGAGCTGTGAAATCATCGACTTTTGAACCTGCGACAGGAGACACAGCATCCTCCATCGTTAATTCGACCGTTGACTCGCCTGAGTCGTGAAATCTATCAGAATGGTTTCATTGTCGTCAAGCTTAAAAACAATACTCGATACTCAGCTCATCCAATATTATAGCATGCTGCCTCTTCTTCATCCACCGACTAAAGTGATTGTTGAGTTGGATGTTCGATTAAATAACCTGCGGTCAACGTTTAATACGGTTCAACAGTCATGACGTAACTTCCCTTGTAATGACGCATAGCAACTGGTTCTAAACTATAAGAACAATGGCGGACGCCATTATTTCCTTCACCCCCGTTATGAAATACTTCTCCGACGAGCATAAAAGTGTATCTAGAGGAGAAAAACATGATAAATCTGATCATGTTTTGACTTTTATACATTCTGATCGCATGACATGTGAAAAAGTTCTAGCCAGCATGAAGAATAAAAAGTACCGATTTTCTTTGTGTAGAACCAAGCTTCTGGTTACTGGACGGATGTGACATCAGACTATTGAATCCAATTGTGCTTGCTTATTTTTTTGCCAGCCAAATCTATGATAAGTTATCACCACCGGCAATTTAAGTTTATTATTATTTAAGTATGATACAATGAAGTTGACGTCACACTGTTGGTTATCGTGTTGATTTTCGCTATCTATTTTTTTCATAAAATAGTGTGAGAGTTAAACGATGCATAATATAGGCTACTAATTTTGTGCTAAATAAACTATCTGTGGTGCAAGTCATAATTCATCAGTGAGCAATTTTCTTCACTGAACTGCATAATATCATCAGTTGGCAATTGACGCGTTTAAAATGATAGGAAAATGTGTTTAACCATAATTAGTGACTGTTTTCCAACAAGAACTGATAACAATTATTAAACTAGCATAGCAAACCAAACAGTCAACGCTCATTTTCAACGATGTTTTTGTGATATCCACATTCACAATGACAAAACCTGCTATTTTGTTTTCAATGTAAAATGGTGATACTCAAAGCTCCAAGAAATAAATGACAATGTGAAATTGAATGTAAGCTTCAATTAAATATACGAAAACAGATAAAATAGACGTTTCGGGTCTGTAGTGTTTCATTCATCCTGTTTTGTTGAGAAAGGGGAAACCCGAAACGTCCATTTTATCTGTTTTCGTATATTAAATTGAAGCTTACATTCAATTTCAAATTGTCATTTATTTTGCTTTCAGAATCTCTATTCGCACTATAGATCAACATAGGAAATGAATACAAATTAAAACATTATCCATTATTTATTTTTTATCTCAAGTATAAATTAAACCAAACTAAGGCTGGGCCTTCCTACACCTTAACCAGTAGACGTGTGGTTTGTAACACACCCTCAAGCCCGCTCGGACAAATATAGCTGATTGTTTACAAAGAATAGAATGAAGGAAGTTGACATCATTCTGCTCTTTGTTTCTTAAATTTGTCATGATGCTGGGAATGGTTATATTGGCGATATTAGACTTGGAAATTTAAAAACCCTGTGTTTCTAAATAATGTTATCATGATGTGAAGAGTTTTATAGGCCAAAAGGTATTATTTGACATTTGAAAAACCCTGTGTTTCTAAAATTATCATGATAGCATAGGGAATTGATTAATCATCTATCAAGCATTACTCTGGGTCTGTCCAGAGAAGTAGACTGATGGTATTATTTCATTTGGAAATATGTCAGTGTGACAAACATGACATAATCTTATAAATTGTTTGATTTTTTCACATCATATCATCAAAATGTGACCCACCGTCTAAAGTCGGTACTATGTCATTGTGGTACTGGTGCTAAAATGATATTTATAGTCCAAAATATGAAAACCGAGTTATGTGGTCTTGTGGTATAACACCCGTCTTTGGATCGAAAGTTTCTGGGTTCGAGTCCCACTCTGAGCTGCGCATAGATGAAATCTTGGAAATTCTCTCGTCATACTCAGGTGTAAAATGAGTGCCTCGTCGTAAACAGCGTTGTATATACCGGAAAAACTGTAATATTGCCTAACAATCGTCATGCCTCGTCCTACATGTTAAGTGTTGCTGCTAGCTATGGGCCCCTTGTAAAGCGCCTTAAACACGTTTAGTGGATATAAATATAAATGCTCAAGAATTGTCTTAAGTTTATGTGTTTTATTTAGGTCGATCGATGTAGGTGGTTTTTTTTTTCAGTAACAAAACTAAAATCTCACACAATTTATTGCCATTTCAACTTTATATTACTTAATGGCAGCTGGTCCAACTCAACACAATACCATTTTGAGACGATGGGTCACAAATGTGTTTTGGATTGTGCAATATTTATGAAATGTTAATGGGAACTCTATTCCTTTTTTTTTCTTAATCAAAATGTTGATTTTTTTACTTTTTTTCAGAGGTGAAACTTAGACCTACATTGAATATGATTTTGTTGTTTTTTTCCTCCTTTTTTTTTTCTAAAAAAATGTTTTATGAATAAATCAAGTTGGAGAAATATTATGGGTTTCGTTTATTATATCGTTCTTTTTCTCATTGTTTTTTTCCTTCTTTTAACTTCTTTTTGTCTATTTCTCGATCTAAATTCTAAGACTATAATGGTTTTGAATCTTAATATTTGTTGAGAACTTAAGGGAGACATATGGAAAAGTTGTTGTTTTTTTAAACCTGGAGTTCTCGTTTTTCTGTCGAGGCGACGTAACAACTGGAGATTTCTCTTGTAAGAAATCCCGTTACTTCTGTCCTGTAATAATATTGTATCGGCGATTTGTGGGACAGCGTGGCTCTTTGCTTCGTACCCGAAAGGTACCGAGTTCGACTACCCGCCGCGTTATTTGGCCTTGAACAAGTCAGCTAGCCTTTGCTCACTTTGCGGCGCTGTACCGCGGCTGACGCCTGGGTTATTCCAGTCTTCCCTTGGAATAGATCCTAAAGAAAAATGTCCCCTAAGGGATGTTTAGAGAGTATTTATTGTTATTATTATTATTATTATTATTATTATTATTATTATTATTATTATTATTATTATTATTATTTATTATTATTATTATTATTATTATTATTATTATTATTATCATCATTATTATTTATTATTATTATTATTTTAAAACTGCACGGGACGTCCTAAATTAAGGCCTGTATACGCTTTTGTCCATTTGTAGACTTGCAGCATTGAGGTGAATAATGGGCAATTTTGTCTTGATATCGAGATATAAATAAAACTTTTTTAACACGTAATATTTTTCTAATTTATCTTCTCTCTTTGGGGGGGGGGGGGGGGGGGGGGGCAGAAAGAGGATTAGTGTTTTTTTTTTTTTTTTGCTTCTTTTGGACGAAGTATCTAAATTTGAAATAATATAAATGTATAATTGTATAAAAAATTGAACCATGTTGTTATTAATATCGGCTTATTAATAGGTGCTATAATAGCAATCACCGTACCTATGTCACGGTGGATACCAAGGCTCATATTATAGAAAAACTCGTTAGAAATTATAACTTTTATAAAAAGGTTTCACCAGATTTAGCGCCAGCGATGGCTTTTTTTTTAAAAAAAAGACCTACCAGAAAGTGAGTATCATCCTTCAAGATCACAAATGAAATGAAAAAAAAATTGGTAAGCTTCAATTTTTAAAAATATACATAACTGTTGCCTGTTCGGGATTGGTTGTTTTTTCTTCATTAAAACAATTGCAAGGAAAAATCAAACTAAAACAAATGATGCTTAGGGACGAAAATAAAATATAAAATACGGGGTTCTGCAATGTTTAGTGCTAAAGCGGGTGCGATAAATTTTTTTGGAAAAGTTAAAAAGCCTAGTATTGTTACCAGACTACAAATGATACAAGTTTGAAACTCTACCACAATCAAACCTATTTATTAAAATTTATGTACACAATTTTTTACCAAAAAAATATTGAAAAAGGTTAAATCTCGATTGTTTTAATGAACGTACCGCATATTTGCCATTTGAAAGATTTGAGACAATATTCTCAAATGTTGATGTCATCAGCAGTAGATCTCCCAATTTGCTTTATGACTAGATCTCCGTGATCCAATTGATTTTCTAATGTCATAAACACCAAACATATATATATATATATATATATATATATATATATATATATATATATATATATATATATATATATAAATGGAGGGGGAATACCCAGACGGCATTTATTTGTCTTATGCTATTTATTAAAGCTTACTATTTTTTACATTCATTTTCTTTTTTTAATTTAAGCTTCAGGCAATACTATAAAGACATATATGACTCTGATTTCACCTCCGATAAGCCGGAGAACAAATACGTGTAAAAATAACGCTCTTAAATCTTATTAGCAGATTCCTTGGGGAAAGAGGATTCAAACTCGGGGCCTTCGAGCGAGACCACCAATACACAAAAATCAACAACTGAGAAGCCTCTAAAATCGCAGAGTTCTTGATATAAACAAATCTCAATTTTTCCGTACCATGATTTGAACCAGCAACCTTATGACCAATTATTTTTGTCAATGACTTCATCATCATCTTGCCCATATTTCTTTTCAGTCTTTATTATTTAAAGAACACCCGCTACAATTATAACATATTTTACTCTGTTCAAAACAAGAGATAGTTAATTACAGTCATACGGTCCACACCAGCGAGAATCAAGGCCCGTTATGAAAACAAAATTGGTGGGAATCATCCCCATGCTTCGAGAAGGGGTGGACGATATCTTGGTTGTATCGATCCCAGACCGTGGGAGAAAAGCAGGGGGATCGCCAGCCTTGAGGGCGATGTTTACTCTTGGTAATCGGTAATCGGGGAAGGAAGGATGGAGGAGAAACGGATTGGAAATGGTGCTTATCGGTTTCCGATACTAGTTTGTTGGTGGCTCTACTATTGCCGGTGTTAATGTTGATGTTGATATGGAGATGATTTCTTATACATAAAAGACGAATGTATTGATGGATGGGTAGGTGTTGGTGAGGAAGGACAGACGGGAGAATTAATGGGAGTTCCAAGAATTAATATGAGTAGATGTTAGAATAAACAGTCGATTAACTAATTATAATAATAATATAATAATAATAATAGTAATAATAATAAAGAAGATGATGATGATGATGACGACGACGATGATGATGATGATGATGATGATAATAATAATAATAAAGATGATGATGATGAGGATGATGATGATGATGATGATGATAGTAATAATAATAATAATAATAATAATAATAATAATAATAATAATAATAATAATAATAATAATGATAATAATAATAATAATAATAATAATAATAATAATAATAATAATAATAATAATAATAATAATAATGACCATTCGCATTGACGATATTCGAACCTGCATTACACGGACGTGTTGAGTACGTGTTACCTGGTCTAGAAAACAAAATATGTTGTAGTGTAATATTACATGCCCATTATTCGACTAATTGTTTTTCATCAGTGATAAATTTCTGATTCGAGGTCATAGTTCCTTCAAAATCTATAGAAAATATGATGTACTCCCTGATCTTATATTTTATGGCCCATAATATATCTCAATGCTCTTACGAATCTTGGACTTTTTAATCACACTTTGTCATTTGTAGCCCTTTGGAGCCATAAAAAAAAAGATATCGACTGCACCGTATGAAGTAAGTGCTCTACCAGCTAAGCTATCGAGACCCCCCCCCCCCCCCCCCCCCCGTTAACTCTCTCTTTCGAGTCTACTCATATTCTTATTGAGAGTGTCCGGTAGGCTGGATTTTCAACTATATAAAGATTAATTTTGTGATAAGAATGGAGGCTCTGTTGGGTCAGTTAGTAGAGCACTTACCTTGTAAGGAAGTTATCGGGACCTTTATCGATCTCGGATAGAATTGAGATTTACGTTTCTTCTGAATCTGCTGTCCACCCAGGAGTGACTGGGGTAAGTAAGTCTGCTAGATATGGCAGAGTTTATTTTTTTCGTAACAATTTATTGTTTTACCGCACAATTGATAAACCAGCTTAAACAAAAACAAAACAAATCAGACACACCCCCCCCCCCCAAATAAAAAAAACAACAAAAAAAAACCCCAAAAAAACTAAACACTTAATACGGAATTTCTGAGCTTTAAATCTTTTCTCAGTAGTCCTTCAGAGCCATCAGGTTTCTATTGACTGAAAGGGACAGTAGCAATCTCAGCGACTATAAGTAGACGATGCTTGCTACCCTTTGGACAGAACGCTAGTCTTATGCAATATCTAATAGAACCAGTTACCCAATCACTGCTGGGTGGAGAGAGAGATGGGGAGGGGGGGGGGGGGGTCAGAAAAATGTTCGGCTACACACATTGGGTCAATCTCGGTCTCTTTGATTGTGAAGCGAGTGCTCTACCAATTAAGCTATCGGGAACCTCCAAATATTTTCTCAACTTACCACAAAATCAATTAGAACGATATTTTTTTTCTTCTGAATCTCCTGTCCACCTATCAGTGACTAGGTAAATAAATATGCAAGATTTTTTTTTTTTACGGTAAACTAGTGTCTTATCAAAAGGATGGCAAGCATTGACTAATGACCATTTTTACGCTACAGAAACCGAGACAATCTCCATCCAGCTCACTGGCCCTCGTTTTATGTGTGAAATCAAAAACAAAAAGCCATCGCTATATTATTTGCTGGTATGTGATGTTGATAATTATCGATCTGTACTCAAGAATTTACTGCAATACCGATTACATTTTTTAACTGTTTGATTGAGGTTTTGTACATTGTCCTGACCGAAGTCATGCTTTCATTATTCTTATTTTACCAGGGCCATAGTATAACTGTATATATTTTTCAATTGTAATGTCAAAATAACAACAAGGGCAAAATTAATAAACAATCAACAACCCCCCACACCCCCCCCCCCCCAACCCAACAAACCAAAACAAAACAAATATAGCGGCTCGCGTGATTCGTATAAGATGCGTCTTACAATTCTAGTCCGCTTTAAAACAAAAACAAACCAAAAAAAAAAGCAAAAAAAAAAAAAAAAATTATAATAATAAAATAAATACAAACAAAATAAGCGCCTAATTCGGAACTTTTCGAGCCCTAAAGCTTTTCTCAACTTACGACAAAAAAAAAAAAAAAAACAATTAAAAAGGTAAAACCGTTACAACTGTTTGTTGTGTGAGTAAAGGAAGGGGTTTGAGCTCCAGACGTTTAATGTGATGTCTTTTGTTCTTTTTAGAAGCGGTTATATCCAATTTATTTTTCTTTTAAATTTCATAGTACACAGCTCCCTCCCTGTAACTTAATTTTTACATTAGTGGATATCGCTCTATATAAATGCTCATGTATTTCTTTTTTTGTTGGTTTTTTGTTTGTTTTGTTTTTGTTTTTGTTTTGGTATTACTACGGTTGTGATTATATTTATTATCACGCTCAAAGAAACAAAGATCGATACAATATTGATTCCAAAAGGAAATATTTTTTTTAATAAAAGTCCTATAGGAAATATTTTTATAAAAGTATAATACACAATACAGTCATCTTAAGGAAAAAGACCGTATAGGGCCTCTTATTACAAGTAAACATACGATCTTTTTCCTTAAGACGGCAGAACATATCCGCTTATGTGATTGAATGTTTCTGTTCCTTGAAGGAATACAGAAAGAGGGTAGGGAGTGTTATTTTATAAGTTTACATTTTTCCGGCCACAATAAGATGATAATAATGACGAAAAGCGCTTCCAAAATCATTAAGATGTCTAATATTTGACAGAATTCGCAATTTCGTTGATTCAGAAATCACCATTACAAGGGGGATAATCTCTATACTGTAATTAAATCTCTAATGGTGAATCGATGGGAAACACCAGAAGGATTCAAATTCTCTCCCTTGAACTCCCGATAAAACGCCCCGGCCCTTTGGCAAAAATGATAGAATGAAAGAGGAAAAAAAGATTTAAATGAATGTAAGGGGGAAAAGTAAAGCATAACATTTTTTTTATTTTAATTAAAAAGCCTAAGTCAGTACAAGCGCTTTAATGTTGTCAAAATACTCGACAGGCACAGCGCTATTGATAAACTATGGATTATTATAATTCACTCATAACTTCCAATGTGTAGAGTCCAACTCTTAAAAAGAAAAAAAAAGTTAAACTAACAAACAAACGAAAACAAACATTTATGATAATAATACAAGAAAAATGGTGGTTTGGGCGGAGAAGGTCAGCGTATTATATTTGTAATCATCTATTATTGCAATGCGCTTATATTATGCTCCTAAGGTTGAGAGATAAATAAGTGCATCCTCACTTATCCAAGGACAAAACGCCAGGATTAAAGTACATTGTCCCTGACCGCGATCGTGGTTGTTGGACTTCGTAATATCGCAAGATAGAGAACCAACTGATTCATTTGCAACAGTCGCTATCATTTTGATGTCAGTTTATACGCGCGGTGTTTAAATTTATCATATATAGAACATCTATGTATAAATAAATAAATAAATAAACAAACAAAAGGACAAATCTATATATAATATATAAATAAACAAAAGGACAAATCGATATATAATATATAAATAAACAAAAGAATAAATCGATATATAATATATAAACTTCCACTTCCTGATGAGAGCTAACGCTTTAAACAATATTGTAGAAGATCATAATTATACTTGAAATGTTATATATATATATATATATATATATATATATATATATATATATATATATATATTATAGTTGATATATATATATATATATATAGTTTGTCAATAAAGTCGTTTGTTTATTTATTTTGCATGTTTGGGGTTATTTAAATTCATGTGTTCATATATTTGTGAACAAAGCTTAAAACCTCATGAGATTTTCGAAATAAACAAAACAGAGATACGAGATTTTATTCTTTAAATTATATCCTAGTTCTGGTACCGTTAATGGATCCACGAGTCTGCATAAAATGTCGGGTCTTGGACCATTTATTGAGGTTTTAATGTGCTAATGAGTTATAATTACGATGCTTTTCTTTTTGTTACACGTGTAATTATAGCTTGATAGTTAATTCATTAACGACAGAGTCATTAAGATAAATTCCTAAAAGGATACAGCGAGAGAAAAGGACTCGTCTCCTCTTGTCCTTCCTCCACCTCCACCTCTCTCTCTCTCTTCTTCTTCTTCTTCTTCTTTCTTCTTCTTCTCTTCTTCTTCTTTTCTTCTTTTCTTTCTTCTTCTTCTTTTCTTTCTTTTTTCTTTATTTATTTTCATTTTTTTATTATTATTTCATTTTATAATTATTATTATTATTATATTATTTTATTATATTATTATTATTATATTATTATTATTATTATTATTATTATTATTATTATTATTATTATTATATTATTATTATTATTATTATTATTATTATTATTATTATTATTATTATTATTATTATATTATTATTATTATTATTAATTATTATTATTATTATTATTATTATTATATTATATATTATTATTATTATTATATTATTATTATTATTATTATTATTATTATTATTATTATTATATTATTATATTATTATTATATATTATTTTATTATATTATTATTATTATTATTATTATTATATTATTATTATTATTATTATTATATTATTATTATTATTATTATTATTATTATTATTATTATTATTATTATTATTATTATTATTATTATTATATTTATTATTATATTATTATTATTTTATTATTTATTATTATTATTATTATTATTAATTATTATATTATTATTATTTATTTTATTATTATTATTATTATTATTATTATTATTATTATTACTATCATTATTATTATCATCATTATCACCATCATTCTCATCAGCATCATCATTAGGACGAAGCTCAATTTCCATTAAGCTATCGTCATCTTTATCTACGGTCTCATAGAAAACAGCCCTTTATAGAGTACACCCTCTACTGGGCCCCTGCGTGTTATATAAAAGTTGTTCAAAAACTGTAGATCCCTTCTCCACAAATTGTTCTCTTAATGTAAAAAAAAAGTTTTTAACAAAAGAAAGAAAAAAGAATGAAAGATAATATTGTATCAGTCCCGAATAAATTTGATCAAAATCAGAAATTGACTCATTGCCTCGGGATTAAATGGCATTGATACCAAATGCCATTTTGCATCCTTACCATTCTAGTTGGCTTCTTTGATAACCATTCATTTCCATGCTAGTAAACGAATAAACATAAATAAATATAATTAGAAATATGGTGCAATATTCATATTATATCACCATTGTCAATACGCTATATGCTGCTTCATTTATTTCCTTAGCAGACCATTTGTAGCAAAATTCCCATTTTATGCTCTGTTAAATGCCCAAATTGTACTAGCATTCTAGTGTCCGCCACAAACAACACCCAGATATTTATTCACATTCGAGTCGAATGTGGTAATGTATGTAAAATAGCTTATCCAAGAACACAATGCTGGTGTAATTCTTTTTTGACTAATATCTGAGCAATGACCAACCTCACAATTTCTTGAATATGTAAAAAGACGAAACACTATACGGCTCGGCCATAGACGCCACAGAATCTCATTGTGATATCATTGCCTCCTCTGAGAATGCCCACGTGCTCTCTCTTGACTCGACTGGACTCTTTAGATTGTCTCTTACATCATCAAAGACGGAATGTAACGACAAGAACATCACTAAAATCACAATCTCCAGCAGTCTTTTGTCAATCTTAAAAATGAAATATTGGAACGTGACCCAGTTTTCTTAAGACGAAACTTCTTGCATTGATCATCTTCGGACACCAAGTGGTATTCAAAATTATCTCGACCATAACAATAATAAAGCGGATATTCAGCCCAACACGGTTTCAAATTATGTTTGAACCGCATAGCAAAATCTATTATTCTTTCATAAAACACCGTCTTAAGATATCCCTCTCTTTTGAAGAGTTGAAGGCCGGCAAGTTTTTGCATTGTCATTCATCCCAGGGATGCTACTCTCAGTCCACTTGAAGTCGTTTATTGTTGTCCAATTTCCAATTTGTTACCAAAGAGGGAAAAAAAGCAAGCAAGGTGTACTTTGTAACATTGTAAAGTCCGAATTACTCAAAGTGTCCATCCTTCCCCGTCTGAAGTCATGCATTGTTAATCAAATCTTCAAGAATCTCAGAACACAATTTTCTTGTCCTCCTTTTTTCAACTCGGCGTGATAATAGTTATTTGATATGTTTATATTGTAATGGCCACATCTCGCACGCTTGCCACTTTAAACCAGAAAGGATCTATTCATAGTCAACGAACCTTACGGAAATATGACAAATTATGACAAGGAATTGCGTTGATATGCAAATTAAGAGTCCGCCTTTTTGGTGATCAGGAAGGCCTTTGGAGACTTTCTGTACATTCTTTGTTTGATTTGAACTTTCACCTCTTATCAAGTTAGTTTTAATTATCTCCCCCTGTCATATTCCAAACGGTGATAAAGGCGTCTAAACAAGACCTCCCACTCTACTGTTCTCTTCGGACAGTCGCCACTTGAGCTATGACCAACTTTCGCTTCATTTGCAGCAGAGTGTCCACAATGCACAAGTTACACTATGGTTTTAATGGTAGCTTCAAGGAATACTCCGGGCAGTTTCAAAGACCAGGGGATGGTGTGTAAAAATATTTTAGAATAAAAAAATAATATTTCATTCGGTCCTGTTTAAAAAATACCAAAAATAAACGAGCCCTCATAAAGAGGATGGGTGGAACTTTCGAGGCCTCCAGAAACCGACACAATAGATGTTTAAAAGAAGAGAATCGGACGAAAAACTATGAGGAAAATCGTTATACGCTCCGCCCCTCTCCCCTCACCCCCCCCCCCCTTTCACTCTCCATCTCCATTCTTCTTCCTCCGTGAAAGAAGTGTATGGCCCTAAGAGCCCTTGTTCATTGTTGGCTGTCAGAAGATTGCCTGGGCGTGTGGATTGAAAAAAAAAAAAAAAAAAAAAAGTAATTCGTTGGGGGTTGGGAGAGACGAGTGAGGGGACTGAAGGGGGGGGGGGGGGGGGGGACGAATCGGTGCGAATAGGACTGGTAGATGAGTGAAAGTTTTTCAGCACGTGCGTACTATCGTGAGCATTTGCATCCATTTGTTTGATGGATGATGGACTCATTGTCTCTAAATAGATAAACACACATTTTAGATGAAGAAATTATCACTCATCAAAAAATTATATAGTAGTCTGAAAATATGCATTAAGATATTTGTGTGTGTGTGTGGGGGGGGGGAGGTATTTCTAATAGCCTCTACTATTTGAAATAGGGCCAATCATAACGCTTTCGTTTCTCCAATATGGCGATAACTTTGATTAGCCTACTTGTGGTCATCAATTTGGATATTTAATTTATGGTACTGATTGTATTGGATAAAGTTTAGCTTTCGCATTCTGATACAAAGCTGCTAGAAGTTGTGGACTGCAAAAAGTAATGAATGAAAATACATATAGAAGCTTCGGAAAAGAACAAAATATCAAACACAGAACGTTTCAAAACCCTTCTTCGGCCAATAACAAAAATCATAAAAATACCTCACGTAAAATCTAAACAGACAACAGAGAAATATTTGGCGTGTCTTATCCGCCCGAAAAGTTCCGTGTTTATTATTTTGTTCTTTTTCGAAGTTGTAATATTCATTTCTTTTCATTACTTTTACATTCTCCCTATTTTCTGCCCCCCCCCCCCCCCCCACCCTCCTCCAACCCCACCTTGACAGTGATTAAATAGATAGGCCTGTTAGATCTGACGGATTGTAGTCTCAATACGAATTAAACTACAACCTTTTTGTTCTAAATTACGTACGAAAAAAAAACATCATCGGCAACAAGTCAGTTCCATGGTCATAAAGAGCTTATATTAATTTAATTAATTGTTGTTTCAATCAAAACTTTTGTCAAAATATTTGTTTCATGTCCCACGGTTGTCATTCCTTAAACGTGAGCGTTTATATAGTGCAACATCCACTAAATGTGCTCAAAGCGCTTCACAAAGAGTCCCTGACAAACATCAACGCGTAACATGCAGAACTGGACATGACGCCTGTTAGGCAATTATATTACAATTTTTTTTTCGACAGAGACAACGCTGTTAACGGCAATGGTTCTCATTTAACACCTGAGTACGGTGAGAGAATGTGAGTAAAGAACCGTTTCCAAGGACTTAACTATGAGCCGATCAAGGCACCCAGGACCCTCGGATCCGAAAGCGAGTGTCATACCACAAGACCACATAGTAGCCACACAAGCAATTTGTTTCTTCTGTATCTTTCATAATCATTGCGTTCTAACTGAACACTCGAGAATTCAATAAGAACGGAGAAAGCTTCTGATTATTAATGAACAGAGAATGTATCACCGATATTAAATTCAATATATAACTTTGAACATCTTCATGGTATATTTAATACTTGATGTCGAGGGTAAATTAATTCTATAATATGGTTTATTTATCTCGACCTTTTTTTCCCCTTCTTTGTTACTAAAGGCGCAGAACATTCTGCGACAACAGACATGGAAGACTCTTCTATACAAAAAGCAACTATTGATTCAAATTTTAAGCATATTCTTTTCATACTGACTAGTAGCTCATATATATATATATAATATATATATATATATATATATATATATATATATATATATATATATATATATATATATATATATATGTGTGTGTGTGTGTGTGTGTGTGTGTGTGTGTTTAAACAAGGAATTTTTATTGCTTTGATATTATCAAATCTTCAAATGGTTACAACTGAGATGTCATTTGGGGCGAAGTGGCCGAGTGGTTAAGACATTGCACTGTGACCCGAAAGGTCCCCGGTTCGAGCCCCGCTTCATGCACTTTCGCTTTTTTCCTTGAGAAAGATTGTTAACCCCCAATTTGCTCACTTGGACAACATGGGTGAATCCTGTTGACATCAGACATCTTGTTTGATGAATTATCTATATGCTATATACTCTATTCATTCGTCGAATTCATAGGCGACGATATTTTAGGATGCCGTGGCGGAAAGGCATAATTATATATATATATTTTTTTTTTTCTACGGATATGTATATATATATATATATATATATATATATATATATATATATATATAAAGAGAGAGAGAGAGAGAGAGAGAGAGAGAGAGAGAGAGAGAGAGAGAGAGAGACAGAGACAGAGAGAGAGAGAGAGAGAGAGAGAGAGAGAGAGAGAGAGAGAGAGAGAGAGAGAGAGAGAGAGAGAGAGAAAACAAACAACTTTTATTAATAAATTGCGAGTACAGGCAGAAGAAATAGATTAACTTGCTAATGAAGGAATTAAACTCTTCATGATGTTCGAATATCATTTTGTGGAAATGAGCTAATCACCTTTTATCTTATAATATGTTCCAACTCGTTTTTTTTTTTTTTCATAAACCTAAATAGAGAACTATAAAAGGTGTGGTACTGACACTACCACACGCGTTAGTAATGCACTACATTTTAACACAAAAAAGTCGGGCCGAATTACTTATACGGACACCGGACACCGGAATCAGTGAGGACGCGAGTCAAGTGTCGTGGTGTATGGTTGTGACGATGACATTGTTAAAATAACAATGGGGGTGACACTAACAACCTCGTAGCAGTCACCCTTTGGTAGCTCCTGGATGGATGTGGTTAAGAGGGGTGATGGTATGCTCGTGGCGAAAGTATCGTGGGTTGTTTTGGACACGGACTGACACTAGACGTGACCAGCATACTGCCACCACCGCCATTCTGTTTTTACAAAGTTTGCAGTCTGTTTTCTGTTTCAATAAATATTTTGTCATTTTGTGGGAAAAGGTAGTATCTTTGCTTGCAGTTTTAGTCTGTAAGTGGACTGTAAGAAACCAAGTGAATAGAAATGTTGAGACCTCGGACATCAGTATTACTCTCTATACATGCCACTGATTGAGACTGACCTAAAGTTAAATGAGAAAGGTTAGTCATCTGCACTGATCACCACTCCTTCATATATTATTATAATATGCAATATTAAAAGCTTTCCTGGGAAAGGAAAAGTAGCTCTTGATTTTGTTGTGTTTTGTTTTGTGTTTGTTTGTTTGTTTGTTTTTGTTTGTTTTCTTTTTTTTTTTAATTGTGTAAACAGGCAAATGTAGCGTTCATCAAATGTGACCCTCCGTCTCAAAATGGTATTATGTCGGGATGATTCAGACCCCAAAAAGTGAATTTAGAGATAGATTGATGAGAAATTGGACCTTAGACGTTTTTGCAATGCAAGAAATAGTCTTTATACTCCACTAGAACGTACAGAAATTAAACCCAAGTTGGATATTTGTGGCTATGAATTAAATTTCCCTTACCGAGTGGATCCCGACATAATACCGCTTCGATACGGTGGGTCACAAATGCATTTAAATGAAATTGTCTCGCAGTCAATGATAATACGTTTGCTCATGTAAGTGTACGCAAAATTATACATTGCTCTTTAACAAAGTCTGGTAGCAACTATACAATGTATCCTCTTGCGAGACCTAAAGAATGAGAATTCTCTTATTCAGACGGGACCGCTTGGCCTCCAGGAAATATCCAGATTTCCAAGGCCCTCCGGGATCTTGTCCTTTTCTACGGATAGATGGAAGTTAAGATGGGACGAGTCATTAGATTTTATGCTGTGATCATAATACGCATAAGTTTCATTATTCTCCCCCCCCCCCCCCCGCCCCCCCCCCCCGCCTTAAATTTGGCAAGCCTTATGTGACTTGTTACTACATTCCTTAATCCAATGTATGTAATAGACTAACAACTTACGTTGTCTTAAATATCTTATTATTTATATATATATATATATATATATATATATATATATATATATATATATATATATATATATATATATATAATATTTTATATATATATATATATATATATATATATATATATATATATATAATATATTATCTTAAATACCAAAAACACAAATAAGTGGTTTCATAAAGCCTTAAACTATAAAATTACAAATAATTGTAGACTTAACATGGAAGACATCAAATGCAACCAAAGTATAAGTGACAAACATTTCACACTGAGATGCTTTTTTTTAATACTACATCCATTCTAAAAATACCCTTAAACAATCATTTTTATTTTCTATAGCTGAGGAAGGTTTTGGATCGAAATGTTTTAAACTAAACGAATTATTAAACCGCTTAACCAGTTGAATTTAAATCACACCAAACTCGTCTTAATCAGAAATCTCAACAACGACATAACTGTCCAAAAAATAACCATTCATCATTTCACCCTATGAACGCCTTTGGCAAGTTTGTAGAAATACAATGGATCTTTGTTGTCACCAGACTTTGACTTCACCCGTCGTTAAAAATGTGACCTTTTTACAAGTAAGCGGAGATCAGAATGTGTCATCCCTACAGGCCCCCGTCAACTGCTGCTGTATTGAGAAGTGACAAGAAGCAAAATTAGCTTTCGTAACGTTCATCAACTTATCGCTAACTCAACCGAAAGAAAAGAAACAGTGATGCTTTGGAGTAAAAGTTATATAGCGAGATGGGTACGCTTGCTTCTCTTATTTAAACGTTTTCATAGTGTTAAGTCAACGCCTTCCTCACAACAATTATATTTTCTTTTCTTTTTTTTCTGCCTATATCTCTTCTTAACAAGGAGCCTCTTCGTTTGTTTGTTTTTTATTTTATAAAAATCCACCTTCTCCTTGTTGTTGTTATGAACAAACCCCAAGCATGTTGTTCCTTACAGGAAAAAAATTAATCTGTACACCATCAACGTATTCTTGGTGTTCATGTTAGTTTGTTATTTGAAATCGACAGAGTATCCTGTATTATTCGCCAACGGTATGTTTAAGCCTGTAATTGTAACATTACATCTTGCATATTTATAATTCTTTATACTAATGTTTGTAGCATTTTAAGAAACGGATCTTTTACTCTGACAAAATAGGAATGGACTTAGTTTGAATTTGAGTGACCTATGCATCAGGAACTCAAATGGAGAGAGACGGGGGGAAGGAAGGATGTGTGAAAGAAAGAGATAGAGGAAGAGGGAAAGAAAAAGGGAGAGACGAGAGATAGAGAGGGAGAGAGGGAGAGAGAGAGAGAGAGAGAGAGAGAGAGAGAGAGAGAGAGAGAGAGAGAGAAATAAAGAAAGAAAGAAAGAGAGAAAGAGAGAGAGAGAGAGAGGGGGAGAGAGAGAGAAAGAGAGAGAGAGAGAGATGAGAGAGAGAGAGAGATAGAGAGAGAGAGAGAG
>NC_088361.1:87518311-87565811 GCF_034508935.2 Berghia stephanieae | reverse complement strand
CGTTAATTGGAACATTTTCAGGCCTTCCGAACATTGTAAGGATTTTTTTTCTTTCCAAAAAAATGAAAAATATAAAAAACTCTATCGATATTAACAATAATGGAATCATATCGTGTCTTCAATTTAACAATTAAATATCGTAAGAAATTATTTTGAAAATAGTATCAAGCATATCATCACCCATTACCTTTACTTAGTAATAAGTTATACTTTACAACTTTGGCTGTCTTGGAGAATAACGAGTAATTAATGCGAGCTCATATAATAATGCAATAGTTTATTTGCTTTTAAAGCCCCGTTGATTATAATTGTATAATATATTGTAATTTACCAGAATTCATGTCTCTTCGGTTCACTTGGCCTCTTTTTGGTGAAATGAGAGATGACAAGAGTGCATAAATACGTGGTCATTGGATATGATCGCTCTTTGTCTTCGTATCATCATGCCTAAGCACATGTAATTTTAATTTTATTTAAAAAACGGAGGATACCATTTGAGACAAAACAGCTGAAAAAATGGCCTGTATAGCTATTGTTATAATTCCACAGTAAACAAGCATGTATTCTTGATAGATTTTTCCTATTGTGAAATTCACTCGTGGAATCAGTTAATTGGATCGCCGATTAATTGGAACGATTTCTGCGTAACGTTGCTGTTCCAATTAAGCGGCTTTAAGGCTAGTCGTTTAAAAGGCATATCACTTAAAGCAAACCTACAATACGCGGATTGGACTGTACCTACTCCACTTATTCTCTTTCCCTGAAGATTTCCACTTCCGATTCTTTGACCTGACCTGAACCGAAACAATGTTTATGTTTTAGTCTGTCTATGAATAGATAGGTCCATTCATAAGGATGTTGTCCATCATTATTCAATGACAAACCGTTGTGCCCTACTTGCACATTAGAATCTAAATGGGAACGCGTGTAATGAATGATTTTTCCAATTTATCAGATGGTCGTATTGGACAGTATGATGTTCAAAGCGAGACAGTTCGGCCAACGTCAGAGCTGATGATGGAACCAGATCTAAATCAAGAGCCGGACGACCCTTCAAAGGGTCAAGCAGGTAGTTACATTACGATTGCATAAGGCATTGGGCCAACCTCCAGACACGTTGTCAATATATAAACGTTGAAATTCGAATTTTAAGAAATCACAACTGAATAAGGGAAATGGGAGCTAACTCTTCTTCAGTCTCATCATATTTTTCATTATAGACTAAGTATAGATGTCTATTCATACTTTTCATTTATAATTATAATTTTTTTATTTAAGTAACGGCAAATTCAAATCTCGGCACTCTTCGCGGGTTGATGTCCCTGACGAGAGGGCGGCCATATACCTATTTACCTCTGAACTGGTCCGATCTGGTTTGCCACATTGGCTCTAATATGTGTAAATTAAAATTAAAAAATAATGATAATAGTAAAATTTATTAATTATAACAATGAATTACTTGTAATTGTGTTTAAACATGATGCCATTAAGAGAGATTTAAGCAGTATGTTGTTGAAATCTGGCTCGTCGGTTTCCCGTGTATATAACCTAATATTGTCCTAATTGCGCAAATCTATAAAGCTTTTACATGTAAAACTAAAAGAAAATACAATGTTTTTAAAATCGTACTTACATCACAAAACGGACAATACCAAGTGTCATAGCTACATTGACAACCGTCAATCAAATTCAATAGATACCAAATCGACCCCTTCCCTCTACCCATGCTCAAAGAAAATTGAAGAAACCGGGATCTGATTATTACGTGGATTGAAAACAAGAATATGAATTAAAAGTGTTTATAAGAAATATAATAATAATAAACATTAATAAATACGAAAAAAAAAAATAATTTCGAAAGAAGTCCGTAATGTATAGACTAAATTGTATTACACAACGAAACATATCTGGCCAATCTCCAATGTAAACATGAAAAAGATAGATACTACCTCGCCAGGGACATCACCCCACAAACAGTACCCAAATATCTCTATTTTGGTTTATGTTGTATTTTTATGGGAGACTTTCCACACATTCCTCCAGGTAACTTCACTTTATATTGTTTTAACGGTGGATCTTTGTTTTTTGTTTGTTTTTTTGTTTACCTTCCATTAATATGTACAGTGAGGCCTTCTGTACATCCTTTGAGGTAAGGGAAACAACCCTTTAAATAACCCTAAGAAAAAATAAACGAAGTTACAATTTCTCAAACACATGTAAATAAACTTGAACTCTCTTTCTCTGAACAGTTTCCAGTTCCCGTCCTCGAGATTTGCAAGAGTCTGCACCATCCATCATTCTGCTTTTTTACAAGGACCTGGGGGGGGGGGGGGGGGGGGGCAGCACGTTCTAGAGCTTAATAAACCCCTCCTCTCAAAATAATAAAAGTAAACAAATTTTTGAAACAAAGAGAAAATAGAAAAGGACGACCGTTTGGAGAATTAGCCAGTCATTTTTATGAGTCGTACTTTTCCCCAACGTCATCAGCGCTTGTTTATGATTTGTTAAAAATTTGAACAAAGATGAACAGATATCATAGTGTAACTTTTGTGATGCCCAAATTATATAGAAACACAGCATTGATAATGAATAATGTAGATTGCACTAGGGCAATGGAGGTGCATAAAAATGACCCAGTTAAGATACACTGTCAATGGAGGTCCAGATAAACACTACGTTTGTGGGAAAGCATCTACGTGTGCAAGTGTTCTATCCAAAGCCAAAGGGTGGGATGCAATTCAAAGCCATAGAAACTAGAAGAAACTCCAGTTTCATGACTTATGAATGGCTTTGATGGTCTACCAACAGTGAGAACATCCTCTACATTTTATAGACCTCTATGCAATTTATAGTCACATTGCATGGGTATCTTCTTATGACCTTTGCGATATGTGTTTGGTTTATGAGTACCACTTCTTTTGTTCCAATTTGTAGAGAAATTTTGGTGATCATGACATGGTCTTCTTGATCAAAAACAAAAAAAGGCCAAATTGGGTAGGGAGACCACAGCATTTTTTCACTACGCATGTCTTACTGATAGATAATTTTTCTCGCCCAGCCTGACATCACTTTCATTCCACTCAGAGCAATCGCTTTTTAGCCAACACAGTGGGTTTGAATTCTGTTGACACCTCTTTATTTTTCACCTTATCTTCTATCGCATAGCTTTATATCATGTCCCAAATGATAATATACTCCCCATCCCTTTAAAAAAATAAAAAGGGATGGGGAGTATATTACCATTTTAAAAATCAAAAAAAGGAGAACCAGGAAAATCGATGGGGTGGGTGTGGGGTAGTATTAAAGCATCCTTTTATTATTCCTATTTAGTTTTTCTATGTTCATTGTGAACAGAAGTGATCTGAATGGCGAAAGGGGTGGATTTAGATTTTTTGATTATAATCATTTGTTGAGTGAGTGTGTCAGGTGTCATCTTATAAAGATGTAAGTCTCAAGTTGAAATTAAGTGATATTATGAATTAATCTTATGCAAGAACTAGAATATAATACACGACCTATCACCATAAATTAATAGATCCCGCTTGAACATATAATTAGAGCCAAAACCAAAACAAACAAAAAAAGAAAAGAAAATGAATAAAAGGTACTGTGTGTGTGTGTGTGTGTGTGTGTGTGTGTGTGTGTGTGTGTGTGTGTGTGTGTGTGTTTCCATTGATATTCTCACAAAATGTCCTAAAAAATAATGATAAATTACAATCTGTTATTTTCATTATTGTGCCATGACAATATTATAATGTCTCAAAAATTATAAGTAAATATAATTTTTAAAACCCAAGATATTAAGGTCTCCATAAATGAAGAATTATTTTTAGGTCAGGATGCCAACTGATCTTTTTAGCCTTAACCAAAAGTAATATAATAAAATGATATGTCATCATATGATTGATTCTTACTGTTCAAAGATCAGATGCAATTTTACATTTATTTCCAACACAACCATTAGTCCATCATGGTGTATGGCTCTTGCACGATTAGTTTTTGATGTTGATAATTGTCATTGTCGATCATAAATCATTCTCGATTTTCAGTTCAAAAGATATGTTACGTAGCTGTCACTAGCATGGTAAGAGGCTTGGTTTGAGTCTATACGTTTGACTCCAAATCCTAATAATAAAGGGTTGTTTGGTTTTTTTCCACCAATGTCACCAATCACCTGAATTCCTTTTTTATTATCATCTATTGTTTTTCAGAGCAAGTAATCAAATTTACTGGTCTAGGTATTGGATTGGGGAGGTAAGATCAAAATGAATTTTACTTTGTTTGTAAATATTTGTGTAGGATTAGATGATACCCCTCTCTCTCTCTCTCTCTCTCTCTCTCTCTCTCTCTCTCTCTCTCTCTCTCTCCTCCTCTCTCTCTCTCTCTCCTCTCTCTTCTCTCTCTCTTCTCTCTCTCTCCTCTCTCTCTCTCTCTCTCTTCTCTCTCTCTCTCTCTCTCTCTCTCTCCCCCTCCCCTCTCTCTCTCTCTCTCTCTCTCTCTCTCTCTCTCTCTCTCTCTCTCTCTCTCTCTCTCTCTCTCTCTCTCTCTCTCTCTCTCTCTCTCTCTCTCCTCTCTCTCTCTCTCTCTCTCTCTCTCTCTCTCTCTCTCTCTCTCTCCTCTCTCTCTCTCTCCTCTCTCTCTTCTCTCTCTCTCTCTCTCTCTCTCTCTCTCTCTCTCTCTCTCTCTCTCTCTCTCTCTCTCTCTCTCTCTCTCTCTCTCTCTCTCTCTCTCTCTCTCTCTCTCTCTCTCTCTCTCTCTCTCTCTCTCTCTCTCTCTCTCTCTCTCTCTCTCTCTCTCTCCTCTCTCCTCTCTCTCTCTCTCTCTCTCTCTCTCTCTCTCTCTCTCTCTCTCTCTCTCTCTCTCTCTCTCTCTCTCTCTCTCTCTCTCTCTCTCTCTCTCTCTCTCTCTCTCTCTCTCTCTCTCTCTCTCTCTCTCTCTTAATCCCAATTTCTTTCTCTTTTCTCTTTATGCTGAAAAGTATCTTTTGAAGATCAATTATAGATGCAATAGAGAATATACAATACAACAGCAAAGGGTTTATCTAAAAGGTTCTACAAGCATTATTTATATATTGCAATCAAGAATATATTGTGTGGATAGGTGAAGGTCACTAGAGTTCTCACTGGCTCAGAATAACTAGAAAGGGAAACAATCAAAACAAGAATTAAAAAAAAAAAAGACACGACAAGTGAAATAAAAATCAGAAATATGGTATTAACTGTTTAGTTTTATTTTTTATTTATTTATTATTTTTTTTGATGCAGTCTCTTAGTACATGTGAGACATGACTGATAGTAATAGGTACATCTGTGACCAATGATCTCAAAATTTCTTTATTCTTATTATTTTAGCTTTAAACTCAACCCTTTTCTCTTTTAGTTCATTCGAATGTAATACAGATTGATGAGGTGGGCATTTATTATGCAGTCATGTAGAAATAGGCTGATAAAATTCTGTGTGAATATCACCGATCACAAATAGAAAATGGTTTTGTTGTCATTCTTTTTAATTTAATAAATTCTTAATCCCAAAAGCAGGCCAATAAGAATAAGTTTGTTATGAAAAATGTCAAGATAGATAAAATCAGAAAGAAGCCTCATGGTTTATTATGTTCTTGCTCATTTTACAGCATGATTCATTTGGAGACTTTTATTATTTTCTATGTTTCAGTGTTATCGCAGAGCACCTTCTTTCCCATCCATGTACTGTACTACGACGACAATGTCAGGTAAGAATTTGTCTTCAGATTAAAAAAAAAATAATACAAAGCTAGATGTTGATAATGGTGATGTGTTGGTGTTTACCTTTCAAATTCATGTTAATCGAATAGTAACCCCCCTAACACGACAGTCCATATATTAGGATAGGAGGGAGCTGACCACTGGAAGTGGTGGTTCACAGATTAAGGGCGAGCTGGTCTGTCTTGACCACTCTGATCACCTGCATGCCCTAAATTGTGTACAGAATAGAAGTCTGAAGAGTGTATCCCACTTTTGAACTGCACACTTTTCAGGAATACATTTAAAAAAAAATATTCAGGCAGTAGATTATTTAAATAATGCAAAGAAGATAATTAAAATATAAAAACTAGCGTTTCAATTTCCCTAAGATGATGTTATTGAAAGTAAGATTCTTCTTCTTCTTCACATTTGCATTTAAAGTAATATTGAGACAGAGAGGATTAGCAATGGTACTGTAACCTTGTTGTCATTACAGAATTGTAATAGGAACCTATTAAAATTCAGGGTTGAGAGCATTGGTCATAAAATATTGTGGGGATTTTATTTACTTATTTGTAATTTTCCATTTTATCATCTGCAGATTCATCACACAGGGCTATGGTATCATCTCACACCCATTTCCGTTCTCCAGACAGTTGTAAATTTACAACGTACACAGGTACAAGAATATCTATTCAATGTGATGGTCTATTTATAAATTTCCCACAATTTGATTTTAATGATATTTTATTTATTTTGGAGAGTCACCTTAAGTTAAATTTGTGCACGTTTCATAATAATAATAATAATAATAATAATAATAATATATACTTTATTCATAAAAAAAAAAATGGAAATTCGTTTGCAGACGTGGCATGCATGAAAATGTATAAACATATATATATATATATATATATATATATATATATATATATATATATATGCAAATGCACAAAAATGTAAAAATATACAACCAAGAACCAATAGCAACACTTTATATATTAATTTGATAAATTGAGATAGGCCATACCTCTGGCCTTTAGTCCGAACTTGTGTGTGTATATTTAGAAGATAATATTTAATTTAAATCACGGTTGCGCGTTAAAAATTCGAACACCATGTGGCAAAAATGAATGGAAATTGGGTGAATATAACTCCTGGCTTTATCAATTATCCGATCAATTTTCTTAATGTCGCAAATACTGGCATTGGATATTGCGCAATATAAATGCCCAATAAGAAATTATTTAGGATACATACTGGAAGGTAATTTTTAAATAATTTTTTATCAAAATAGTTGAGTCAAAAGAATAAGAACAAATGTTTTTGTTTTTTCATAGGGTGGCATGGTGCTATGGAAAGGCTTGGGAAGTATATACATGGTGAAGGGAGTCCAGATGGCATCAGAATCCATTCTCAGTGAAGTCACGTCTTTCCCAAAGTAGGTTCTTTACACTTACTTAAAATTTTTAAAAGGTTTTATGAAAAATAAATACAGGTAAGGTTAAGACTAAGAGATGATTTGTTCTGCTGCTAGTCCTCTGGTAAAAAGCAAGATTGTTTGCTATACATCATCGTATAAATTATCATTAAACATGCATGTGCATCGAATTCATGATATTTTAATGACCAGTTGGTTAGATTAATAGAAACTATTATTTTTACTATTATTTTTGTTGTCATTGTTGTTGTTGTTGATGTTATGGGAATGTCTGAGTCTGAGGTATCAAGAGATTGTGATGCTTTTCGCTACTGTCAAGGGAAATAACTAGGAAATAAAATCACATAAACTTATAGTTGCCCAGACCAAAAACTTCCAATGTCTGTGGCGCCCTTTAAGCAAGTTTAAGGTTTAAGAGGTTTGGGGGTTGATTGTTTCAATTTATCTGTATTTGAATTAAACAATTACAGGGCAAAATTATAAGTAACAATGGTAATAAAAAATGATTGTGGATCAGATAAAACTGAAAAATATTTAAATGTTTTTGCTGTCTTTTACAGGGAGGTGTCAAGACACAGTACTCTTAAAAAGTATGGGGGACACCTGATATTGAAAAGGTACCAAAATATTTGAGACAAATTTTCCTTTGCATGAATAATCACTTTTAATATCATAGTAACATTCTCTTCGTGCTTTGCAGGACATAGGTTTTGACTTCTTTCTTAGGTCTAGAACAAGTGTATCTTATTTTTTCTGGTCCAGTTGTGACTTTAGGTCGACTATGGTTTACACTCAATTTTGAGGTCGTGAATTAGTGATTTAAATCGTCTTTAGTTAAGTTTTTCTGACTTAATTCATTAGATAACCTAGTTAGAGATTTGACTCCTCCTCTCCAGACCAACAACACCATTATACAATTTCACCTCTTCGCTACTGCTGTGCAGTGTGATACAAAGGAGCACAAAGTTGATTGCGACCTGAGTCAAAGGAATCATGTAAAAAGAAAGTTATTGGTTTGAGTGAAATGTAAGTTGAGAGCTCGATTTGTAAGTCAAGGGACATAATCATTTATAAAACTTCAACCTATTCTGCAGCGCTGGCTTCCCTTGGAATGGTACACCTATTAAATATTCATTCTAGGTTATTATCAAGAACGCATGATGTTCTCGCGTAAGGATGTGGAGAAATGCAAGTTACTTTAACAGATACAAGTGAGAACAAATGTGAAGTCATTTGGTATTTGAAACATAGAAGGAAGAAAGAAAGAAAGTGACAAGCAAGGCAAAAGTGAATGAGAAAAAAGAAAATTCACTATTTTACTAAGTAAAAGTTGTTATGGTTGATAATGGGAAAGATAGGCTTGTGAAGGTTATATTTAATGGTTTTCAATTCATTAATTTTTTTAAATTTTGTTTTTCTTCTTCAGTTTATCCTTTGCAGTTACTACACCATTTTATGCTGCAAGCCTTGTTGAAACTGTTCAGGTAAGTTACAAACCTGTTGAATGTTATCAGAAGGTATTGGAATCGTTTTTGCTAAATAATGAATTAGTGATAATTACTATGTAAACATATGCAAGAAAAGAAGCAAACAAAACCACACATACACGTACACTGAATTCATGTGGGCTATGTGCAACCAAAAAAGTACTTTTAGTACCTTAGAAAAAAAAAAACAACCCAAAAACGTTAAGGAAAAACCAACACTTTAAAAAGATTTCTTAATGTCATTTTAAGTTGCCAAAAATTAGCAATTACCACTACATAATAAAGTACTACAGTTACATCCTTTCATGCACTTGAGGTTGTAAAGTTTGTCTACAACATTTTTTGTATGTGTATGGCCTCTTTTTAGTTTTAAAGTCATTTTGTGAATTATTTCAACCTTCATTAACGATCATTCTTGTCTCTTACTAGTTCACCATTTCCGGTTTTTTTCCCTTTCTAATTCATTTTATTGGGAGAGAAGGAGGGGGGGGGGTAGATTAATTTTTTTTACACTTCCAGATTACTATTTCTTTAACTGCACATTTGAAAAAAACATTGTGAGAAATGGGCAGCTAATGAATTTTACTACTAGATGTTGCATGTGAAGTACATAAATCCTAGGCTAGAGTTTTGCAATTCTTGTCAACCATCTGGTCACATACCATGCACAATGATGTTTTCTTTTTACATGCTGTACCCTTGAGCCACTGGTGTCTAAAAGTTTTCCTTTTATTTATTTACTATCTAATTTTTATTTTTATATTTTTGAACAATTCTGTTATTTATTTATTTAGTTATTTTTTAAACATTCTAAAAAAAATTATTTCAGAGTGACATAGCCAGCGAGAGACCTGGCATCCTTGACGTCTTATTTGAAGGTGTTGCTCGTATAGGTGGCTGGGGTCAGCCACAAACCTCAAGACTAGTCCCCATTTGGACATTGGCTCTACCAACCATCATGTTCCAACTTTCCCACTATGTCATCAGCTCAATTGCACAATTCACTGTCCTGTCTGCTGTACACTTGGAGCAAGAGCAGATGAGGGTAATTTGACTGTAATTTATGTCTATACACAAAAATGTAGATGATAGAGATTAGCCTATGTGGACATATTTGCAGGTCTAATAACAAACACAATTATGGGGGGGGGGGGGGGGGGGGTTATTGTAAAGGACAATATTAATAGTTTTCGTTGGCAGTTCCAGTATAATAATGAGCCCAATAACACTTTGGGGTTATCAAACTTCTAAAAAACTATACATCGAGATAAGCACATCTCCTCACTTTTTGAAAGTACAATTGTAATTTAGTTTTATTATTATTATTTCGTTTATTATTATTATTATTATTATTATTATTATTATTATTATTATTATTATTATTGTTATTATTAGTATTGTTATTATTATTATTATTATTTTTATTATTATTATTATTATTATTACAGTACAAGTGGGTATTGGGGGTGACGCTCAATTGGGACAGCACGTTTTATAGAGACGATCCCTAGGGAATGAAATTTTTTCTATACTAAAAAGTCATACCATTTCCAATTTCCAGCCACTTAATTGGGACCTCCCACCGCTTGATGGGGACAAAATCTGATGATGACGGTCCCCATAAAAGAGCTTTTTCATTGTCTTCAATCATTTAAAATGGTGGTTGATAAAATGCAAATTGGTCTAATGGGACGGTCAACTGGATGTGAACAATAGAATCTACCTGTATCCCATGTTAGTGTCTATTGCCAATCGGGAGTGTGCTCTCATCATAGTCATCACAGAGATGTGAAGAATTGAACTTACCTGAATCCCTTGTCAGTGTCATCGACTACCATCGTCAAGTTCATGGTCATGGATCAATGGCCACGATGCTGGGTTCACAGAAAAACTGACCAATGGCGCGATGGGTAACGAGTGATGGCTTTGTTTGTTCAAGGCTGTCACCACCAAACGGTTTGTTTGTTCAATGAGACGAATGGATAGACAATGCATTCTTAATCCATTGCTTACTTATGCAGCCGTTAAGAGTGGCATATTCGGTAATTGTTTTGTGCAGTGAGATCTCATTGTTAGAGGTAGATTAAGGTGTCAATTGTTTTTCATAGATATATCACTGATAAATGTTGCAATAACTAACATGCAAAGTGATTACAATGGAATTATGCTAAGTGGACTATATAAATTTGAAAAATTGCTCAATTTCATGGCCGCCACTTAATTGGAATGATTTGTCAGGAAAAAAGCTGTCCCAATAAACTGGCTTGGACTGTGTTATCATCATCATCATCATCATTATTATTATTATTATTATTATTATTATTATTATTATTATTATTATTATTATTATTATTATTATTATTATTTTTATTTATTATTATTATTATTATTATTATTATTATTATTATTATTATTATTATTATTATTATTATTATTATTATTATTATTATCATTATTATTATTATGATGATTTTTTTTTTTTTTTTGGGGGGGGGGGGGGGGTTTATATTATCATGATTTATTTGATATCATCAGTGTCTTTGTTTCTTAAAGAGTGAAGCAGTTTCAAAACTTTCAGGTAAATATCCTAATTTCTTTTTTGTCAAAGACATCAGACTGGGTTGGGTTCCCGACCTCCCATAGTGGACAGGGAGGTACTAGCTGTTCTTTTATCCCCCTGAATCTGTTTTCCAATTGCTTTCTGTCTTTGTCTTTAAATGAGATTACTAAGTTTTCTCCTGACCCTGGCCGGGCTCCTTGATTAGTAGGAAAACAGTTAAATGTATAGTTATAGTTTTGGGAGATGACATTTTTTTACTGTTATGTACTGTTATTTTTTTATTTTTAACATATCATTTTTTGACATTGGAGTGTATTCCTCTTAGTGGGATCTTGTGCTGGTGTCTTGGTGAAACATTTAGGTATCTCGAACTAAGTACACTGATAGTGTACTCTTAGAATCTACATCTGTTCCCTATTTGTACCATTCCCCCTTGTCTTACATTTTCCTCAAGTCCTGTTAATTGTACATCTAGAATCTATCCAAGTTTCATCCTTTTTACTGGCGCTGATATGACCTGTTGCAAGCACTGTAAAACCCTTGAAAACAAACAAAACAAAAACAAAGACAGAGTTATTTTGTTTTATCCATTTTTGGATTTTGTTTATGATTCACTGTCATAATCTCTAATCATTGACAATATGGATTATTCAACCTTTTTTTTCAGGATCAGCGCAGTGTCATTAAGAAAGATCCCAGTGTATACGAGACATATTTCCCTGATCTGCTTGCCAGCTTTACTGGAGGTGTTATGGCAGACGTTATTACATATCCCCTTCAAACAGTTTTATACAGACTTTATGTACAGGTATTATACTTGATAATAATTTTATATATCGCTGTTTTCTTTATTCATTTTTGTAAATAAGTTTGTGAAAACCAGAAAGTACTCTTTGCATCCATGCTACTAAATGAAAAGGGTTCCTTCCTTTTTTATTTTTTTCATGAAGGTATTTAAAAAAAGGGATTTGCAGCTCGTTGATGTCATATGTCGACCAGATTGATTGTACCAATGCACTATTCATCGCCCAATTTATATGCCATGTGGGTCTGGTACAGGGAAAATTGTAATATTTCCATTTAATATCATGATGGAAGCATTTCAGTGATAATAAACAACTGTAATACTCGTTTAACTGAGCTTGGATTTTTCTGTAGTTCAGCTGTAATGCTTGCCTAATTGAAATATATTACCAAGCCTTTTGAATTATGGTAAAACGGAATACTGATTGACATATATGGAAGCAAGGTTTCCAGCTGGTTAGGTATACAGGAAAAGATTGGGAATTTTATAGTCGTTTCAAGGTCTGGAATTTTTTTTTTTTTTTTCATTTATGTCAACTTTCAAGGCACCACACCATTGGCAAACAAATACTTTTGTTTTTTTAGGAGATTGAGGAATATTGGATGAGAGACACGAATTTTAAGTTGACTGTTTCTAATTTAATATAGGGTTGGGGTATAATTATGGTTAAGGCTGAATTATTTCATGCTCAAGCTGACGATTTTATACTTGGGAATTTGATCTCTCTGCCATAATTTAAAGATGAGAAATTTTCTCTGCTTTAAAAAAAATATATTAATGCACCATTTAATAGTTTTGGTAACTCGGCTATGACAGTTACTGAAATTTATCATGTAAGTCAGTGTTTGAGTCACATTTATTGCCTTCTGCATGCCAAGTGTTTCTCACTATGGGTCTGTAAAAAGCTTTTCAATGTCTTGAATTTGTCTGGAAATTTTTTTTCAAGGGGGCCTTTTGGATATGATTGAGTGCAAAACCATGAGAAAGAGGTAACATGAAATGATATTTGATGAGAAAGAGAGCTGTTTAGGTTATGTTTCAATCCAATCTGTCTCAATAACCATTAGCTGCATTCATCAAGTTTTATTCTCTAATTCTTCACCATTTAGAATTATTCCAGCAGTTTTTTTAATGCCAGGCCTTCAGTTGTTTTTTTAAAAATAGACCACTGAACTAAGAGAAACTGATAAAAACTATATACTTTCTTATGTTTTTCAAAAGAATTTGCAAATGACTTTTTCTTGTGTTGAAATATTATGAAAATGACTTTTGTAAACACTTAATAAACATTCTTTTTATGATTATTATATTGCAAAATAACTCAACTCAACTTTCTGATTATTTTAACTTTAAATTCAGTTTTCAAAATTGTTGTTTACTCAAATATAATACCTGAGTAAGGAAGGGTGTCGTATATGCCAAATTAATTTTAATCAAACACTTATTTCATTTTACTAGATTTGTTCAGAAAGATTTTTTTTTTTTTTCATAAATTATCTTTCCATTTTTTTTCCCCCAGGGAACACGGACCATTATAGACAACACTGACTCCGGTTTGGGTGTGATTCCTATCAACACACGGTACGAAGGCATATTCGACTGCTTCAAGTCCATTTTTGAAGAGGAAGGCCTTCAAGGATTTTACAGAGGATTTGGTGCTTTGGTTGCTCAGTACGCTATCCATGCATTGATCTTGAGACTCGCTCAGTTCATGTTTGAATACTTGTCTCAGGAATTACATCAGAGGCAGGCAGCGTCAGCAAAGAAGAGGAAGTCACATCGTCCCTCCAAGTTGCTGTAAATTGAAATGTTAGCTAAATATGTTTTATGATTTTTTATGAGTAGGTGTTGAAAACAATCATCATAACCATTGTCATAAAGCTTGTTTGTTTGTTATCAACACAACCTCACTCACCCAAATACATGCAAACCTACACACAAACAAACATGCACACATTTATATTGTGGACCCACATTTGCAGACAAATGTTGTCAATTCAAGAAAATAATATTATAATTATAATTACCTTAAATTTTGACTGATGTAGTAAAATTTTAAAAAATTATAATTTTATAATAATGATAATAATAATAATTTTTTTTGCCTTACATCTACCTCCCAGTGGGCAGAGATGTCAAAGTCCACCAAATTAAAACTTTTAAAATGCGCACATTAAGATATAAATAAAAATAATACCCTCTTTATTCATCCTCAGGGGAAATTTACTTTAGGGTCTACTTAAAAAGAAGGTGGAGATAACTCATTAAGGTGTCAGTTTCCATGCAGACTGCAAAGTAAACAAAAGGAGATCAGTTTCTTACTAAAGATAGAAAATAAGATGCCTACAGTGTGGCTTGATTCCGAGCCTCCCATTTGGAAGTGCAATCCACACCTGGCCCCCTTTTGTTCCTCTTAATATCTAAAGAAAAAGAAGTAGTCCTTCAGAGCCATTCAGCCCTTGGAGCCGGAGTTTTTCCCAGTTTCTACAGCGTGAAAAAGACAATAGCAATTGTTTGCTATCCTTTAGATAGAACGTTAGTCTATCACAAAGTATAGATGAATTGACTAATTATTAAGAGATAGCAGCAAAGAGTCCTGATAAAATTGGTTACTATCCTGATTTGGGAATCGGGAGCAAAAATATGTATGAAAATGACCCTTGCAGGATTATGCTATATTTGACTAGTAAATTAAACAAGGAACAAAAAAAAAACCCACCTAAATCTGGATTGAGTTATATAAAAGTCCAAACATCCTGCTGTTTTCAGTCATGTCGGAATTGTGCGTTAGGGCGTCCAGTTTTAGCTCTTTGAAGAGTTGGATGCTGTGTGAAGATAGACGTGGCTTGCAGAGGGAGAGAGGAGAGCTTGAAATTCTTTATACAGCCTGCTATTCTGCCACTCTGGTCCGCATCAGGGTTGAAGCAGCTGCCTCTAACTCCTCCATATTTAATCTTTGTTTTTTAAACTCAACTCTCTCCTTACCAATCATTTTCCGGATTTTCCCCAAAACCTCATAACAAAATATTTCTTCAAAATTTGTGATGAACAAAAGAAATCTGAATGGGAAATTAATGGTTGTATTGTAATGAATGTGATGATTTTCCTATTATTGGTAAGTAGAAGGTTAAGAATGTTTGCTTTTAGCATGCTCTGAAATATGGAAATTTGGGCATGCCTTTGAGAGTGTCAGTAAAAAGTATTGAACGAACATGAATATAGCTAACAGCTTCGAAGGGATGCAGTAAAATGTCAGTATGGAACAACAGAAAATAAAAGGAAATCAATGACATCAAGTCAGGGCAGATCAGGTTAAAAGGGGCTGATGATATTGAAGAAGATGAGGATATTGTTGGCTTTATTATTATTCTTTTTATTAAAAAAACGTTAGTGATAGTGGTCACCTGTCGTAAGCCAGGAATCATTTTGTAAACTCTTTCTTCAGCTGTACAATATCGTCAGGCAGGGCATCACCTCCAGGGTGTCGTCAGGCAAAGCTGCACAGTTATGATTACTGCCCTTGCCACTTATGTTTTGGTGTATAAGATCTTTATTTACTGATCTTATTTAGCAAAAGAACCAAAAAAAGAAAAGGGGGACCCTTGAAGAGTGATTGGTTTTACACATAAAGAATCCTGGACTTGGAGAAATTAATATACCTGACAAATATCGTCCTTATGAATAATGGCATGACATCAAGTCTATCACTATCATTATCCATACCCTTTTATATAGTAATAGTAATAAGTTAGATATAATACTTTACCCATTTGGCTGTCTTCGGGAACAACAAGTAACTAATGAGGGCACAGATTGAGATGCACTGATTTATATTCTTTTAATGAGGCATGCCACCGTAATTAAAATTCCATGATGTGTTCTACTGTAATGTGGAACAGATTCATGTCTTCTATTTATTCGGATAGAGTTTTTCTTTTTTGTAGTTCCATTTATAAATTTGTAGTCATGAGATAATGTAACTGTAACTTGTTCTCTTTCGTCTGCTCTCTTGACTACACGACATGTGTTTAGACAAACAAATGGAAGGATGCTCTGTGTTACTATCTATACGGTATAGTTCCCACATTAGACGTGTGTGCAGTCTTGACAGATTTTTCCAATTATGGAATCCACTGAATGAACCGGTAATTGAAAAGCTGCTTAATTGGAATTATTTCTGTGTGATGGGGTTGCTTGATTAAGCGACTTGAACTATATCATTCTTCATTTGGTTTATTCATTTTTCCAACATATTGCATATATTATGTATTTAATTTGGGACACACAATTATGAATAGTCAAGTTATGGCTATCGCATACTTGTGTACATTTTACTGATGATATGTTGCCAATGCATCAAAAGCACCCCTTGTGTGACTGTTAAAAGTATTGGAACAAAAAGATTAATATAGTATAACAGTTTCAGAAAGGAACAAAACACCAAATTGGAACATTTTGGGCTCAAAACCCTTGTTTAATCAATAACAAAGACAATAAAACCATTAATACATCACTTACATAGACTGCCTGTCTGGATTTTAAGTTGTGTATTAATGTTTTAACTGTTTTTGTTATTTGCTGAAGAAGGGTTTTGAGACCGAAATGTTCCGTATTTGGTATTGTTTTCTTTTTCAAAGCTGTTCTTTTAATTTTTGTTCGTTACTTTTTACAGTCCACAGCTGCTAGCAGCTTAGTATCACTTTCCCTTGTGTAGCTCCATGCTTTAACAGTTTACATTTATGTAGAAGTACTCCAACACCTTCCCCACCCCACACCCCTCCTCCCCTTGGATCTATGAAATAAAAGTCTTTCATTGAATTTTTTTTCTCTCGTTTTCTTTTTATTGGTTGAACTCTGTACTTATTTGGTCATATTTGTTGTACCAACGCCTCTATCTACACAATGTCCCTCTCATGCTTTCAGAACATTCGTCTCTATAATTAGTTACATTTATTTATTATGAGCCTAGACAACAATCTAGTCTGTTGTTGAGGTAGGAAATCAATTCAAGGGCCTCGATTGATGGTTTGAGCGTTACCAATCAGAATATGCCCTGCCAATTTAGTAACCTGTTCTATCTTCTTGATTGTGTATTTCCTGTCAGCAAAAAGAGCTGGACAAACATTCCTTCACGAAGAAAAACGGTTCAAACAGATTTTCAAGTAATGCAAACATGGATTTTTTATCAGCGATGATGGCTACCCTGAGCATTTTAAAGATGCAGAGGGGGAGGGGGTGGCGATATTTTAAAAAATTTCCAATGACAATATGTTAACATGAAAAGGGTTTGAGGTGGATTTCGTATGCGACCCATAGATACCTTTAGTACACGCAGAGCAGCTGAATAGGTCAGCCCCACATTTTGACAATGGTTATCACAATATGTGGGCGTCCTTGAGATAATCAGTCGCACGGTGAAATGCTTTGAATGGAGATATTGACAATTTTAGTCAAGGGGTCAATTTTTATGGAAAATGAGTTCTCATCAAAAATCGTTAAATCCAACCTTTTTCTACATATTGATGAAATATTTTAATTGAATTCTACTCCTAAATATTTTATTTTTATTTTTTATAAAGGTAATTATTATACTTAATTTCAATTTTTCTCAACTTTGAAAGCGATTTACTCAAACTTAGGATTTCACACCCTAGCCCATGCATATGACCATAACCTCATGAAAAATCACCCGATTTGCTTCAAATAAAGATAAAAATGCTCAGGAGACATTGGGCTTTCACCAAAAAAAAACCCCCAAAAAAACGCAAGACAAAAAATGTTCACCATGCGACTGATTTTGTCAGGACACACACATATTTTGACACATATGACGTAATTGCATCACAACACCTGACGACTCAATGATTATTTTCAATTGCCTGTTATAAAATTGTGCATGATGCTTAGGAACTGTGACGCCGATTATATCCGATGATACTGGGTGGGGTTCCTGACCTCCCATAGAGGGCAGGGAGGTGCTTTCTGAGTCTTCTATCCCCCTGTATCAGTTTTCCAATTGCTTTCTGTCTTTGTCTTGGAATGAGATTACGTGGTTTTGTTCTGGCCTTGGCTGGGAGGAAACAGTCAAATTTAAAGTTAATTTTTTTGGTGATGATATGTTTTTCCTTTAAATCATCTCTCTGTTATGCATTGTTATATAATTTGTTTTTTTTAATGTAAACATTTGAGTGTATTCCTCTTAGTTGGATCCTGTGCTAGTGTCTGGATGAGACTTTTAGGTGGTCTCAAACGTAGTACATTGATGGTATGCTCTTGGAATCTTCATCTGATCCCTATGCGTTCCCAGTTCCCCTTTGTTTTACTTTTTCTTGGGTGTTTTAATTGTAATTCTTGAATTCGTCTATCCCTTTTTCTTCCTTTTTACTGGCGCTGATATAATCTAAATGTGTTGCAAGTGCCCTAAAACCCTTAAAAACATAACAAACATAACGGATGATAGAGGTGGACATGGGTAGTCTGTTCACAGTTATTGGTCGATTACAGGGACAAAAATACTTTACAATCATAGAATGAGTTCTAGATTATCCAATCAACATACAGTGCATTATAGTCAATTACAAACGAAACTAGACAGTTTGCATTTGCTAGAATCAAACAGAAGAGAAAACATATTGGTACGTGGTATATATCTTGAAGAAGTAGACACATTTTTCATTCTGTTGATATACCGTATGGCTTTATTGATACAAGTGCAATACGGTCCACCAAACAAGTCGGTACAAAAGTTGCATGTTTAAAATGCGCACCAAAAATACCTCATATATTTATTTCACATAAGCGTTTTAAGTTGCTGCATCAAAAGTTCACGCTCAGTGAGTGTGGTTTGAAATGTCACAAATCCGTAATTCGACCAAAGATGATCCCTTTGCACAAAGTTGGTCGACTGAGATGGGCTCAAGAACTCCAGCTTTGGGATCAGAATATGTGGAGCAGCATTTTTTTTTTCAACTCTGAATGGTACAAATAGACCTTGAAGCAACTGAAAGCAAGAATTGTAGAGTTAGATTGGATTAGGAGATGGAACGAGTATTATTTCTTCATGAATATGCCCTTCCACACACAAATGCCGGGAAAAGCGAGATAATCGCATCATTTTGATAGACAACGCTGTTTCACCCTCTTTGTGCTTGTTTATGGTCATTATCAAAGTTTAGGCAGTTGGATCTTTTCTTTATTTTGTCTGTTCTGAAGTTTTGATCTCATTGTGGAGAGTGTTATTTCATAACGATTCAACTGTGCTGGAACTAAATCTGATCATTTAGCAACATTTGAACCAGCCTCTGCCATCTTAAACTTTTTAGTTTTAGAGTAGTAATTAAAAAGGCTGACTATTACATGTTGCGACTCAATGAAAGTCTCAATTATGGTTTTAGGTTGGTTGCGTAGGTGCATTTTTATGTATTCGGACGACTTCATACCCTTATGACTCTTAAGTTTCTGGGTAGGATTTTTCTTCTTAAGGTAGGATTTTTCAGTCAGAGATTGTGCTGGACACCCTGCCCTATATCTGTTTTCCAACTTGCTTTCTGTCTTTGTCTTGGAATGTGATTGCTTAGTTTTTGTCCTGGCCCTGACCGGAAGTGGCTGGGGGTGGGGGGGGGGGGGGGGGCAAGATAGAGTTTTTAGTTTTGGGATGATATTTTTTTTTTACTCCAAATTTTTTCCTTTTACTGGCGTTGAATGACCTAAAATGTGAGTGTGATGAAATGTGTCGCAAGCGCCTACTACTACTACTACTACTACTACTACTACTACTACTACTACTACTATTACTACTACTACTACTATTACTACTATTACTACTACTACTACTACTACTACTACTACTACTACTACTACTACTACTACTACTTCTAATACTACTATATTTTTTCATTTTCATTGAGTTGGAGGTGTGGGTCCAGGAGAAGGAAGAACCTTGTCTGGACACCGGTTTGGATCATTCTTTGTCTGGCTACTCATCTTCAGCTGTTCCAGCAGGATTGGATCCTTGCTGGTATCACCTTCAGGGTCATGGGAGCGCACAAGCTCCTGTTAGACGGCAACGTGATGGTCCTTCTCAAGAGGAAAACTGGAGAGAAATGTGGAACAGGGAACCACCAAGAGGAGGAAACATTATTAAAGATCCAACCAAAAGAGGCTCTGCATTCAATAACGCTAGGAAATGCTGAATTTCCTCAAATCGCCTCTTAATTGGACATGGCAGAACTGTATCAAATATGTGCAGATGGAAACTTGGAATCAGTGATACCTGCCAGAAATGTCAGGCATCCCCAGAGACCAGTGATCACATCGTCCTCCACTGTCCAGTCACTAAACTTGAAGGTGTCTACGAAACCGTCCTTAGGGTGGAGGAGGACTTTAGACACTGGGTTGACGAAATAAATTTGGAGGTGTAGCCATACGCTACTACTACTACTACTACTACTACTACTACTACTACTACTACTACTACTACTACTACTACTCTACTACTACTACTACTACTACTACTACTTCTACTACTACTACTACTACTACTACTACTACTACTACTACTACTACTACTACCACTACTACTACTACTACTACTCCTGTTCCAGATTAGTTGCATCGGCTATTCCCGATGCTTAATTTATAGTAAAAAATCAGAGAACACAAGAGGCAGCTAAAATTTAAAAAAAACATCTACAAAAATCAATACAAAACAAAAAGGCAAATATATGTCTGCAAATATTTTGATTTATTCCATATTCTTCTATAGATACTGTCTATCCTTTTCTGCAATATTTAGACTTTTACTTAACTGGTTTGCAAAGAAATTTGTTCAAAATACTATATATCAAAATCAAGTATTATTTGTTGTCGTCGTTGCCGCTGTTATCGTCGTCATCTATTTCCTTTTCACAAATTCTACCGATCTCTTCATTCGAGAATCGGTACACATTGGAAACTGAGAAACAACTGTCTCATCAAGAATGGTGATAAAATTTTCCATGGCATAAGGCATCACATTTCCGTCACAGACAAGCCCTCTGTATTTGTCTATGACGCAATCCCAGATAGTGTTCGTAATGGAGCAGAAAGATTCTGGATTATTTTCCATAATAACCATTTCCATGTTTGCCGCCTTTGCCTGTTTTAGAACATTATAAAACGAAAAAAAAATGATCATAACAAAATCAACATTCCAACCAGATTAGGTACGTAATGTAACTTCACTTACAGAAATCTGTAACTGTCTTAGTTTTCATTTTAAAAATTCCAGAGTTTTCATATTTCTACCTATTACTACTGTATTTAAGCGATGCATTTAATGGTAACTGACAAACGGGCATTCGAAAAAGGAGGGTGAGTAAATCCAAATGCTATACTATCAGTCTAAGGATTTGATACAGAACGACACATAAATTCAAGGCTTTAAATGCTCTGGCTTATTTCACCAAGAATGCTCCAATTTGTTTGGAGGCATTCAATGCCATCAACGTATTTGAGTCTTGCTATTGGACCTGTCTAATAATAATAATAATAATAATAATAATAATAATAATAATAATAATAATAATAATAATTATTATTATTATTATTATTATTATTATTATTATTATTATTATTATTATTATTATTATTATCATCATCATCATTATTATTATTATATTATTATTATTATTATTATTATTATTATTATTATTATTATTATTATTATTATTATTATTATTATTATTATTATTATTATTATTATTATCATTATTATTGTTAGACAGGTCCAATAGCAATTTCATTGTTTTCTATTCTATTCTTCTTTTTTTTTTTTTACTGAATTGTATTCCATTCTATTGTAATGCGTGTATTGTATTGTATTCTATTTTCTCTATTGTACTATACTGTATGGTATTTTATTGTATTCTATTGTGTTATATTGTAATGTCTTATGTTGTATTCTATTGTATTGTATTGTACTATACTGTATTCTATTGTATTGAATTTTGTTATTTTCTATTATTTTCTATTTTATAATATTATGTTGTATTTTTTTTGTATTTTGTTGTATTCTACTCTTTTTCACTGTAATCTAATGTACTGTACTGTATTCTATTGTATTGAATTTTATATTTTCTATTATTTTCTATTTTATAGTATTACGTTGTATTTCTTTGTATTTTGTTGTATTCTACTCTTTTCCATTGTAATCTAATTGAAATGTAATGTATCGTATTCTATAGTACAGCATGACATAGAATGTTGTATATTTTTGTATTTTATTGTATTATTTGTATTATATTGCATTATTTTGTATTCTATTGTATTTTATTGTATTCTGTTATCGTTTATTGTTTTCTATTGTATTGATTCGTATTTTATAATATTGTATTTTATTGCATTCGTTTCTATTGTATTGTATTGTATTCTTTAGTATTGTATTATATGGTTGTATTTTATTGTATTCGTTTATTTTATATTGTAATGTATTGTATTGTATTATAATGTTCGTATTGTATTGTACGGTATGGTATTGTATTGTATTGTATTGTATTGTATTGTATTGTATTGTATTGTGTTGAATTTTTAAAAAATTGTATTTTGTTGTATTGTATTGTATTGTATTTGTATTATAAGTTATTGTATTGTATTGTTATGTGTTGTATTGTATTCTTTTGTATTGTGTTCTATTATTTTCTATTGTTTTCTATTGTATTGTAATGTATTGTAATGCATTGTAATGTATTGTATTGTATTTTATTGTAGTGTACTATATTCTATTCTTTTTTATTGAATTGTATGGTATTCTATTGTATTGCATTGTATTCTATTCTTTTCTTTTTTTATTGTAATGTATTGTATTGTATTGTAACTCCCATTGTGGGCAGGTTGACACTTGCTGTGTCTTCTATCCCTTTATAATTGTTTTCCAATTTGCTTTTCTGTCTTTGTCTTGGAATGCGATTACTTGGTTATTCCCTGGCCCTAGCCGTAGTGCTTGGCTGGGAGGGAAACAGTCGAATGCACAGTTATTATTTTGGGAGGTTATATTATTTTTTCCTTGTAAATCATCTCTCTTTTATGTATTGTTATATTTGTTATTTTGAATGTATAATGTAAACATTTGAGTGTATTCCTCTGTTGGATCTGGTGCTGGTGTCTGGGCGAGACATTTAAGTGATCTCAAACTAATTACATTGATAGTGTGTTTTTTGAATCTGCATCTGTTCCCTATTTGAACCATTCCCCTTTTTGTCTTCCTTTTCCTCACGTCCTTTTAATTCTACCTCTAGAATTTCAATATCCAATTTTCGTCTTTTTAACTGGCGCTGATATGACCTAAATGTGTTGCAAGCTCCGTAAAATCCTTGAAAACATACAAACAATATTGTATTGTAATGTATTGTTTTGTTTTGCAAAGTAATGTATTGTACTGTATTGTATTTTATTGTATTATAATATAATGATTTGTATTGTATTGTAATCTATTGAATTCTATTCTTTTGTATTCTATTGTATCGTAGAGTATTGTATTCTACTGTAGTGTATTGTATTGTATTATTTTGCATTGCATTGTATTCTATTCTTTTCTATTGTATTGTAATGATTCTTATAGTATTGTAGTGTATAGTGTTGTATTGTAATTTATTGTATTTTATTGTTTTCTTTTCTATTGTTTTTTATTGTATTATATTTTATTGCAATGTTTTATATTGTAATTTTATGTTATATATTGTATTTTACTGTACTTCATTTCATTCTAGTCTATTCTAAAGAATTGTATTGTATTCTATTCTGTTGTATTGTGTTGTATCCTATATAATTGTATTGTTTTGTGTTGTATTGTGTTGTATTGTATTATTATCTAATCATTTCTATTGTATTGAGTTGTAATTGGGTTGGACTGTAGTAAAGTAGTGTAGTCTTTTGAATTATTGTATTCTTATGTATTCTTTTCTATTGTATTGTATTGTAATGTATGTCGGAGTGACCTCTGAAATTGACAATTTCTAAAGTTTCACATTGCTGGTTATTATCACGGGTGTAGAATCACTTTTTGACATCTGGATTATCCCTATATACGAGTAATACATGTCTTATGTAATTTTTTCTTTTTATATATATGTGTGTGTGTGGGGGGGGGGGGGGGGGGGGGGGGGTGGCATTTGCAATTTATAAATTTACAAATTCATCATTAGCTCTATATCAAGATAATATTTTTACCATAATTTCACATTGTCTGACCTCTGCATATCGGTCAAAATATGATTTTTTTTTTGTTCATTTGAAATAATAAAACTTTCACACCAATCCGGAATGAAAAATGGTTTCGGGGACCAGAATAATTTTCTATAACGCTAAAACTGACCTTTTGGCAATCATCAGCGTCTGACATATCGATGCAAATTGGCTCGCCGAAAGGTAATTCTCGTTGGATTCTATTGGATCCATTACACATGCTGCCCAGGGCACGAACCACATTTTTTTCTATACGGTCCATCAGGTCCTCTCTCTCAATACAATTTTTTATACAGTACCGTTGTGCCGTGGCCGATCTACATCCTGGGTCCAACGGGGCTAACTCAACAAGACACATGTTGAATCTCTCTTGACAGGTCCGATTCAATGACACCCCAGAATGGATACCAGCAATGATGACAACAAGGTACAGAAAGGATGATCCTCGTAGAAAAGTCATCGTTAACTTGTTTGATAATAGCAATCAATATCTAGAAAAATGTAATATAAATAAATTATAAATTGAGCTTTATATACAGCAATATCCACTAAATGTGCTCAAAGCTCTTTACAAGGGTTCCTGGTCAACAGCAACATTTAACATGTAGGACGGGACATGACGCCTGTTAGGCGATATTACAATTTTTCGGACAAAGACAACGCTGTTAACGGCCAGGTACTCATTTTACACCTGAGTACGGTGAGAGAATGTGAGTAAAGAGCCTTTTCCAAGGACTCAACTATGCGCCGAGCGCGAGGCTCGAATCCAGGACCTTCCAATCCGAAAGCGAGTGTCATACCACTAGACCACATAGCCACTTCAATAAATTATTGAATTAAATCATTTTTATTGTCGGTAGAAATGCACATACATCTACATGTCTACCTTTGCCTTGTAAAGCGCTTTGAGCTCATTTAGTGGATATTGCGCTATCTAAAGCTCAACATTTTATTTTACACCAGAGCTTTGCGCATCGAATATTCACACGATTATCAATAGTTACTCCAAAGCGATTTTTAAAATCATACATACAGCAAATATGTTACCTATTATGGAAACGAAATATAATTCGAAGACTTTTGATACCACAATCAACATGATAGGGCAATTATTTCAAACATTATGCAACTTTGAACTGTTTACTTTTGCATTCCAAATGGGCCAAAACCTACAATTTCAAATCCCGCTCACAGCATAGCTTAAAATCCCAAACAACTCAAATTTCTTGAATTTACACTAACAAAACTGACAAATCAGCTAATGTTTAAAGCCTGTGACTGTATTAAAATTTAGAAATTATTGCATTAAAATGCGAAAAAATCAAATTTGCGCAATATTCGAATATGACCTAAACATTGCCAAAAATGACCAGTTTTCAAAAATCCATTGAAATAAAAAAAAAAGCCACAGATAACATATAAAAAGCCAAATAATATGCACTATTGAATAAAATAAATTAATTAACCGAAATTGGCATCTACCACAATATCACTGATTTAAATTTGATCGTGGAAAACGTTGAGGAAAAATAAGGAATTTCAATAATTCACAGAAAATTAAAGAAGACAGTTACAGACATAAAGACGTAAAATTGAAGTATTTGTTATCAGTACTATGGACTAAACACAATTTAAAATTATACCAAAAGAAAGATCTTCTTTGGCCGTTATTTGGTACCACTTGTGAATAAATCCAATCATTGGGGTAGTTCAACCTCCCTGGAGAGTGCCAGAGGGGAAAAATTTGGCCATCAGATCACCTTAGACGAAAGGTTTCTAAAGCCAATCAATTTTACCTATATTTCCAGCAACACTAATCTTGCAAATTTGATGTTTTTAGAAAGAATAAGAACAGGACTTTTTAAACGTACTAAAATATGTTCCTAGCTTAATTATAAAGCAAATGCCGGCAGTTTAAAAGACTGGTATTTCGAGAAATAAATGCCCCAGACGTCCAATCTCCCGGTTGGGAGTGGTTTCTATCGAAACACTGATAACTCTTCAGAGAATTGATCAAAGTGTTTTAAATAGGAAGTTGGATAATAATAATGATACCGTTTGGAGACGATGGATCACATATTCTTTAAAATGTTGGATGATTCACGTAATCATAAACATAAAGCCAACTTACCGTGTAGTTGAAAGATGACGCAATTTTAAACAATAACCAGCAATTGTTAGACATTAGAACTTTTACAATTACACTGCAGCGTAATGGTCACAAATTCTATATACTTTTTTAAAATATATAACTTTTGCCTTTAGATAGAGCAATTTCTACAAAATGTGCTCAAAGCGCTTTACAATTGACCAAAAACCAAACAGCGATCATTCGTATTACAATTATATCATATTACAATAGGCTATTACAATTTATTTTATTTCTTCTTCAGACTGAGTTAACATTGTTACCAACTCGGAACTCATTTTAACCAATTAATTGCCGTAATCAGAAAAAAGCACATAGTTAACAATTTGGCCAGAAAACTCGTCCTTCAAATATCGATCGATTTAAATTACCCTCATCTTGGCAAAAACTCTCAAACCTGCGGATTTCGCAACATCACCAGGTTTGAGAGTTTTTGACAAGATGAGGGTCATTTAAATCGATTCATATCTGAAGGACGAGTTTTCTGGCCAATTTTTAAAATGTAACGCGGGTGTATATAGTAAAAAAAAAAGACCTTTCCAAGGACTCATCTTTGCGCTTACTGCAGCCTATCAATAAATAATGTGTATTGGAACACAACAGGGTTTTAACTATTTTGTTTTTCATCTTACCTCTTCCTCGATGACAGAATCGACAGCATCAGAATAAAATGAAATGGTTTGATATTGACTGATTTTATAGGCCCTCTCACAATGTTTTAAGGTCAATTGGTAGAGATAGCGGGAAAATATAACAGGATCACTTAACCAACTTTACAATTATTATTACGGCGGTCGTTATGGTGATGTTTTGGTGGTGATGTTGATGACTGTGACCGTGCTGGTGATAGCTCTAATTGAGTTACACTACTATGTTATGGTGATCTATCCAAGGCCCATTTTTATGAAAGCGGACTCAATTTAGTTCTTTACTAGTCTAGTAAGTGACTTCCTAGTCTTTAGCCTGAGCGAAACAATTGACTTAAAAAATCTAAATTAATGAACGTTCCCTAGTCTCTTGCCCAGAATTGGGCGTTAAAAGGATGTCGACTTATTCGGTTATTTTGTGCTGGTAACATCAAGCTCTTTCTTGTACACGATGGCAAGTAAGATATCAGTCTTCATACTTTCAACGCAAACGATTTCCAAAGAGAAAATTAATAACAATATGAAATTGAATGTAAGCTTCAATTTAATTACGAAAACAGATAAAATGGACGTTTCAGGGTTCCCCTTCAACAAACATGATGAATGAAACACTACAGAGGAATGAGATAATGTGGTAGCGGCGTTGCTAAGATGAATAAACAAAACATAGATGATCTATGTTTTGTTTATTCATCTTAATCCATCAATGTTTTGTTTATTTATCTTAACAACGCCACTACAACATTATCCCATTCATCTGTAGTGTTTCATTCATCCTGTTTGTTGATAAAGGGGAAACCCGAAACGTCCATTTTCTGGGTGGGGTTCCTGACCTCCCATAGTGGGCAGGGGGGTACATACTGTGTCTTCTATCCCCTTATATCTGTTTTCCAACATGCTTTCTGTCTTTGTCTTGGAATGAGATTACTTGGTTTTGTCCTGGCCCTGGCCGGAGTCCTAGCTGGGAGGGAAACAGTCAAAATTTGACTCATAGTTACTGTTTTGGGAGATGATATTTTTTTCCTTCTAAATCATCTCTCTGTTATGCATTATCATATTTGTTATTTTGAATGTATAGTGTAAGCATCTGAGTGTATTCCTCTTTGTTGGAACTCAACTTTGTGCTTGTGTCCGGATGAGACTTATAGGTGGTCTCAAACTAAGTATATTAGTGGTGTTCTCTTGGAATCTACTTCTGATCCCTATTTGTTCCCAATTTCCCTATGTCTTTTTCTTGTGTGCTTTAATTGTAATTCTAGAACTTTTTGCTATCCAATTTTCTTCCTTTTTACTGGCGCTGATATAACCCTTAAAAACAAACAAACAAACAGAAACGTCCATTTTATCTGTTACATTCAATTTCATATTGTTATTTATTTCTTCGAGCTTCGAGCAGCAGCATTTACATTAAAGAGGAAATTAGCAACACATCCGGTATAGATATATTTCCTTCCGTTTCATATTTGAACTAACTTTTGTCATAGCCACAAGATGAGTCAAGTCGCGTGATCACATTAAATGTCGATCGTCAATTCTATATTTAGGTCAATGAAAGTTTCATTGAAATTCTTTTGTTGTTTGATTTTATTTTTTGTTGTTGTTCGTTTGTTTATGTTTGTTTTCTTTTTGTTATTGTTTTAGTTTGGAAGTGATCCCTTCGACTTCGAGTCTCCGTTCATTCGCAACTCACGAGCCGATTAAATCGGGGTTTTGTTCGGATTTTTTTTTTTTTTTTTTACTCACAAAAAAAAAAAAATGACTACTTTCGACAATCTGTGCTTTTCTTACAAATTTTTAAGCCGGTGTCAATAGCAACAGGACACGTTTTGCCTCTGTCATTCGTAACGGACGGATTTTCCTTCCGTATCGCAGCTCTCCTAATCTGACAACAGCCCTACTAACATTACAAGATCAATCTTTCCTTCTATCTCCCCATCTGAAATAATAATAATAATAATAATAATAATAATAATAATAATAATAATAATAATAATAATAATAATAATAATAATAATAATAATAATAATAATAATAATAATATTAATATAATAATAATAATAATAATAATAATAATAATAATAATAATAATAATAATAATAATAATAATAATAATAGTAAGAAGAAGAAAAAGAAGAATAGTGTACATTTATATAGCGCCATCACCTTTTGCAATATGAGCTCAATGAGCTGAAGGAAGAATAAAAAATGAAGGACAGGAACTAAAGCTCATCGCCTAGACATTGCATTGTTATATTGTCTATTGTCATCACTACATTTACCAAGGCAACTTGCCAGCTGCGGATGAATTGCCAGCCAGAGCCAAGGCCCGGACATTACAGTAAAGTTAAGAAAGTAAAATAATTGGGACAAAGAAGGGAGGAGATTTTATATCCTCTCCTAAACATGCCGTTATTCCCACTGATCGCGACAACATAGAACTGTAGCGAATCGCTACAATGAATTTAAAATGTTTTTTTTTTTTTTATATGGCGTAAAATAGCCCATTATAAACTACGGCCATTCCAAACTACAAACTATCACGCTCCAAACTATAAACAGGTTGTCCTGAAATTAATAGACTAAAGCAAATATCAAGGCAATTACAAATCATTGGGCAATTTATCTCTATGGCATTAGTAAGTACAATTGTTATAATTTTCAAAGCGAGGGATTCATTCTTGTGTCAGAACCGTCAAGGTTAGAATTGCTTTCCTCTTGGAAAATAGTAATAAACCCTTTTTCTTCTATTTCTTTTCTTCTTTTTTTTCTTCGTTGTTTTTTATTATAATGTAATCATCAACAATATCTTGCGAAATCAAGAGGTTGAATCATGGGAAATGACCTTTAAAATGGTGCATAATTGAAACATCATTTATTATTTGCAATTTTGTCCCGAACCGGGTTATTTTCCAAAGCGCAAATACCCCCTCCACCCACCAGAACCCCCCCCCCCCCCCCCCAAAAAAAAAAAAACCCACAAAAAAACCCCCAAAAAACATAAAATTCTAAAACCTCTTTTACTGTCACTTTCCGCACTGTAAACGTGATATTTTACTCCCATTCGTCAGGTAAGCCTTTTAAGACCTTAAATAAAATAAAAATAAAAATCTTGAGCTTTTATATTGCTCAATGTCCACTAAATGTACCCAAAGGGCTTTACAAGGGGTTCCAAGCCAACAGCAACACTTAACATGTAGGACGAGACATGACGCCTGTTAGGCGATGTTACAGATTTTTCGGACAGAGACAACGTTTTTAACGACTAGGTACTCATTTTACACATGAGTACGGTGAGAGAATGTGAGTAAAGACCCTTTATCAAGAACTCAACTATGTGCCGCTCAGGACTCGAACTCAATAACTTCCGATCCAAAGTCGATTGCCATACCACTAGACCACATAGCCGTAAACATGTAAAAAGCACCGTGGCTTATCTATCTGTCTGTCCATCTATCTATCTATCAATAAATCTATTTATCTATCCTTCTGTCTGTCTGTCTGTCAATCTGTCTATCTAATAAATTTTCTCCTCAATCTATCTATCAATATATATATATATATATATATATATATATATATATATATATATATATATGTATATATATACATATATATATATATATATATGTGTGTGTGTGTGTGTGTGTGTGTGTGTGTGTATCTATCTATCTCTATCTATCTTAATGACACTGTGACCCTATAATGGTATGACACTCGCCTTCGGACCGGCGGTAGGTCGTCTGTTCGATTCCGCGGGACTAATTTGAGTCCTTGCAAAAGGCATTACAGAAATGCTATAATGGCATGAGTATATATATGTATGTATAAAATATTTCAAGTATAATCATGATCAACTTCTACAATATTGTTTCGAGCATTATAAATAGATCCTTTTATCAAAAAGTTGAGCACTATTATTTCATGTTTTTTTTGTTTTTATAATTTATTATTTTGTACAAAGGATACCCGGCAGGATGATCAGAAAAGGAGGAGGAGATTTTGTATCCTTTCCCGTTATTCCCACTGATCGCGACAACAAAGATGCATCACAGTACATCACAGAGGATGGCAGATCTATTGCAGAGGTCAAACGAAGGATCAGCATTGCCAAAACAAATTTCATGAAAATAAAAACAGTCCTCAGAGCATAGAAATATCAACAGAGTCAAACGTACGTACTGCTAAATGTTACGTAGGACCTTATGGTCCACATTCCTGCATGCCTGTGAAACATGGACCATGACGAAGGAGATAGATAGAAAGAGATAGATAGAAAATCTGATGCCTTTGAGATGTGGGTGTACCACAGAGTTCTGAGAGTATCTTGGACCAGAAAGAAATCAAACATTCTGTTTCTTATTGAGGCAGGCCAAAGGTCCAAATAACTGTTGGCTGAAGTTAAAATGAGAAAACGAAACTATTATGGACACATTCGGAGACACAACACTATCAAAATCAGTGCTAGAGGGAAAAGTAGTTGGCAGAAAGGCACGGGGCAAAATAAGGAAGTCCTGGATAGGAAATGTGGAGAAAACAAATGGCAAAAGGAACTCCGATAAGGTCAGAAGGTATACATAAATGATTATAAATTTGTATACACGTTTTAATTCGATCTTTTTTTTCTAATTAATTAACCGAGCCTTATAAAATTTAACTGAGTTGTGAATAGCATTCACTGTTCACGTATCTAAACACTTTTGCTTTTGTCCATAACTTTGCTCACCATGTTTCCACATGCTGTTTAAGAATTGTGTATGTTGCTGGAAGTGTGTAGAATAAAAAAAAAAATTGTATTCACATTAACATTGATAATCATTACCAATCATTTTCGGATTTTTCCCAAAACTTCATACCTATCAAACATAAATAATATAGATTTTTAAAACTCTAACTCAAAGGGAATAAGCAGAGTGTTATACATTCATTTTGTTCAGCAAAACGACCTCTACAACACAGCAATAAGTTTTTATTAAGTATAACAAAATATTTCTTCAAAATAAATCCAAAACTGTGAAATAATGCCATAATACAAAATTATCATAGTTCCTGTTATTTTGACATTTTCCTCCGTTTTGACACATTGATATTTTCACCACTGAACAAAGGGAAATGACTCATGATATTTAATTAATGGAACTCTGGATTATGCCTACTTCGAACTCGAGCACGCTTCGGCATTAAGTACGCCTAAGCAATCTCCTGATGACCGTGCTTAGTGGCGGCATGGACTGTATGTCATTTCAGAGAGTGAAACAATTCCTTATTTTCTTGCATTTTTCTGAATACAATCAGTACATCTGTTATTGAGCCAGATCACAGAAGTTAAAATGACGTTCAAATACCCTAAACTTGTTTGATAAGTATTTAGAATGGGATGTAGCTTTGTGGTATAGTGGTATGACACCCACCTTTGGACCAGAAGGTACAGTCTTGGAATCCTGCACTGAGCGGTGCATAGTTGATTTCTTGGAAAGGCTCTTTACTTAAAATCTCACACAGTACTCAGGTGTAAAATTAGTACATGGCCGTTAACAGCGTTGTCTCTATCGGGGAAAACTTAATACGCCTAACAGGCATCATGTTTTGTCTCACATGTTGATTAGGGACCCCTTGTAAAGGCATTGAGCACATTTAGTGGATATTGCGCTATGTAACTGCTTTAGTTGGGAGGGGAAGGGGTTAATGCTGTAGATTAAAAAAGGGAAAATTATTACATTGAACTAGTGGGTGTCACTGGTTTTATGACATTATGATATAATGATATTTCCAACCACAATCGGGCGAACAATATTACAAATAAATAGCTGTGTGGTGTTCGGGCTCCCTCAACTGAGAGGGTGCAAGAATAGCCCAAACGCCAAGCCAGCATGTCTTAAAAAGCGACGAATAGTGTGTGACTCCCCCTTTTTTGAGTCACCTGGTCCTCCAGGTTGGGGTTGTCGAAGGGTTAACACCCCTTCTATAAAACTCAAACCGTTACAGAAACGCAGCCGGACAAATCAACTCTTTTTTTTTTTTTTAGCTTGGGCGACAGAAGAGTTTCTGCAATGAAAGAATTTATGAAGGAGAACAGGAATTATTAAAGAAACTAATATACAAAGAAGTGATAAGACATGGAATGAGATAAAAAAGTTAGCTCAGGATAGAGAAGGATGGAAATTATTTGTCTGTGGTCTATACCTTGACCCAGGGTGAAAAAGCAATGATGATGATGATGACAAATTATTAAATAAGTCTGTTGTCATAATTAAATTATAACTTTATTTAAGAATAAGAAAATGTCAAAAATAAAATGAAAAGGTTTTGACAGTAAAACGTACCTATTTAGTAGTAGTAGTAGTAGTAGTAGTAGTAGTAGTAGTAGTAGTAGTAGTAGTAGTAGTAGTAGTAGTAGTAGTAGTAGTAGTAGTAAGCTTCGCAGTCCGAATGACGCTTGCTGAGACTTGTGTGATTCAGTCATGGTCGATAAGTATAGCTGCTCTCTCCATCCATGTTGTTAATTGTTTCCATTGGTCACGGTCCTGGGCCAGAGTTTTGAGGCTGTCAAGATCTTGTTGTGACTTTAGTACGGAGGACACTGCAATATTTCTTAGTTCTTCAGGGATTAATTCGGCCTCATCTGAATCCAGAAATCTCTGATATGTAGAGAGGTCCTGGTTCAGGGTAGTTGCTATTGATGTTGGTGGTCTCCCTACATATTTGTTGTTGCCATGGAGGAAATATTCTGTCATTGCAGTTTGGGCTGGGATATTATCTTCTCGACGTAAGATGTGACTAAATAGCCTCCATTGCTGTACTTTTATTATTGTACTCAGGCGTTGGACCCCTGTTTTTTTCAAAAAGATCAGTATTTGTACCTATTTAGTAACACATAGACTAAAGACAATACAATACACACAAACTTATTCTCGCCTTCTAGTTGTCTCAAGTTTGCTCTTCTGTTTTCTTGTAGCGGCCTTGGTCTGACTTTTCGTGAAAACAATGTGTGTGGATACGTCTTGACTCTTTACCGAACAAGGCCCAGAAATTATTGAGATCAACTGTGCCTGGGTGGAGTTCCTGACCTCCCATAGTGGGCAGGAAGGTACTTGCTGTGTCTTCTATACTCCTATACATGTTTTCCAGTTGCTTTCTGTCTGTGTCTTGGAATGAGATTACTTGGTTTTGTCTTGGCCCTTGCCGGAGTCCTGGCTGGGAGTGAAACAGTCAAAACCGTAGTTATTGTTTTGGGAGATGATATTTTTTTCCTGTTATTGTTATGTATTATTATATTTGTTATTTTGAATGTATAAAGTAAGCATTTGAGTGTATTCCTCTTTGTTGGATTTTGTGCTTGTGTCCGGATGACACTTATAGGTGATCTCAAACTAAGTACATTGGTGGTATACTCTTGGAATCTACATCTGATCCCTTTTTGTTCCCAGTTCCCCTTTGTCTTCCTTTCACTTGGGTAATTTAATTGAAATTCTAGAACTTTTTACTATACCATTTTCTTCCTTTTTACTGGCGCTGATATAACCTAAATGTGTTGCAAGCGCCGTAAAACCCTTAAAACAAAACAAATCAACTGTGCTTCTTAAATGTATTTTATGCACAAGACTTTACACTACCCTTTTATATCTGGATAGATATTTGAATGAATAAATTTTCATTGTATATTATCACACTCTTTTATGGAGTTATGATTTTACGGCATATGTCGCTTTTTAATTTGTCACCGAAACGGCCAACGTTGAATATATTTATAACAAAGTTTTGGCCTTCTCTGTGTTATATTTAATTTGTCGCTGAACAGGCCAGCATTAAATATTGTATAACACAGTGTTGGCCTTCTCTGTGTTATGCTTTATTGGGACACATAATATGCATAGAAACAGATCTGCCTTCTCTGTTCTAAGATGTTATTGATCTCTTTTAGATCGGACTGGCATTGCATAACTCTGCCTTCTCTGTGCAATGATTTTAGTCACCCGTTTACGGACTTTCACAGTACAGTAACTTGCACAATGCGTTGCTATTTTCCAGCCCGAACATATCTCACACAACCAACCCTGCATTGTTCGAAGAATAGAAAGTGACGATATGCGACCTGCCATGGGTTTATATAACCATGGTGAGTGGTATTCATAGAACGACATTAGAGGCGTTGTCAAAACAAGATAAATACACTGTAGCTCATTGTCTAAGCTTGAATCCCATTGAGCCTTAAGCTCGTTATACAGTAACGTGACAACCACCCCCCCCCCTCACCCACGTTTAAAATCTCTTTTTTTTGTAGTATATTACATGAACATGAATTTTACAAACGGATAATGAGAATTCCTTATGAAATGAATAAGTTAGACGAGATACATATCTCTTAATCTAAGCGGGTCATTATATTCTTGGATATTAATGAAGTTATTTTTCACTTAAATACTTAATAATACTCCAATGAAAAAAAATGGAACAAATGTAAATAGAATGCATTAATTATGATATGCAATTATTGGAAAATTTAAAACAATTAAAGCCTTAGGTCTGAAGGATATACATAATGTTTCATATGATTTTAAGTATGAATAATAAAGATAATGATATTATTTGACTGAAAGACATGAAATATCATTAAAATATGGACGCACATAACTATAGTCAGATTTGTTATTAATGAATGTACCGTGTTTTTCTGTTTTTTCTCAGCTATATTTTATATATAGATTGAGGAGAAAAATTATTAGATAGACAGCAAAGCTTTCTTCACATTCTTTTGTCCAGTTTATTTTGTTTCGCAGTGATTTCTTTGTTAGATTTGTTAAAGGCGTTGCAATATCTGAAAAGTTTGGCACATATTTCCTATAAAACTTTAGGAGACCCAACACTTTTCTAACGCCCTTTTTAGTTTTGGGGGTTTGCAACTGTTTGATTGTTTTCTGTATCGGGTTTTTGGATTAGGGATCCAATTATGTGATCTAAAAATCGTTTATTCTTTACTGGTATTGTTGAAGTGACCCTAATGTCGTGTTCGACAATTGAAGTATGGCTGGTATATCTGTTAGCACACATTGGTGTTTTGTGATTAGTGCTTGCTTCTGTGACGCATCTAACTCGGAGTTAATATTTACGTCATTTATTCATTCATTTTCCCTGTATAATGGGATAGGGGGATGGTGAATCTCGCCTTCATCTTCTTCGCGTTTTCGATTTGAACATTATTGAAAACCGACGCGGGGTTACGTTCAACCTATTGTTTGAGAATGTTGATGTGGAAAGTTTTTGTTTTATCGCCCATTTTAATCACATAGTTTACTCCTGATCTAACTGTAATCATAGGACGACCAAGAGGGGTGGTCAACAACGGGTTTGAAAATAAACAACGTTGTTGAGATGAATAAACAAAAAAATGATTTTGTTTATCCATCTTAACAACGCCACTACCACAATATCTCATTTGTCTGAAGTGTTTCATTCATCCTGTTTTGTTGATAAAGGGGAAATCCGAACGTCCATTTTATCTGTTTTAGTATATTAAATTGAAGCATAAATTCAATTTCACATTGTTATTTATTTCTTCGATCTTCGAGCATTTTTTACATTGAAAAATTCAGAGAACACAAAAGGCAGCGGAGAAAAAACACCTCCAAAAATCTAAACAAAACAAACAAAAAAGTCAAATGTAATTCTGCAAATATTTGTATTTTTTCCATATTCTTCTATAGATACTGTCTATCCTTTTCTGCAATATTTAGACTTTTACTTAACTAATTTGCACAGAACTAAATTTGTTCCAAATACCATATATCGAAATCAAGTATTATTTGTTGTCGTCGTCTTTGCCGCTGTTATCGTCGTCATCTATTTCCTTTTCACAAATTCTACTGATCTCTTCCTTCGGGACTCGCTACACATTGGAATCTGAGAAATAACTGTCTCTTCAAGAAGGATGTTAAAAATGGTCAAGGCATGAGGAATCACGTTTAAGGTACAGCCATCCCCTCCGTCGGTGAGGCAATTCCAGATATTTCCAATTACGGAGCAGGAAGTTGCTGGATCATTTGCCGAAATAATGTTTTCCAAGTTTGCAACAAAAGCCTATTTTTAGAAAATTATAAAAAGAAAACAAAGATCACATCCAAAATCAACATTCCAACCAGACTAGATAATACATTGTTGCTTTATTATTATTGACACATTTCAGGTTGGAATAACTCGAGAGCTATATGTAATATTTCATTAATCAGTTTATTGCCATGTGTGTAGAATTTATTCAAGTTTTGATTGATATACGGTGTAACACAGTGCGTCCTTTGGTAGCTAAGTTATGACGTCATCAGTAGAAAAGGGAATTTCTACATAAATCGCAGTTTATTTTGGCTTTAACTTAACATAACAGAACATAACATATGGCATAGGGCGAATAGGATAAAATCCCTTGAATGCCCTTAATATTAATTGTAATGCTAGAAATCTATTGATTGAAAGATTACAATAATGATACAAGTGGTAAAGATAGTATATCAACTTAAATGTACTCATGTATGGACAGACATATGGACAAACATATATCTTTAACGGTGGCATGCAAAGCACACACACACACACACACGCACACACACAACACACACGCACACATATATCCATACATATAGAAGATAACCATAATAAGGTAACAATGCATAATATTTACATACAAGATTGAAAGCCGTGTCAACAGCAGTGCAAACAAGTATTATTCTTGTCCGACCTGATTCTCGAACTTTGACAGATAACTCCCTGAAAACATTGTCTTCTCAGATGAAGCATCTTTTTACGTGTCCGGCCATGTACATAAACCACGCAACTCACTAAAAGTCAATGTCTGGTGTGAACTGGCCAGGGAAAGAGCGGTCGGTCCTTTCTTTCTTGACGACATGGGAGTGACAACAGCAAACTATCTGGCCATGTCAGAATCATTCGGGGTCCCGCAATTTGATTATCTTTAACCTATCATCTTTTCCCGACAGGATGGAGCTCCCCCTCAGTGGAGTTGAAATGTGAGAGCATATATATATATATATATATATATATATATATATATATATATATATATATAATGAACAGTTCCCAAACCGATGGATTGGCCGAGATTATCCAATTTCCTAGCCTCCAAGATCATCTGATCTAACCCCACTTGACTTTCCTTTTTTATTTTTTATGGGGTGGAGGGGGGGGGGGATATGTGAAGAGCATAGTGTTTAGAACCCCCGTCAGAGACATGCTTGACCTGTAGACAAAAATAAAAGAAGCCCTTCTCTCTGTCACATTACTCATGCTGCAAAAGACGTGGGACCAACTGGAGAGATGCATGCGGCTTGTCATTAATGATGGTGGTCACGTGGATTGCACAAGCACACGATCACACGTATGATATCAGAAAAAAAAATGTTTAAATAAATTTGGATTACTATGTTGAAAACAAAATCGATGTCGATGCAGCTGTTCTTGAGTTATTCCAACCTGAAATGTGTCAATGATTAAAAACAAGTACGCTGAAAATTACGATTATATGTCAAAATTACCCTTTTCTACTGATGACGCCATAGCTCAGCTCCCAAAGGGCGCACAGTGTTAAAACTTATATCAATCAACACTTAAATAATTTCTGCGCCCATAGCAGGAAACCGGTTGATGAATTCTTACATCGCTTTGGAGATATTTAAATCCGAAATGTATCAATAATTTAAACAAAACAAACTCTATAACTTTGCCTACAGAAATCTGTGTCTTAATTTTCATTTTTAAAAATTTAAGTTTTCATATTTATTCTACATATTAATACCGTATATATACGATGCGTTTAAAGGTAAAAGACAAACGGGCATTCGGAAAGGGAGGTTGAGTAACCCTTATGCTATGCTATCAATCTAAGAATTTGATTCAGAACGACAAATGAATTCAGGGATTTTGATGTTCTGACTGTTGTCACCAAGAATGCTCCAATTTATGTATGGAGGTACTCAATTTTAATACGTCTCCAGAATGTTTTTCGTTCTCATGGGTCTATTCTTATGTGGTTCAAACCGTATCTCGGAAATAGATTCCAAAAGTTACATTAGAGAATAAGTATAGTTCCCAGTTTTTTCACCCTAAATTTGAGGTTCCGTTCTGGGCCCACTTCTATATGAACTCTGCTATGTGCATCCACTTAGTAATATGATCGATGATTTTAGAATCAACAAGCATTTATACGCAGATAACACCCAACTGGTTTGTTCTGTCACATTAAAAAGTGAATATAAAGTAATCGAAAGGATTGAGACATGAAAAAAAAGATCAAAGTTTGGATCACTAATAACAATTTAAAACTAAAAGAAGAAAAGACAGAAATTATTAAGTTTGGAAGAATGAATAATACGCCATAAATGTTATCCCAATCTATTGATATTGCTGGTACAAATGTCAACATTTCATCAACCCATGTATTGTATTATATTGTATTGTATTCAATTCTATTGCTATTGTAATTGTATTCTATTCTATTCTATTGCATTGTAGTGTATACTATTGTATTATGTCGTATTGTATTGTATTGATTTCTATTCGATTGTATTATATCGTAATGCATTGTATTGTAATGTATTCAATTGTTTTCTACCGTATTGCATAGTATTGTAATGTATTCTATTGTGTTGTATTCTATTCGATTCTATTGTTTACTTTTCTATTGTAATGTATTGTGTTTTATTGTATTTATTTTATTGTATTCTATCGTCTTGTATTTATTGTATAAGATTGTATTCTATACAATTGTATTCTATCATATTGTATTTTATTGTGTCGCATTGTATTGTATTGCAATGTATTGCATTGTATTCTATCGTATTGTATTGTATTCTATTTTGTCGTAGTGTATTGTATGGTGTTCTATCGTATTGTATTATATTCTATTTATTTCTATTATATTGTATTATATTATATTATACTCTATTGTATTGTATTGTTTTGTTTTGTGTTGTATTCTATTCTATTGTATTCTATCGTGACCTCTCAAATTGACAATATATCAAGTTATTATCATGGGTGTAGAATCACTTTTTGACATCTGGTTTTCATCATCGGTAGACCTATATTAAGTCAATGTCTTGACAATAATTTCACATTGTTTGACCTCTGGATGACCTAAAAGTGAGGTTAAAGTTCCTATCGGTCAATGGTTCATTTGAAAGTTCAAAACTTTTTTCACCAATCTGGAATGAGAATGATCTCGGGACAGGAATAATTTTCAGTAACGATAAAACTGACCTGATCGCATTCATCAGCGCCTGACGTATCGAAGCAGCTTGTTTCGCCGGAAGGTATTTCAAGTTCAATTCTTCTGTCATCATTACACATCCTGTTCAAGGCACCAACCACATTCGTTTCAACAGAGCCCATCAGGTCCTCTCTGCCAAGACACCTTCCCATACAGCGCCGTTCTCCCGCGGCCAATCTACATCCTCGGCCAGACTCCCCGTCATTGACAAATGGGGAAAACTCAGCTCTACACATCCGGAAATTAAATTGGCAGTCCTGACTCGTTGACAAACCAAAGTGGGTTCCAACAATGACGACAACAAGGTAGACAAATGGTGATCCTCGTAGAAAAATCATCGTTAACTTGTTTGAAAATATCTAAATATAGAAAAATATATTATTGAATTGAATAAATTGTTTATTGTCGGTAAAAATGCAAATACATATTACATAATATTCTATATATTAAAACATATTAAGTGGTCCGTTGTTAAATCTTCTGAAGTAGCGTTTCGTCAATCCGCGGATCAACCTCTGATAACTATCTTCATCAGAGCTTTGCGCATCGAATTTTCACGATCATCCTTAGGGACTCCAAAAGCATTTTTCAAATCATACATACAGCAAATATGTTACCTGTTATGGAAAGTACATATAATTCTTAGACTGGTGATATCACAATCAACATGATATGGCAATAGTTCAAACAATGCACCTTTTACACTTCAAATGGACCAAAAAGACCATTTTCAAATCCCGCTAACGGCATAGCTCATAATCCCAAACAACACAAATTTTTTGAATCAAGATTACAGACACTGACAAATCAGCTAATTTTTAAAGGCTGTAACTATCAAAATTTAGAAATTATTGCATTAAAATGCGAAAAAAATCTCATTTGCGCAATATTCGAAAATGACCTAAAATTTGCAAAAATAACCAATTTTTCAAAATTCATTAAGAATTCAAATAAAGCCACATATAAGATATAAAAAAGCCAAAAATAAGCACTATTGAAGAAAATAAATGAATTAACCGAAATTGGCATCAACCAAAATATCATTGATTCAAATTTGATATTGGAAAAAGTGAGGAAATACAAAGAATTTTAATAATTCACAAAAAATTAAAGCATGCGGTTACAGAAATAGAGAGGTAAAATTGAGGTATTTGTTATCAGTACTATTAACTAAACACAATTTAAAATTATAGCAAAAGAAAGATCTTCTTTGGCCGTTATTTGGTACCACTTGTGAATAAATCCAATCATTGGGGTGGTTCAACCTCCATGGAGAGTGCCAGAGATGTAAAATTTGGCCATCAGATCACCGTAATTTCAGACGAAAGGTCTCTAAAGCCAATCAATTTTACCTATATTCCCAGCAACACTGATCAAGCAAATAATAAATTTTTAGAAAGAAGAAAAAATAGTACTCTTAAACTGTACTAAGATATATTCCTAGCTTAATTATAAAGCAAATGCCGGCAGTTTTAAAAGACCAATATTTCGAGAAATAAATGCCGCTGACATCAAAATCGCGCGTTTTGGAATAGATACAATCTAAACTTTGATGCCTCTTTAGAGGATTGATCAAAGTGTTTTGAATAGGAAATTGGATAATAATAGTAATACTGTTTGGAGGTGATGGATCACATATATTTTAAAATCTTGGTTAATTCACGTAATCTTAAAAACTTAAAGCCAACTTACCGCGTAGTTGAAAGATGACGCAATTGTAACCCACCAGAGCTTTTACAATTACAAGGTATCACGATAGTCACACATTTTATATACATTTTTCTTTTTTTTTAAATATACAACTTTTGCCTTTAGATAGAGCAATTTCTACTAAATGTGATCAAAGCGCTTTACAATTGGTCAAAAACTAACAGCGACAATTAATATGCAGGATGATACATCACATTATGAAGAGGCTTTTACAATTTTTTCCTTTTTTTTTCAGACTGAGTTAACATTGTTACCAACTTTGAACTCATTTTAACCAAATAACTGCTATATTATCGGGGGGAAAAAACGTATTTAAAAACTTGGCCAGAAAACTCGTCCTTCACATATCGACCGATTCAAATGACGCTCATCTTGGCAAAAACTCTGAAACCTGCGGACTTCGCGAAATCCCCAGGTTTGAGAGTTTTTGCCAAGATGAGTGTCATTTAAATCGATTCATATTTGAAAGACGCTTTTCAAGCCACATTCTTAAATACGTGTTTTTTCAGAGTACGATTGATTACTGGTGAACACAAGTAACATGTGTGTGTGTGTGTGTGTGTTTGTGTTTGTGTTTGTGTGTGTGTTTGTGTAGATATAAAAGACCTTTCCAAGGACTCAACTTTGCCTGTAGCCTATCAATAAATAATGTGTATTGGAACACAACAGGGTTTTAACTATTTTGTTTTTCATCTTACCTCTTCCTCGGTGTCAGAATAGGCAGCACCAGAATAAAGTGACATGGTTTGATGGTGACTAATTTTATAGGCCCTCTTAGACTGTTTTAAGGTCAATTGGTAGAGATGGCGGGATAAATATAATAGGAACACTTAACTGACTTTACAATTATCATGACGGTGGTGGTGGCGGCGGTGGCAGTGTTGGTGATGTTGTTGGTGGTGATGGTGATGAGTATGGTGGTAGCAGCTTCTAATGGCGTATCACTACTATGTTATGGTGATCAATCCAGGGCCCATTGTTTTAATAAGCGGACTAGACATAGTTCTTTACTTTTCTAGTAAATGACTTTCTAGTCTTAAACCGAAGAGAAACTAGTGACAAAAAAAAACAACAAATTTTGTATGAACGGTTTCTAGTCTCTGACGAGCTAGATCATGCCTAGAACAGAAGTGTAAGAGGGTTGTAAGGACGTCAACTAATTCAGTTATTTTGTGATGCAAAAACATCAAGCTCTCTAGTACACGATGGCAGGTAAGATACCAGTCTTCATATTTTCAACGCAAAAGATTTCCAAAGAGAAAATTAGCAACACAGATATATTCCATTCAGTTTTATGTTTGAACTTATTTTTATGACAGCCACATGATGAATCAAGTCGCGTGATATTGACTATCGATTGTTAATTCTATATTTAGGTCAATAAAAGTTTCATTGAAACTTTTTTTTTTTTTTTTACTATTTTTTTTTGTTTCTTTGATTTTTGTTTGTTTTTTTTAATTGTTTTTTTTGGGTGGGGGGGGGGGGGGTCCTTTTATTTGTTTTGTTTTGTTTTGAAGGGGAGGGGGGGGTCTTTGAAAGTGAACCCTTCGACTTCGAGTCTCCGTTCACTCGCAACTCGCGAGCCCGATTAAATCGGATTGTCTTTAGTCTTTACTCACGGAAAGGTGTACTTTCTCCGATCTGAACTTTTCTTACAGTTTTTTAAAATCCGGTGTCAATAGCAACAGGCCAAGTTTGCTTCCGTCATTTGTAACTGACAGATCAGATTTTCCTTCCGAATCGAAGCTCTCCAAATATCACGACAGCCATACCATACTAACATTCCAAGATATATCAAAGTTAGATCAAAGCTGGAATATGCCATCTGCATATGGTATCCGAAGTTTGAGGGAGACAACGACTGTTTGGAAAGAGTGCAAAGGAGAGCAACAAGACTTATCACACACCTGAAAGACAAAACCTACTGTAAGAGATTGAAAGAATTAAATCTCCCGACCTTAGATTACATGAGAAGAAGAGGAGATATGATCCAAACATATAAAATAGTAAAGGAAATAGACAGGGTAGAGGCATGATTTCGTAAACCAAACAAGAACATTCAGACACGAGGAAACAGCAAGAAACTGGAAAAAGAACGTTTTAAAACAAATGAAAGAAGGAACTTTTTTTCATCTAGAATTGTTAATAACTGGAATAAACTGCAAGAAACCACAGTATCAGCAAAAAAAATTGAATAAATTCAAAGCAGAGTTGGAGATAAGCAACATCCTAGGAAACAAGTTCAATTATAAAAATTGGTCCAATCATTAATAGATGAGGAGGAGCGAAGGAGACTACACCAAGTCTAAAAGCTCTATACAGAGGTATCCAGGTATCCAGGTATATCTGTCCTTCTAACTCCTTCTAAGAAGAAGAAGAAGAAGAAGAAGAAGAAGAAGAAGAAGAAGAAGAAGAAGAAGAAGAAGAAGAAGAGTGTACATTTATATAGAGCCAACACCTTTTGAATATGAGCTCAAGGCGCTTAAGAAGGAATAAAAATGAACAAAGACAGGAACTAAAGCTCATCGCCTAAACATTGTCATCACGACATATTGTGTGAAACTATAAAATGTAATTTATTTTTTCAGTTCATTCCGTTTCAGATAGTTGGACCATCGGTATCAATATCCTTATTTGACGTGCCATTGACTAAATCTTCTACCCTTTGTGTTCTTTATACGAACTCTATATTTACCTATTTACCTGTTGCCATAAAGACCTTCTCCACAACTTACTTAATTCTCTGTGCATGTGGTGTTTCATAAAATAAAAATTAATTGAGCATTTATACAGGGCAATATCCACGATGTTGCTCAAAACGCTTTATAAGGGGTCCCTGGACAACAGCAACACTTAACATGTAGACGGGACATAACGTCTGTTAGGCGATATTGCTATTTTTCGGACAGAGACAACGCTATTAACGACCAGGTACTCATTTTACGCATGAGTACGGTGAGAGAATGTTAGTAAAGAGCCTTTTCCAAGGACTCAACTATGCGCTGAGTGAGGCTCGAACCCAGGACCTTCCGATCCGTCTTACCACTGGACCACATGTATCAAGACATAAGGCCAACAGGTAAGCACTAGTGACTCATATTCTCCGTCAGCTTCCAAACCTCCTCCTCCCCACCCCTACCCCCAAGTCCAACCAAAGAATGTCATATCTCTATCTCCCGATCCTTGTCTTCAGTGGCATTCCCTTATTGCGATTTCCCTGCGGTGTCAATCTAAATGCTGTTTTCGGGATTGTTCCAAACTTATACTGAGTACTAAGGATACCCACCTGGATGATAAAAAAGTGTGTGTGTGTGGGGGGGGGGGGGGGCATTTTCTATCCTTTCCTACTGCCGTTACTCCCACTGATCGCGACAACATAGAACTTTAGCTAATCGCTATAACGAATATAAATTGTTTTTTATATGGTGTAAAATAGCCCAATATAAACTACGGCCATTCCAAACTTACAAAACTATCAAGCTCCAAACTATAAACAGGTTGTCCTGAACTGAATAGACTTTAGCAAATATCAAGGCAATTACAAATCATTGGGCAATTTATCTCTATGGCATTAGTAAGTACAACTGTTATAATTTTCAAAGCGAGGGATTCATTCTTTTGTCAGAACCGTCAATGGTAGAATTGTTTTCCACTTGGAAAATATTAGTAGCCTCTTTCTATTTTTGTTTTTTAGTTGTTTTCGATTATATAGTCATCAACAGTATATTATTATATCTGGCGAAATCAATAGTAGGAAATGACCTTTAAAATGTTGCATAATTTGAACATCTGTATATTATTTGCAATCCTTTGTCTCGAACCTGGTTACCTTCCAAAGCCCACAAAATCCTCCCCCCCCCCCTCCCCCAGAAAAAAACCCGAAAAGAAAAAGAACCAAACAAAAATTTCTAAAACCTCTTTTAGTAACTGTCACAATACGCGTGCTTTACTACTCCCATTCTCCGGGTACGCCTTTTAAGGAATTGTGTAATAACACAAAAAGCAATAAAAACTTGAGCTTTTATATAGATCAATATTCACTAATATCCACGTGCTTAAAGCGCTTTCCAAACGTTTCCTAGCCACATACCAAATGTAGGACGAGACATGACGTATGTTAAGTGATGTTACAATTTTTCGGACAGAGATAACGCTGTTAACAGTTAGGTACTCATTTTACACATGAGTAAGGTGAGAGAATGTGAGTAAAGACCCTTTACCAAGGAGTCAACAATGCGGCGCTGGGGACTTGAATTCAGGACTTTCTGATCCAAGGCCAAGTTTCTTACCACAAGACCACAAAGCCGCACAGAAAAAAGCAAGTAATCATAATGATAATAATAATAATAATAATAATAATAATAATAATAATAATAATAATAATAATAATAATAATAATAATATTAACAATAGTACCCTACTACTATTACTACTACCACGACTACTACTATTACTACTGCTACTACTACTACTACTACTACTACTACTACTACTACTACTACTACTACTACTATTACTACTACTACTACTACTACTACTACTACCTAGTAGTAGTAGTAGTAGTAGTAGTAGTAGTAGTAGTAGTAGTAGTAGTAGTAGTAGTAGTAGTAGTAGCAGTAGTGTGAGTAATGATAATATATAGTAATAGTACCTTTTTTTTTTTTTGAGAGATGATATGCAAATTATTTTTATACTACTATTATAGTTATTAATTAGCGGCCATGTGGTCTAGCGGTATGACCCTCCTCTTGGGATCGGGTTCCGCTCTGAGCATAGTGAGTCCCTGGAAAATGCTCTTTACTCACATTTACTCACTGTAGTCAGGCATAAAATGAGTACCTGGTCTTTAACGGTGTTGAGTCTGTCGGGAAAAAATGGTATCGCCTCACGTCTCATCCTACATGTTGTTATCGACTAGGGCCCCCTTGTAAAGCGCTTTGAGCACATTTAGTGGCTATTGCCCTATAAAACCTGAAATTTTATTTGTTTCTTTGTTTTTTGTTTGTTTTGTTGTTTTGTTTTTCTTCTTTTCTTTTTTTTTTAATTGTAAACGTTTTGATGTGTCCATTAAGTGGGACCTTTGCTTGGGCTGGCTGGTACTTTTAGATAATGTCGAAATGGGCGCATCAGTGGATTACTCGTGGACAGATCTGTTCCCTATTTGAATCAGGACCCCTTGTCTTTCTTTTTCTTTGGTGCTCCATATCTACGTTTCTCTCTATTATCCTTCTTCTTACTGGCGCCGAAATGACCTTATTGTAATAACGTCGCAGCGCCGTAAAATCCCTAACCGCCGCCCACCACCCCCCTCCCCCCTCCCCAGGCCCCAGAAAAAAACCCAACGAAACAAGGCAGAATATATATATATATATATATATATATATATATATTATATATATATATATATTCTGTTTATATAATTTATTATAAATAATAAGAACTGCGACCGTTTTCAACCATTTAACCGCTTGTTACGACTGCAAAATACTGTT
>NC_088361.1:87445811-87513311 GCF_034508935.2 Berghia stephanieae | reverse complement strand
AAATCATAAAGTCGGCTTTCTTGTAATTTAGGCACTGTTGTAAAATTATGTAGGTTATGACGGTATATGAGATGTTCAAAGCAAATACCTGAACTATGCTGCAACAGTAAAGCATGCCACAAGCATCCAATCAACCTTGTGTTTACACATTGCTTAACAGCAGACTGGAGAGGGCTCGCGAATAAAATGCAAGCTGTTTACTCTGAAAGGAATGTCTAGGGAGACCACAACCATGGTGTTCTTCGCCAAAGCGCCCATTTCTTTTTTTTTTCTTTTTTTCAGGAAACCATATCTATGTCCAAGGAAACTATGATTGTGGTCTTTCTGCGTGTATTTTTCTTCTGGCTGAGCGGGATTACAACTTTTTTTTTTCTGCGTGTCAAATCAAAAAATTAGATTCAATTTCGTTTCTCTGTATTATCTCGTCCCTCGGATGATCTTTTGTCAAACTACTACTACTACTACTACTACTAATACAACTACTACTACACTACTACTACTACTACTACTACTACTACTACTACTACTACTACTACTACTACTACTACTACTACTACTACTACTACCACGAATACTAGATACTAATGCTACTACTACTACTACTACTACTACTACTACTACTACTACTACTACTACTACTACTACTACTACTAGATACTACTACTGTTACAGTAAAGGTTGTTCACAATTATCTTATTAAATTTTATTTTATTAAGAACTGAATTCATCTCACTCCAGTTATATTTCGGTAGGCTTAGATAAACTTTACCTTCTAATATTAGATCGTCTTTCCTTGTATAGCCTTCCCTCGAATTAATTTCTAATTAGTGAATACTTTTCGTTCTACATTCTGTCACGTAGCCACTTATTATAAAAGCTGATCGGTCTAACATTCTACACTCACTTCTCTCTACAATCCATGCCGGACGGCCAGTCGCTCCATTCCTCATATATATTTGAAGATTTTTATCTTTTGGTACTTTGTGGATATTTTATCTCCACCATCAAGACGCCGGAGCTTTTACCTTTGACTGTATAATCTTCAAGGATCAAACATGAGACCGCTGTCGAAGAACAAACAATAACCCCTTCCCAACTACCTGGAAGTGGAACTTTATGAGCCTGAGCCTGTTATCGGAGGAATATAGAACCCACGCCTGTCAACTGCCTGGAAACGTAACCTTACGAACCTGACATATCATCATAAGTTACGTAATATATTCACTTTTCTATTCGTAACTACCACAATCACTATTTATCCCTTTTAATCAAATTTCATCTTTCTTTTTATTTCATCTTAAACAAATCGTTAATTGTTTATCATTTATAGTAACTAGTAAATTCTGGGGCCTCATTCTACATATCTTTATGCATAGTCGAGTAGCTCTTTACTCACTTGAGACCATGACATTTTGGAGGGGACACATATAAAGAATTGGATTTATTTAGTTACATATATCTATTTCATCTAACTTTAAAGTTTAAATTGTAAAGCTCTTAATTGCCCCACTTGATCATATTTTAATTGAACTCCCTATTTACAGGATTATTTTTTTTCTTTTTTTATTTCTTCATTTAAATGGAATAACAATTTATCCATTCATTCTTTCATATTGAATAGCATTTTATTAATTCATTCCTTCATTCATTTATTCATTTATAAATTATTCATTCATTCATTGTTCATTCATTTATTCATTCATTCATTCATTCATCCATTCATTCGTTTATTCACTCATTTGTCCAATCATTCATACATTTATTCCTCCCTTCATTCGTTCATTCATACATTATCCATTCATTCATTCATCTATTCACTCAGTTATTCATTCATTCATTCATTCCTTGTCCACTTTGTTATTATATCACTCATTTCATTTTGTTGTTTGCCTCATTCATGAATTGTTTTCAATATGTTTACATTCCATAACGATTCATTCACCTATCATCCAATCACTCAGTGTTGTGAACATATTTTGTAACTATTGTAAATCTTACGATATTTTATTGTTTTGTATTTCAGACATCACTGTTAAACACTCTTCAATGCCTAATTACAATTGTTGAACAACCATTGAACAAGAGAGAGGTCCCAGCCACGAACTGAGTCGGTAAATATATCCTTCATTATTCTCTTTTACATGAGTTGGGCATCACATAGTAACTATAGACATCGTGATTTGTTTTGCATAGTGATTTGTTTTAAATACATTTTTGACATATTACTGTTACCGAAAACCACTTATATATTATGTTCTGAAAAGTGAGTCTTTAAAAAAAAAAAAGAGGAGTCTACTGGCCGTCGTGTTATATTTAGTGATAAATAACTTGGGATTATTTTGGCATCCTGTTATTGTTATTACACTCTAGTATATTAGCGTCTAGTACACTCTAGTATATTAGCGTCGTTCGACAAATGGATGATGTCAAGTCTGCAAAGATAGATCATCATCAAGCCCTACTGCAACCTCCTCGTGGTGTCGAACGGTAACAGGTCAAGCTGGCCAACTGCAGAGGGCGACAAGAATAGGCAATGGCAAACCATTCTTGTAACTTTGCCGAGTTAACTGCATGAATAAGTCCAAAAAGTTAAACGGTGACAGCGTAAAGGGGAGCATGTTTTCACGGAAGACTGCTGCCTCGCTCGGTTGGGAGCGTGATGTTCGTCAGGTCACACCGAACCGTCAGCCAGTTACTAGGCGAAATAAATTTAACAAATGTGACAAAACCAAAATTGGGACATGGAATGTCAGGACCTGTGCCCAAAAAGGAAAACTAAACAACATTCTAAAAGAAATGAAACGGCTCCAAATAAATATTCTTGGCCTGGCAGAGATGAGATGGAAAGAGCAGGGAACCATGTCAAAACAAGAAAACAACACGACATATAAGATCATATGGAGTGGTAGAACCTCTTTCCAAAAAGGAGTAGGGATGATCTTAGACCAACAATCAACCAAATTTTACAAAGGGCACGTAGCAATCTCAGACAGAGTTTTGCTGGTTAAGCTAAGAGGACCTGTAGTTGACACCAATATTATTCAAGTTTATGCACCAACAGAAGAGGCGACAGATGCAGATATGACAGAGTTTTACCATTCACTAGACAAAGCAAAACGAATGTGTAAATCACAAGAAGTCTTTATGGTAATGGGGGACCTAAATGCTAAGATTGGCAGAGGCAGAGATGGTGACATAATCGGACCACATGGACTCGGAGACAGAAATGAACGAGGAAACATCTGGGCAGATTGGTGTAGAACAAATAAATTAATGATTTCAAACACCTGGTTTCAACAACACCCAAGAAGAACCTGGACATGGCAATCACCAGGGGACAGAGCAAGGAACCAGATAGACTTTATAGCAGTATCATCAAGATTCAGAAATGGCATATTAAATTGCAAAACCTACCCAGGCGCCGATGTAGACAGTGACCATGTCCCAGTTGTTTGTACAGTAAGGATAAAGTTTAAAGCTATTCAGAGAACAGCTGGTAGAATAAAGAGGGATTACAGGTTATGCAAAGACAATGGCATACAAACAAAAATGAGAGAAGAATTTGAAAATGCACTCATGATACAAAGCCAAAGTGAACCTGATAACGAAAAATGTGAAAAACAATTTGATATATTCCAAAAGTGTGTCAAAGCAACTGCAGAAAAGCATTTACCAATAGCTCAAATAAAGAGCAAAAAGGAATGGATGACAAATAAAATTCTAAACCTATTTGAAGAAAGAAGAAAATGCAACAGAGGGTCTGCAGAATACCAAACATTGAACAACCACATTAAATCCAAATGCATCGAGGCACACGAGAACTATCTAGACTGGAAATGCTGCGAAATCGAAAGAGAATACAAACCCAACCCCCAACAAGCTCACCAAAGAATAAAAGAACTATCAGGGAAAAGGAAAAGCAAAGCAGCAGGAAGTTGTATCCAAAACAAACAAGGGGAACTGCTATTTGAAGAACAACATATAGAAAGCCGATGGGTAGAATACATAGGCGAACTGTACAATGATCCAAATAGAAATGAACCACCACTGAAATTCAAAGAACCATTAAGCGGACCAAACATCACCAAAAGTGAAATTGAACATGCCATGGAACGAATGAGGGATGGTAAAGCAACAGGCCCTGATGAAATATCTGTAGAGGTATTAAAAAGCCTAGGAGATCTAGCAATTGATGAACTTCACATATTATTCAACAATATATACAACACTGGGAAAATTCCAGAAGATCTCTGTAACTCTATTTTCATAGCAATACCAAAGAAAGCAGGTGCAGTCAGATGCGAAAATTTTAGAACTATAAGTTTAATAAGCCACATCAACAAAATACTGTTGCGTATAATTATCAACAGGCTAAGGAATAAGATTAACCCCGAAATCGCAGAAGAACAATATGGATTCCAACCTGACAGAGGGACAAGGAACGCAATATACCTCCTCCGTGTTTTAAGTGAAAGAGCTATACAGGTTCAGACCCCACTATACCTCTGTTTTGTCGACTACAAAAAAGCTTTTGATAGAGTACGCCACGAAGAAATACTAAAACAACTGCACTCCATTAGCGCTGATGAGAAAGACCTCAGACTCATGCAAACATTATACTACACCCAGCAGGCATCTATCAAAATCGGAAACTCTACAGGAAATTCCATTCCTATTAAGAAAGGAGTCCGTCAAGGGTGTGTTGCCTCACCAGATCTGTTTAATCTATACCAAGAAACAATCATGAGGGGCATAACTAATATGGAGGGAATAAAAGTAGGAGGTCACAACATAAATAATATAAGATACGCAGACGATACGGTACTCATTGCAACATCAGAAATCCAACTTCAAAAGATTGTTGACAAAGTGGTAGTAGATAGTGAAGCCAAGGGAATGGAAGTGAATATCACCAAAATGGAATGCATGGTAATACAGAAAAACCCCGAAAACAACAACACCTGCAACATAACGATTCACGGCGAGCAACTTACCAACGTAGAAAGTTTTAAATACCTAGGTTCAATAGTGACAACAGATGGAATATGTAACCGAGACATACGAGCAAGAATAACTCAAGCCAAACAGGCCTTCATGGACCTGAGAAACATTTTGAAAAACAAACAGATGTCGTTCGGGATTAGATTCCGAGTCTTGAAGTGCTACGTGTGGCCAATCTTGTTATACGGATGCGAAAGCTGGACTACAAATGCAGAAACACAAAAGAACATTGAAGCTTTTGAAATGTGGTGTTTGAGAAGGATGCAGAGAATATCGTATACTGCACACAAAACGAACGAAGAAGTGCTAAAACAAACATACCAGCAAAGGAAACTAATGCCCTTAATAGCGGATCGACAACTATCCTTTTTCGGACACATAGTAAGGAAAGATAAGAATGAATACCTGGCAAGTTGTGGAAAAATACCTGATAAACGCGCCCGGGGGAGACAAAGAAAAACATTCATAGACCAACTGAAGGGCTTCACCAACCTAATAATCCAAGAGCTGTTTGAAAAAGCAAGAGACAGGAAGGAATGGAGAGAGATAATTCATGCAGTATCCGAAGCCTGGACCAGGCATGGAACCTAGAAGAAGAAGATATTAGCGTCATTGCGAATAATTGTACACAAACTAACGACGAGTCACACACATTGGTGATAAATTTTTCGTAGTAACATAGTTTAGAATACACGCGATTGACACATTGTTATTGACACAAGTCATAATAACTCCGCATTGTATTGACACATTGCTTTATAAGATATAACGATAAAAGGCATCAAATTCAACATACATAATAAGTTGAAATAAGAGAGAGAGAGATTTCTAAAAATAGAACAGTTCATTCCAGTAAGTGTAAATAAATAAAACAGTCAGTAACAGTATCCTGTCAATATAATATCTATAAAATATCGTACCTAATTTATTGCAACATGGAACCATATAAAAGATACTTAAGTCTCGCAAAGGACTTAGAAATACCCCGGGAAAGAATATTTTCATGGTGCGAAGAGAAAGTAAAAGAAGAAAAAGAACATGAAGAAAGAATTCGTAGAGAAGAAAATGAAGAAAGAATTCGTAGAGAGGAAAATGAAGAAAGAATTAGTAGAGAAGAAAAGGAAGAAAGAATTCGTAGAGCAGAAAAAGAACGAGAAGAAAGTCCAAGAAAGGGAACTAAAAAGACAGATAGCTTTAGCAGAAGAAACCAAAAGGACCCAAATGATGCTAGAAATTGAAAAAACAAAAACCGGTCATGAAAGAAAACATAATAATGGTGATGAATTTTTCGTGAAACTTCCACGCATGCCAACCTACGATGAACGCTCAGACTGTCTAGAATCCTTCTTACACCGATTCGAAGTTCAGGCTAAAGGTTATCGTTGGCCGGAAAGCAAATGGGACACAGCCTTGATTAACTGCTTATCTGGAGAACCGCTGAAAGTTTTCTATACCTTAACAACTGAAGATGCAGATGACTATGGCAAAATTAAAGACGCTCTACTTAAAAGATTTAGATTAACGGAAGATGGTTACCAAGAAAGGTTCCACACTGCAAAACCGGAAAGTGGAGAAGACTTTAATACATTCGTGAACCGAATTACTCAATTTTTAAATCGATGGCTTGAGTTGGCAAACGTAAAACAAGTTGCAGGCCTTTACTATCTAACGCTGAAGAATCGAATCTATCAAGCTTGTAACCCAGATTTAGTCGCATTCTTTAAAGAGAGAAAGCCAGAAAACTTGGACAAATTAAAAATCTACACAGAAAACTTTAACAGCGCACATCCATTGACACCCCTTAGCAGAACATTAAAGGAACCATACTACACTGCCGCTGCTCAGAGTCTATGTACACCTAAAGTTCAATACTCAAATAGAACGAGCAGATCAATCACTAGGAACACGCAAGTGAAACAGGATGACCATAGTAACAAACCATGGAACAAACAGTTCAATAGAGACCATAGCCGACCCTATCAAAACAAAACTTAATAGCACTGACAATAAGAGTATAAGAAAACCAACAAACCTATGATTAAATGTCAATATTGTGGAATGAAAGGCCACACAGCAGACAAATGTTACAAAATCGTGGGATATCCAAAAGAAACTGCAAATGCATCACTCCAAACCAGTGTAAATAATCAGACACAAGTAATCTCAGGAGAAAATATAAATGTGTATTGCGTGAAAGGTATGTCACTTTTAACACAAACTCACAAGTCAGGATCGCTATTTTTTTGTGAAGGCAAAGCTAATGGAACTGATTGCAAAATATTGAGAGACACGGGATGCAGTACAGTAGGAATAAAAGCATCTTTGATCAACGACGAAGACAAAACTGGAAAAACGGTACAATGTATCACATTCAGTGGCACAGTCGAAACCTTTGAAACAGCTAATGTGTACATAGAAACCCCATACTATACAGGAATAGTAGAATGCTGTATACTTCTCAACCCCGTCGCTGATGTTATTGTTGACAATATAAAAGGTCTTAAAGAAAACCCAACAGATGTGACAGAATGGTCATTAACTCAAGAAACAGCTTGTCTAGCAGAAACAAGAAATATGACTAGGATAACAAAGAAGCCAATGACTATTTCTCTTGAACCACAACAATTTGACAGGAACACGTTCATTGAAGAACAGAAAAAGGACCCGACTTTAACATCATATTTCAATATCGCAAACAAAGGGACGAAATCAAAAGTTGAATACATTATCGAAAAAGATATTCTGTTCAGGTTGCATAGGAAAAGAAACAAGATGGCTAACCAGCTGGTCACGCCGAGTATTTACAGAAACAAAATCCTTGGAATAGCGCACGATTCAATAACTTCTGGACATCTTGGGAGCTCTTCCACATTGAAGAGAATATCCGAGAATTTCACATGGCCTGGAATTACTAAAGACGTCCGAGAATATGTGAAATCATGTGACATATGCCAAAGAAGAGTCGCAAAAGGCAGAATACCGAGATTGCCATTAGAGACAACCCCAGTTATTGAAAAAGTTTTTCAAAAAGTTGCAATTGACATTATAGGCCCTTTAACAAAATCAGATAGAAACCATACGCACATACTAACACTAGTCGATTACGCAAAACCAAGTGGCCAGAAGCGATAGCACTGAAATCAACTACATCGGATCACATAGCTGAAGCATTGATGACAATTTTTACTAGATTAGGCATACCAAATGAGATACTGTCGGACAATGGACCCCAATTTACATCACATATGATGCATGAAACAATGAAACTCATGGGAATCCAGCACTCATTCACAACTCCCTACCACCCCCAAGCAAATGGTCTTTGTGAAAGATTTAATGGCACTCGGAAGAATATGTTAAGAAAAGTGTCAGCAGAAAAACCAGATGATTGGGACAGATACTTACCAGCAATCCTATTTGCATATAGAGAAATACCCCAAGAATCGACAGGCTACTCCCCATTTGAGTTGATGTATGGACGATCACCTCGCGGCCCGATCAACGTAGTAGCCGATATTTGTAAAGGGAATGAGGAGGACAGTAATGAAATTATGTTTGCTTACGAATATGTAAGAAACCTGAAAGACAGAATATAGGACACGTGTAAGTAGCACAGGAATCCGTCAGTAAAAAAGCAGAGAAATACAAAGAACACTCTGATCGTAAAAGCAAATCAAGAAAATTTGAGATTGGTGACAATGTGTTAATACTCTTACCCGATGACTCGAGTAAACGTTTAGCTACATGGAAAGGACCATTCAAAATAACAGCAGTAAAATCTAATGTTAATTACGAGATTCAAATTAACAACACAACAAAGACATTCCATGCAAATATGCTAAAAAATATTTTGATAGAGACAGTGTCGCAACCTATGTTTACGAATATCAAAGCTTCAAATGCAGGATTAATCATACCGTTGGTCATGGGACACAGACACGCGAGACAGAAAAACAAACAAAAATCGCACAATTGCAACCACCTAAGACAAAAAAAAAAGAAGTACGCAAAGTACTTGGGCTCCTAAATTTTTACAGGAAATACATTTACAACTTCGCGCACATCGCGACACCACTAACAAATCTGACAAAGAAAGGGTCACCGAACAAAATTGTTTGGACAGAAGCGTGTCAGAATAGCTTTAATCAATTAAAGGCATTACTCTGTTCAGAACCAATTCTTAAATTACCCGACATGTCAAAAGAATTTGTTGTAAGAACTGACGCGTCTGATAAGGGTATCGCAGGCGTACTATTACAGGAGCATGAGGGAACTCTAATGCCTTGCTTATAGATAGAATGCGCTTGGCCAAGGAGTTCACAACATTGCCATCCGGAAGTATAACGGACCAACACACAACTCTGTGTAACCATGAACTTTTATAGTCTGGTTAATACAGTTTAGTGAGAACAACTCACAAACGCGGATGGCAAAAACAATAACAAAGGCTTGAGTGACGTCATCTTCGAACTATCTATATGCAAGCAGAAAATTATTGGACAGAGAATCACGGTACTCTGTAATAGAGCGTGAAGGACTGGTCATCGTCTTTGCTTTAACGACATTCAGTAGATATCTACTGCTAAAAGAGTTTGTGGTCGAAACGGACCATAAACCACTCACGTGCATAAGAAATAACAAAATGAATAACAGTAGAGTACTAAGATGGAGTTTGTTTTTGCAAAATTATACTTTCAGTATCTCTCACATACCAGGCTGTGAAAATATTCACGCCGACCTACTTTCTCGATTAGTGTAACCACGTGAGAAGGGTATAACAACCCAACTATCTCTCATGCATACTGTTAGTTACCTCGCAAATTATGCCAAATCAGAACGCACAATTTCGATAATTTTTTTTGTAAACATGATGACCCAACTTAATGTAACATTGAGTATTGTTTGGATATATATACCATACCCATTCATGATTTGGGAAATCTTCTCTATATCTATTATTGTGACGAATTTTCACTCATTAATGATTAATAATAGAAATGTCAATATTGATTTTACATTTTCATTCATTTCATTCAGTAAATTACCTTCATATCATCGACTTAAATCATGCTTCATTGCCATCACTATTGTTTATCACAATGATTTGTAATCACATTGCCATCATGTTGTTCATCACAATGATTTGTAATCACAATCTTTCATTGTTATTGTCACCCATTCATATACCTACGTTAGTATAAACATTACCATGTCTAGTTAATAAATAATTTAATTGTAGCACAAATCATAACAATGGATTAACGCTAGAGTATCATGATAGTAAATTTACTTCCGTTTGTAAAATCTGTCTTTCCCATCATGGTAAAAGAGGGTAACCGTGGGTGGGGGGGGGGGGTCACAGTAAAGGTTGTTCACAATTATCTTATTAAATTTTATTTTATTAAGAACTGAATTCATCTCACTCCAGTTATATTTCGGTAGGCTTAGATAAACTTCACCTTCTAATATTAGATAGTCTTTCCTTTTATAGCCTTCCTTCGAATTAATTTCTAATTAGTGAATACTTTTCGTTCTACATTCTGTCACGTAGCCACTTATTATAAAAGCTGATAGGTCTAACATTCTACACTCACTTCTCTCTACAATCCATGCCGGACGGCCAGTCGCTCCATTCCTCATATATATTTGAAGATTTTTATCTTTTGGTACTTTGTGGATATTTTATCTCCACCATCAAGACGCCGGAGCTTTTACCTTTGACTTTATAATCTTCAAGGATCAAACCTGAGCCCGCTGTCGAAGAACTATACAATAACCCCTTCCCAACTACCTGGAAGTGGAACTTTATGAGCCTGAGCCAAGGCCGTCTATATAGCACTATATAGAAGGCCTTGCCTGAGCCCGTTATCGGAGGAATATAGAACCCACGCCTGTCAACTGCCTGGAAACGTAACCTTACGAACCTGACTCACTATTTATCACTTTTAATTAAATTTCATCTTTCTTTTTCTTTCATCTTAAACAAATCGTTAATTGTTTTTCATTTATAGTAACTAGTAAATTCTGGGGCCTCATTCTACATATCTTTATGCATAGTCGAGTAGCTCTTTACTCACTTGAGACCATGACAACTACATACCACCACTACTACTACTACTACTACTACTACTACTACTACTACTACTACTACTACTACTACTACTACTACTACTACTGTTACTAATACTGCTATAACTACCACTACAACCACCACTGCAACCACCACCACCACCATCACTACTATAGTCAGATTTTTTTATTAATGGCGCGTGGTTTTCTTTTTTTTTTTTTCATCTCAGCTCCCTCTATGAAAAGTTGTTGTTTTTGTTGAACACATATAGACGTCTACATATTTGTGGAAACACTGTATCATAAATTGATGAATTTCTACTTTTGACCAGTATACATTCAATTTATGTCATCCTCTTTGGTATAGATAAATATTGCCATTCGTCCCTTCATATTCAGAAGCTATAATTATGTCATTTAAGTTTAAATTAACCGAACATTCCATTTTAAGGAATTTCTTAAATGGATAAGTGGAAAATTCATAATTGTGATACTGTAAATCATATATGGGTTCCGATCCTTACCAGTTATCTATTTTAATTCATATAGCTGTAATAAGCGAAGTCCTATTGTTTTAAAATTGAAGAAAAAATATCTGGGTGGGGATCCTGACCTCTCATAGCGGGCAGGGAGGTACATACTGCGTCTTCTATCCCCTTATATCTGTTTTCCAACATGCTTTCTGTCTTTGTCTTGGAATGGGATTACTTGGTTTTGTCCTGGCTCTGGCCGGAGTCCTAGCTGGGAGGGAAACAGTCAAATGCATAGTTATTGTTTTGGGAGATGATATTTTTTTCCTTGTAAATCATCTCTCTGTTATGTATTATTATTTTTATTTTGAATGTATAATGTAAGCATTTGAGTGTATTCCTCTTTGTTGGATTTTGTGCTTGTGCCTGGATGAGACTTGTAGGTGATTTCAAACTAAGTACATTGGTGGTATGCTCTTGGAATCTACATCTGATCCCTATTTGTTCTCAGTTCCCCTTTGTCTTACTTTTTCTTGGGTGCTTTAATTGTAATTCTAGAACTTTTTACTATCCCATTTTCTTCCTTTTTACTGGCGCTGATATAACCTGAATGTGTTGCAAGCGCCGTAAAACCCTTAAAAACAAAAACAAACAAGAAAAAATATTTTTTAATTCGACAAAATAATTCAGATGTTCATACAAACTTTTGCAGCTGTGCATTGAGGGACAGCTGAGAAAAAGAAGAAAAACACGCGCTACATATTTAAAATCTGACAATAGTAAACTATTATTACCGTAACTACCACCACCACAACTACTACTACTACTACTACTACTACTACTACTACTACTACTTCTTCTACTACTACTACTACTGCTGCTGCTGCTGCTGCTCCTACTACTACTACTTCGACTACTACTACTACTACTACTACTACTACTACTACTACTACTACTACTACTACTACTACTACTACTACTACTATTACTACTAATACTATTACTACTGACCATCTAATTACCCGCTAAATGAGGATCTGGTTACTCACTAAACAAAGGAGGTTTCGGCTCAATCAAAGAATGACCAAGAAACCATCCACGAACTGAGCCATCAAAATGGACGATCTCAACAAATAAGTTAAGGAAATTAACATTAACTCTCTCCTTACCCGCTATTTTTAGAATTTCCCCCGAAAATTCACATCCACCCGACACAAAATAGACCTTTCCTAATCAAACAAAAAAGTAACAAGTGCATTCTATACAGAATGTTGTTCGGCAAAATGATGTTTACAACACAGTGTTTAGTATTTATAGCTGTAATAAAAGCATTTCTTTAAATTTTGTGATGTACATGAGAAATCAGAATGAGAAAATTGTCGGTTGCATCGTAACGAATGTGACGATTTTCCTATGGGTGGTAAGGAGAGGGTTAAACTGTGCAACCGGACGAGAGAGGTTGAAAAATTACATTACCCATAGCTTAACTTTAATTAATTAAAAGTCTACTATTGTACTTTTGTTTAATTATGTGTTAACGTGTTGTTGTGTGAGGCTATATTATTGATTTATATTAAAGTATTTCTCCTTTAACGGGGATTATCTTATGAACCTGATCTATCCCTATATAACATGCCACATCTACCACTACAACTACCTATTTCTTTATCTTTAAACTTTATTGCTATCTGTCGAGTTTATGGGAACTTAAAACCCATCTATATCAGGTTGAAAGAAGCACTAGGCGACTTCTGTCTCTGGGGAAACTATTTTACTCTATTTGCCATTTCTCCTACACAGACGCGACACTAATTATGAAAAAAAAATATTGGTCTAACTCATATCCGGTTTCGTGAAAAGATCCGTGTGTGTGTGTTCTTAAGACTAAAAGAGTTACTTCCGGATGACATGGTAATATACAGCTGATCAGCACACGATACATCGGGCATTGTTGAGTACCTAGTGATATCTATGGGTGATAGCATCTATTATTCATACAAGTTCATGGAATCGTCTTATGTATCGTCTAGACCTGGAACGAAATGACAAGACGACCAATGAAGAGGAATTTACCATGGGTCGATCAGCTGTTATTACTGTGTCATACCGGAAGTTGCTTTTTTGCTCAAGGTCTTTTTGCACCTTCTGATCTTTGCAAGTTTGAGCAGTAATCCTTCGCACCAGACCGTATCGTACGCCGCCGATAGGTCTATAAATACAGCACCAGTTTGCTGTTTTCTCTCGAACCTTGCCTCAATATACTCTGCAAGGGCAATGACCCGTTCCGTAGTGTACCTCCCTTTCCTGGAGCATGCCTGCTCGGGTTGCAGGGTAGGGTCTAGGACCGGCCCCCATCAGTTTAATAGAACTCGCTCCAACAATTGTACAAACAGCTCAGTAGTGATATGGGTCTGTAACTGTCGGCCTCTTTCGTCGGTTTCACTGACTTTAGGATAGCAACTATCTTTGCCTGCTTCCACACTTGTGGGAGCTTTCCTTTTGCAATGACATCAGACATTGCCTCTGCCAGCCAGGCCCGTGCCTTGGGGTCCAGATGCGTCACCGTATCGGGCTATATGCCGTCTATCCCTGCTGCATTGCCGTGGCGACTAGAGTGTGTAAAGTCGAGAATTTCCATGGTCTCCTGCCACCTTTGCTTCCTTCCTTCTGCCAGAGACTGAAGTAGTCCATCGGCTACGTCCTGGGACTGGGTCTGCTGGTACTCTTTCTACAGCTTTTCCGTCTCTTCTGTCCAGCAGGGGGGTGTGAAATTTCCGTTTGGCCCGTGGAATGGAGCAGTGAGCGCTCTTAACCAGCAGCCTGTTAAATCTGGTTATATTCTCGGACTTGGGAGGGATGACAGTTCAAACCTGCTCGATATAGGAACTGAATTCCTCCCATTTAGCCTTCCTGAAGTTCCATCTGCAGAGTATTGTCATCCCCGCTGTGACAAGAACCGGCCTGTGCTGGCTATGCGGGAAGTCTCCGAGGACTGCCCGCTTCACCTACGGCGGTTCACCGTTCGCTCCCTTCGTGACGAGGGCGAGATCAAGAGTATAATCCTTCTTATGGCGGGTATCCCGAAAGGTATCCTTGGCTGTAGGAAGCCATTCGGGCACCGGGTTGGATCTCCGTTAGTCGCATATCGGGCGTGGCTCAGGTGGCTTGCTGTAGGTCAACCCCCGGGATGGTCTTGTGACGGACAACCGGGATTTTCTCCTTTGCCCCCGATATGTCTCAAGCTCCCCCGTCGCGCCAAAGTCAGAGATCCACGAGGGAGTACAAATGGCGGAAGTAACTTCACAACTGTTGGTTGTAAACAGCATGTTTTTATTTGTCATAAAATAAATACTTTTTTATTTCGAATAATAATAATAATAATAATAATAATAATAATAATAATAATAATAATAATAATAATAATAATAATAATAATAATAATAATAATAATAATAATAATAATAATAATAATAATAAACAAACAAAAAAAAACTTTATTAGTGTCAATTATTATTTGAAAAAATCATACATATTCATATAAGTTTGAAGTTTAACTTTGAAAATTGACTTGCTTAAAAGTAAAAATCCACAGGGGAACAATTGCCTTATTAAGAATTAAAAAAAAAAATCTAGTTTAAACTAATTAGGTGTTATGAAGGGAAAAGTAGTGAGGATTTCATAAGCCTAAAGTACACCATTATCAATCAGATAAAGATTTATATCATAGCAACTCTTATTATTGCAAAAATCGCCAAGACTTCCGACAGTATTTTATAGACAATTAAGAGGTCAAGTATCTAAGGTAAACACTTGAGATTGAAACACAGCGCATGGCCGAAGTCATCGTATTTTAACAAACGAAAAGAGGTGTTGTTTAGAGTCCTTTCCTTTGTGTCCATGCATCTAAATGACTTTTCTTTTTGTATTGTTCTTACCCTTTTGCTTGCTTACAATATTATTCAAGAAAATTATTTGATGTTTGCGGCCACTGTTAAGGTTGCAATAAGTATGCCAATTTGTCGTTTCAATAACCAAACTCCAGTATGATGTTGAGACTTAAGTTGAGGAGGAAAACGATGACTCGATACCTTATATTTTGTAAATGGGAGCGATCTATATTCATGTTTTCGTCCAACCAGGTCATCAATCACATGGTCTGTTGCTGTCCAACGGTTGGATATTTCCTCAGAAATATAAACACGCTGCTTTGTTTATGAAAGTTGTAAACATACACATGTGTCAAGCTGAACAAAATGACCAATCGAGATGTTAGATATTTCAAAAACTGTGAGCACTTTTCACTATGTGGGTCACTTTGAGCACATATTCCAATGTGACCAATTACCTCGACCCATGGCGTAATAAAAGAGTCTTATAGTAGGGCTATGCCTCGACCACATGGAATAGTAATATAGATCATGCCCATTGAGTAAGCTCGGCACATTTTTTTTAACACTTGGATTATTTTTTTTTAATTTGAATTATTTTGGCAGTTCTTCTTCTCTTCTTCAAGTACCAAGTCTGTGCCAGACATCGGTGATCATGGTACGCCATTCATCTCTCTGATCAAATAACCTCAGAAAACTGATCTTACTCTTCTCTTTCTTTGTCACCCAGCTGTTCAAACAATTCAAATATGTTTTTCTTGGTCTACCTTGGTAGTTTGCATTATTTTATTTTTAAAAAATATCTGGCAATTATGCAATTTTGACTGCTTTGGTTTGGTGTTCAACCTTCATCCGAGGCAGGACCAGTATTGCCAGGTTGGCGGATTTTCCGCTAAATTTACGGATTTTTATCATTGCGTAGTGGATGAAAAACTGGCCTGGCGGATGGCAGGTTGTTTTTTTTTTTGGCTGATTTTAAAATTTTTGTTTACCCTTTGAAAAAGTAAAAGTATAGCAATCAAGTTTAATTATTTCTTCTTGTCTCCCTTTAGGAGCACCTATTGCGAGTGTACTGTTGGCCTAAATCTATATTACAGCAGCCTCTTATGGTTCTCACACTACTATGTTATGACGATCGACCCAATCAGCAAAGTCCGGTCCGCATTCGTGCACCGTCGCGAACCCGCCGGGTAGCATCGTCACAACACACCTTTCGACTAGATGCTCTGCCGTCTCGGGTTCTTGCCCACAGCGGGTACATATTGGACAGGTAGTAAGACCCCACCGATATAACGCACTTGCCGTTAGGCAGCTCCTCGACCGAAGCCGATTCGCAGCCACCCAATGTCTCCTCTTACTGGTATGTCTAGTCTATATTACTAAACCTAATTCAGATTAACTGAAGGTGAAAACAATAACCGACACTACAAACGAAAAAATGATAATGGAGAGGCTATGGGCGTTTTGGGTACAAACCCTTCGTCAGCACAACACCACACAAATTAACGTGGAAAATAAAACAAATAAAATGCAAAATAACTTGTATCGTCTGTACATAGGGTGGTTGCAGTATGAATTCATCCACCGGTGGACTGAAAACGCAGCTGTGTATTCAGTCCACCGAAAATAAAAATATTTAAAAAGGACCAATTATCGTCTATACTTACCTTAATCGATAATGACGACATTGAGACTGAACCTATTATAGGCATCATCAGAAATGGACAGGCATAAAATTTATGGCAATTCAACGTCTTAATAACATCATTTACAGCGTTTTATTTACTCTCGGAAAGTCTTAATTGAGAGTTGTTCGAAATCGGGCGCCTGAAATAGATCTCAATTCTCACTACCGATTTATCAAACATTGATATAAAACAAAGAATAGCAATAGCAAAAAAAAAAAAAACAACAAAAAAAAAAAAACGTGTTCCATAATATGCGACCAGTTGTGTCAAACAACAACCTAAAGTTGAAGAGGAGAATGAAAGTAGTAGAAACATAATATATTATAAGTACCCTTTTATACGGTTGTGAAACGTGGACGCTTGACAAAGAATGTACGAGGAGGTTAGATGCATTTGAGATGTGGGTGTATAGAATAATGTTGAGGCTATCATGGACAGACAGATATATACGAACGAGAAAGTGTCGGAGAAGGTAAGAAAGGGAAGAATATTGATGTCCTAATGGAATGTCCAAAGTACAACCAGTTGAGAAGGAACTTCTGGCCTGACCCAACCCCATACTCAAAGAAGCTGTACGGCAGTGAGGACGACCTCAGGACCACTGTGGGCTTCATTCACCAGACCGGACTGACCATGTGACTTGACGGGAACGAAGAAGAAGAAGAAGAAGATCGATACCATCAGAAAGAGGCAGTTACGGTTTCTGGGACATGTGTGGTGGAGAAGAGAAGGGATAGAAAAGTTGGTAACATCTGGGTTGATCGAAGGAAAGAGGGCTAGAGGAAGACAAAGAATGACTTATTTAAATAACCTAAGAATCGCCAAATGTGATTTTAAAAGCAACACAGATTTCATGCGCACCGCAAAGGATCGTGATTCGTGGAGACAGCTGACCGGTAACGTGTGCGGCTATGTGGTCTCGTGGTATGACACTCGCTTTCGGATCGGAAGGTCCTGGGTTCGAGCCTCGCTCGACGCATAGTTGAGTCCTTGGAAAAGACTCTTTACTCACATTCTCTCACCGTACTCAGGTGTAAAATGAGTACCTGGCCGTTAACAGCGTTGTCTTTGTCCGAAAAATTGTAATATCGCCTAACAGGCGTCATGTCTCGTCCTACATGTTAAATGTTGCTGTTGACCAGGGACCCCTTGTAACGCGCTTTGAGCATGTTAAGTGGATATTGCGCTATATAAAAGCTCAATTAAAAAAAAAAAAATAAAAAAAATAAAAAAAAATACTCAAGAGCACAAACCACTATGGATGATGAGGATAAAGTTGGCGGATTTCTGGCATAAAATTGGCGGGATTTTTGCAAAGCCCCTGGCAAAACAATTTAACTGCAAGACTGCAAGGATTTAGGCTATCTAGGCTACTGGATTCAGGGTTGCCAGTTCGGCATTTTAAATGCCAGATTCCAAAAATCTGGCATTTTTAAAAACCGTTTGGCATTTTAAAAAATCATTTGGCATTTGGCATTTTCATTTGGCATTTTCTTTTCTTGTATATTATACTTCAAATGACACCTTTTCTTAATTATTTCTAAACGCGTCATGTTAATGTATTTCTTTTTCATTCTTAAAATCACACCGTGGTGTAGTGGTTTAGCACTCCACTTAGTAGTCAGTAGGTAAAAAAATTACCCCAACAGGAAATTTAGTATAATTCAAAAAAAAAAAAAGAAAAGAAAACACGCAAGCCACCAGGATAGGATAGTAAATTGTCTATCAAAAGTGAGTAGTTTTCTTAGTGGGGGTGGGAGTCAACAGACTTTGGCATTTTTTTTAGTGTTTTGGCATTTTTTGAGTCTTCCCCTGGCATTTTGTTGAAAAATAATCTGGCAACCCTGTACTGGATTGAGGATTGGTATTATTTTCTTCGGTTCTGTGTTGGTTGTGTGCCATCCAGCTGAAATAAACTGGCTTTAATCGTATATATTATTAATGTATATAAAGATAGAGAAAATGGCTTCTTTGACTTGATACTCGACGAACCTTCTGTACGTGAACGCGACCCAGTACACCTAAGCTTTCCTCTCCGGTTCGCAAGTCTAGATAGACGTCTAGTGTCTAATGGCAAAAATCATTTTTATTTTTACAGCGGAAAAAAAAATGAAGACCATTTGACTGCTAGGTTTAAAAAGTAAGTAGATAAATTATTATAACTTGATATCTAGTTGCCGAGTTTCATTTTAATTTTAATGAATGAGTATATATGTTTTTTTTTTTAAAGTAATGATCTTCCACCAGTCAGTTGATTGAGTTTGAGTGTTGTCAGTGTCAGTTCGTAAAGTCACAGAAGTCAGAAGGCATTGCTCAAACTCAATCAACTTTTCTTCTTTCACCTTCCTTTCTAATGGCGCTGAAATGACCTAATAATAGACTCGTGAACGCTGTTAAAACCCCTAAAACAAATGGCGGAAAACAATCTCAAATTGAGGCCATTTTTACTTTTGAAATATATGCAAAAAATAAAACATTTAATGTAGGACGGCAGTTCAAAGTCTGAAATTTCAGACTGATTTTTACCCCAAAATTAGCATTGGAAAGTTGTGACCAAAATCGCGTGTCGTTAATAAAAAAAATGGTTAAAACAGTCAATATGGGGTTCTTATTAACAGATTATATACTAGGTAGTTGCATGAAAATTTGAGATTGCAGCAATTGTTTTCAAAATAGTCTCATGCTATTCTGCAAGAAATACACTTTTCAATGGTACCAAAATTATGACAATGTGACAATTAGAACCAAAGTTACGGGATTATTAGTCCGCAAAAGTGGACCAAAATACTTAATATAATTTACGAGGAAAAAAGAAACTAAAACTGTGACCAGAGAGCAACCGAAAAGCGGGGGAAATGGAAAATCACGGTTATTTGGGGTGGAATACATATAAAAACCATATATCAAAATGATCGCAAAGGAAAGACGAAGCAAATTTTTAAAAAATTAAATGATTATTATGCAATATTATGCAACGTCATGCAATTACATAACCCTAGAAAATGAAAAAAAAAAGACGCGAGGAACGGATAATAACTTTAAAAACAGATTTGAGGGTGGTCTTCTTCCAGAGCATGCTTACAATACTATGGCTATGATTAATTTTGAACACAAAAATTGTTAAAACAAGAGGAAAGGAGCGTAAACGTATGAATTTAGACACTAAAGTTGTGTCCTTGGGGAAGGCACTTAATATTTGGCATTGGCAAATGAGCAACAGACGAAAGATGACTGGTATTCGGAGAGAAGAAAAAAAAACAAAAAAACAATGAACAGGGCTAGAAATAAAGTTGAACAAGTGTCAGTAAATGCAACTTGCAAATGTACTGCCCAATGTTTTTGCATCCTTGGACAAGACATTTGGGCACCAACAGTACTCGGGAGAAACAAGCTTGCCGCTTTATATATGCAAACATGGTCAGTGATAAAAATGCAAAATTAAAAACAAGAACTACATAAGAGTGGTAGAGAAAACTTAACCTGAAAATGCAAAATTGAATATTACGTAACATATTACATAATAACAAACAATAAGCCGATAAATACTGACACTTTGCAAACTTTCTGCAACATAGGCATGTCATATATCAAACTGAACATCTCGAAGAGATGTATCATATGACTAACTATTAAACTACATTAAAATTGAAATGAACTTTAGAAAATTTGATAATTGCTTTGCATTCAACATCACTAAGAGAACAGATTAAAGGGTACTAACGTACTGACTCGCTTAAATCCATAAGATGGCTGATATGTGGCAAAAGACAGAAGACAACAAAATCTAGGCACTCTGGGTTGTTGGCTGCATGGAATGTAGACACAGGCAATATCCAGGTAATGATACTGAATAAATACATCGAAGTCCAAGCAATGATACAGAAGTAGTTGGGGGAGACTGACGATCGAATTCATGTTGTTACTTCAATTTCATATTTAAAAATACAAGATAGATTATTGGAGCTGGAGGCGGCAGATGATCAAATTCATGTTGTTATTTCAATTTCATATTTAAAAATACAAGGCAGATTATTGGAGCTGGAGGAGGCAGACGACGGGAGTTGGAGGTGGCAGACAATCAAATTCATGTTGTTATTTCAGTCTCATATTTAAAAATACAAGACAGACGACTGGAGTTGGAGGTGGCAGACAATCAAATTCATGTTGTTATTTCAATTTCATATTTAAAAATACAAGGCGGATTATTGGAGCTGGAGGAGGCAGATGACGGGAGTTGGAGGTGGCAGACAATCAAATTCATGTTGTTATTTCAATCTCATATTTAGAAATACAAGGCAGATTATTGGAGCTGGAGGCGGCAGACGACGGGAGTTGGAGGTGGCAGACAATCAAATTCATGTTGTTATTACAATTTCATATATTCAAAAATACAAGGCAGATTATAGGAGCTGGAGGTGGCAGACAATCAAATTCATGTTGTTATTTCAATCTCATATTTAAAAATACAAGACAGACGACTGGAGTTCGAGACGGCAGACGACTGGAGTTGGAGGTGGCAGACAATCAAATTCATGTTGTTATTTCAATCTCATATTTAAAAATACAAGACAGACGACTGGAGTTAGAGGCGGCAGACGACTGGAGTTGGAGGTGGCAGACAACCAAATTCATGTTGTTATTTCAATTTCATATATAAAAATACAAGGCAGATTATTGGAGCTGGAGGAGGCAGACGACTGGAGTTGGAGGTGGCAGACAATCAAATTCATGTTGTTATTTCAATCTCATATTTAAAAATACAAGACAGACGACTGGAGTTCGAGGCGGCAGACGACGGGAGTTGGAGGTGGCAGACAATCAAATTCATATTGTTATTTCAATTTCATATTTAAAAATACAAGGCAGGAAATGAAACATGAAAATGTGGTGTCATAATGAACGTCTGACTCTGAAAACAAAAAAAGTACTTCGATTATGATTAAATCAACAAAATTAAAAGTTATATAATAATTTTGTTGTGGTAAAGAGTAAAGTAATGAATGAAATATACTTGAATTGGCTCTATCATGCTATTCTGTATTATTTGTATTGAAATTAACCACATTAAATTAAACCAACATACTTAACCTGCAGAACAAACAAAAATAAAAGATAAAAAATAATATCAGTGGAACATAATTTTTAGTTGTCCGGTATCATCCCAGTTAAAAAGTCATTTCAGTTTCAACATTCATTCATAAAATAAAACTAAAATTATGGATGGGACTATTTTCAGTCTTTTTACAGCAATTATTTAGCTTGAAATTATTTATACAAGTCACAAAAGCAAACGCAGTCGATAGTTTACAGACTGCACTGTACACAGGAGACTCGGGGATACATCGAGAGGCAATCCTGGTTGGCCGTCGCCAACTTCATGAACACGCATCATATTTAAAGTCACTAAAAGACGCTTTCGCCAGCATCAATCACCACCAAAATTCACACAAATAGAGAAAAATGGTTGGCGAATAATATAACATTAATTAAAAATAGGTAATATAATGAAAAATGTATTTAAAATGAAGTTAAAACTTACCAAATTTTCAAACAGCTGGCATCTGAACAAAGAATGAACGGATTAAAAATCTGAAAACGCCGCCTGATGCGCTGGCTTCTCCTCTTTAAAATGAGACCGGAAGTGACGAAATTAGTGCACAGGAAGCGATTCCACGGCAATGGAAGTAAAACTATGTTCACCGGTTAACACAATTTTCACTCCAGAGCCGTAACATCGATATCGGGGCTCGATCAGCGGCTCAGCCACGGGCGATGCGACTACCTATTATATACCAAAATGTTCGCCTAATCGAGGGCAATGTATTTACATTGTCATTGATAAAGAGGAAGATACAATTGATACAAATTTCAAAATAACACATTATTACATAATATGACGCAACTATGCGGCTATGTGGTCTAGTGGTATGACACTCGCTTTCGGATCGGAAGGTCCTGGGTTCGAGCCTCGCTCGGTGCATAGTTGAGTCCTTGGAAAAGACTCTTTACTCACATTCTCTCACCGTACTCAGGTGTAAAATGAGTACCTGGCCGTTAACAGCGTTGTCTTTGTCCGAAAAATTGTAATATCGCCTAACAGGCGTCATGTCTCGTCCTACATGTTAAATGTTGCTGTTGACCAGGGACCCCTTGTAAAGTGCATTGAGCACGTTAAGTGGATATTGCGCTATATAAATGCTCAATTTGTTAATTTTTAAAAACTATAATCAAACAATCGGCTAGACATGCGAAACATAATATACCATATCACTTTTAGATTTATTCCCAATATCTCACTGAAACAATGCAGATAATTCCCCTCTTTGATTTAATATTTATATAGAATAAAGAAGGGTTTGAGACAAAATTTAAATGAAAATATATATAAACATGTTGCGTAATGACGATAATTGAGGTGATTTTTTCCTCTGGCAATTTAATTGCATAAATAAAATGGCAGAATGAAAAAGTTCAAATTAATTAAAACGGATTCACACAAAGGCAGTTTGTCTATTTTAATTTGAAAGAAAGTTCTGGCTTTTAATTTTAACAATTCTGCAAAACCACTTTGAGTTTATGGCCATTACTAATTACGATTACATCATTTGAACTGACAATTAATATAATTTTATAATTTTACTCCCCCCCCCCCCCCACTCCCCTTCTCTCTCCAATGTATGGGGTTGTCAGGATTTATAATTCATAAAACTTTTTACCTTATTTATTAAGACCTTCAGAATGTGAATACAAATGATAACAAAATATTTAAATATTTGGGAAAGAAACTTGATGACTTGATGGCAAAATTTATTTAAATTAAAGCAGTTGGTATTTTTAAAATATCGATATCATAATATCGGATTTTACAAAGAAAAGAAATACATGAACTTTTAATATAAAAACTTTAAAATGCCAGTGAAAAAGTTGGACAGCATGTATTCAAATTAAAACATAGTAAATAATAGTACTGAAAATATAATGGACTAAATTAAAATGATAAATAACTAAATTTAAAATATCGATATATGAATTTCGATATCGTCGGGCAGAAGATAATGAAAACATGGCATTTCGTGCAGAGTTAAAAAGTGTCTGCGCATTAAATATAGAGCCCTGAAATTTGGCATGAATAAAGCTTAGATGTTATTCTAATAACAAGCGTTTTTATTTTAAAAACACACGCTGTAAATAAAACAATGAACGCATTTGAAAATTGCCAAATTTTAACTTCATCTAACTCCTGAAATTGTTGATGGATTTTTCGTTACTCAGGACCATTTAAAAGGAAATTGAAAGAGAAAATAATGATACCAAAATATCTGCAATATTCCTCTTTATAATGAATTTATGCATCTTTAATTGAACCCCACTAAACGCGAACGGCAATTTCCAGTCACAACTTTCCTATGGGCGAGTTGGGTCACTGCCACTGCTGCTGCTCACTAAACTGCCTAATTATGGACTTTCAATTAGTTGCAATGTCCGATAAATATGAAATAAGTTTCATTTTTTTAAGAGGTGTGATTTTTCTAATTTCAAACCATTTTTCTGAGTTGGTTGTCGTTTACGACTCTGGCCGACGCCATTATTACTGACTGTGTTTCCCATCAGTTTCAATATTGTAACTGATGGCAAACATTTTGTTTCATCAGGTTATAAGTTATAGTATCTTTAGTTAGAGTTGAGGTAGGGTTCCGGGGGTCTCCCCCCTGATAATAATTTTTCTTAAATCCTCTTAAGACATGCTGTGAAACTAGAGAAGTCCTTCCATTTTGAAATTGAAGGTAGGCACGCCTGCAATGCTTCACAGCAATTTGGTCTCAAATTCGTTTCATAGACTTTTTATAGGGTAACATAGGTGATTCCTTTTTGCATTGAATGTTTGTTTGATGGATTATCTACTTTCTTTAATGTTATGTCTATGCAATCTTATAATGCTAGCGGAAGGGTGTAATTTTTTCTTATTTAATGTATTCATAGTTCAATTTAAAAAATTCTTTTGTGAGACATATTTCTAGTACTCAGGCTGATAAGGAAATATTGTTCTCACTTATGATATCATTATCATCATAATTATTTTCATTCTTATGTTATGATCATCCTATTTATTTTTATTTCATAATCTTTCAGCATGTCTACAGAAGAAGACAACACAAATCCCGAATCTGAGGACATCGCAGGACCAAGCTCCAAACTTTCGGAGACTGATGCAGAGTTGGTCTCTACCAGACAGAAATCACATTTGAAAGAAGATAAACTGTGCCGCGTATGCGGGGACAAAGCCTTGGGTTTCAATTTTAATGTTATTTCATGTGAATCTTGTAAAGCTTTCTTCAGGCGGAATGCTTTCAAAGAAAAGGTAAAACATTGTTGTTTAAGTTAAATCAATTTCAGATTTGTGATTCTTTTTTTTTTTATAATCACTACTACAACTCATCTTTTTCCTCATCTCACTTCTCTTCTACTTGTAATTTTCATCCTCCTGTTTGCTCTTCTCTTTCTTACTCTTACCAATATCAGTAAATAGTTGCAATACAAACAAAAAAACGTTTATCCATCTCTTGAGCACTCTTATTCCTTGTTATCTTTAGTCTGCAACACTCTTAAAGGAAAGTTTTTATTTAATTTTTTCATATAAAGACTTATGTAATGTTACATTAATTTACAATTTGATTGTCAATCATTACAACACATTTTACTAAAAGTAACTTTGGTTAGAATACATCAGTTAGTTCTCAGACTTTGTTCTCAGACTATAATAAAATTGAGTGTCTCCTGACTTTTTGTAAAAAAAATCCCAAAAAACTTCTTGGGTCTGTTTCACACACTTCTATCTGGTTTATTGGTTCCACTTTTCAGGGTTATCCCGAAATTCTGGAATACAAAACTACTGGTAAATGATGTTCTGGGATAGTAAGCCATGGTCTATTTTGTTATCATCCTCTATGGTCAATCAATACACTTTTTGTGTCTAATTTGTCCCTTCAAATTGTATGCAGTTCATGTCAAATATTACAGTAATATTATGTCGCAGGTTCAAACCCCACCACCGCCGCGAAAAAATTTTTTATTCTCTATTGTCTTCTGGCACTTTTCTACTCACTTCATATCTTGTTGTTACCAACATAAGTGCCTGCTCCACTCACTTTTCTGAATTAAAAATTCACCCCATACACCGGAGCATACTCAATGTCTCAATCGTTTCTATGTTATATGTTTGTGATGAGAATATTGGCTATTAAGCTTAACTGCTGGTCAAAATTACTTCGCGATGGTGGTGAACGAATCGGCGATCTCAAGAAGTGGGTGAGAGAGGGATCTAGAAATGACTTTGGGTTTGAAACGAATATTTTTGTGTTCGTGGATAGCTCACACGGTAGAGCCACGCTCTCACCTGCCAGGCGGAGTTGTCGTACCAATAAGGTCGCAGGTTCAAACCCCACCACCGCCGCGAAAAAAATTTTTATTCTCTATTGTCTTCTGGCACTTTTCTACTCACTTCATATCTTGTTGTTACCAACATAAGTGCCTGCTCCACTCACTTTTCTGAATTAAAAATTCACCCCATACACCGGAGCATACTCAATGTCTCAATCGTTTCTATGTTATATGTTTGTGATGAGAATATTGGCTATTAAGCTTAACTGCTGGTCAAAATTACTTCGCGATGGTGGTGAACGAATCGGCGATCTCAAGAAGTGGGTGAGAGAGGGATCTAGAAATGACTTTGGGTTTGAAACGAATATTTTTGTGTTCGTGGATAGCTCACACGGTAGAGCCACGCTCTCACCTGCCAGGCGGAGTTGTCGTACCAATAAGGTCGCAGGTTCAAACCCCACCACCGCCGCGAAAAAAATTTTTTTATTCTCTATTGTCTTCTGGCACTTTTCTACTCACTTCATATCTTGTTGTTACCAACATAAGTGTCTGCTCCACTCACTTTTCTGAATTAAAAATTCACCCCATACACCGGAGCATACTCAATGTCTCAATCGTTTCTATGTTATATGTTTGTGATGAGAATATTGGCTATTAAGCTTAACTGCTGGTCAAAATTACTTCGCGATGGTGGTGAACGAATCGGCGATCTCAAGAAGTGGTGAGAGAGGGATCTAGAAATGACTTTGGGTTTTGAAACGAATATTTTTGTGTTCGTGGATAGCTCACACGTAGAGCCACGTCTCACCTGCCAGGCGGAGTTGTCGTACCAATAAGGTCGCAGGTTCAAACCCCACCACCGCCGCGAAAAAATTTTTTATTCTCTATTGTCTTCTGGCACTTTTCTACTCACTTCATATCTTGTTGTTACCAACATAAGTGCTGCTCCACTCACTTTTCTGAATTAAAAATTCACCCCATACACCGGAGCATACTCAATGTCTCAATCGTTTCTATGTTATATGTTGTGATAGAATATTGGCTATTAAGCTTAACTGCTGGTCAAAATTACTTCGCGATGTGTGTAACAATCGGCGATCTCAAGAAGTGGGTGAAGAGGGATCTAGAAATGACTTTGGTTTGAAACGAATATTTTTGTGTTCGTGGATAGTCACACGGTAGAGCCACGCTCTCACCTGCCAGGCGGAGTTGTCGTACCAATAAGGTCGCAGGTTCAAACCCCACCACCGCCGCGAAAAAATTTTTTATTCTCTATTGTCTTCTGGCACTTTTCTACTCACTTCATATCTTGTGTTACCAACATAAGTGCCTGCTCCACTCACTTTTCTGAATTAAAAATTCACCCCATACACCGAGCATACTCAATGTCCAATCGTTTCTATGTTATATGTTTGTGATGAGAATATTGGCTATTAAGCTTAACTGCTGGTCAAAATTACTTCGCGATGGTGTGAACAATCGCGATCTCAAGAAGTGGGTGAGAGAGGATCTAGAAATGACTTTGGGTTGAAACGAATATTTTTGGTTCGTGGATAGCTCACACGTAGAGCCACGCTCTCACTGCCAGGCGGAGTTGTCGTACAATAAGGTCGCAGGTTCAAACCCACCACCGCCGCGAAAAATTTTTCTCTATTGTCTTTGGCACTTTCTACTCATTCATATCTGTTGTCAAATAAGGCTGCTCCACTCACTTTCTGAATTAAAAATTCACCCCATACACCGGAGCTACTCAATTTCAATCGTTTCTATTTATATGTTGTATGAGAAATTGGCTATTAAGCTTAATGCTGGTCAATTATTGCGATGGTGGTGACAATCGCGATTCAGAATGGTGAGAGAGGATTAGAAATGACTGGTTGAACGATATTTTTGGTTGTGGATAGCTCACACGTAGAGCAGTCTCACTGCAGATTGTCGTACAGGTGCAGTTCAAACCCACCACCCCCGAAAATTTTTATTCCTATTGTCTCTGCATTCTACTCACTCTATCTTTTGTACAACATAGTGCCTGCTCCACTCACTTTCTGATTAAAAATCCATACCCGGCATACTAGTCTCAATCGTTTCTAGTTAAGTTTGTGTAGATATTGCTATTAAGCTTAACTGCTGGTCAAAATTATTCCGATGGGAACGAATCGCGACAAAAGTGTGAAGGGGATCAGAAATGACTTGGTTTGAACGAATATTTTTGTGTCGAACTCACACGTAACCACCTCCACCTGCAGCGATTCGTACAAGTCGCAGGTTCAAACCCCACCACCGCCAAAAAATTTTATTTCTATGCTTCGCTTTTCTACTCACTCAAAAATCTTTAAATTATGTTGCAAGTTTGATGATAGAATTATTATATCTTCAAATATGTATGATAGATGGAAGTTAGTATTTTGGTACTCCCCTAAGTTTGGTAATGTCGAACAGCGTTTATTGTTTGTTTATGTTGGTTTTGTACAGTATGTGAGGGATAGGTGTATTGTTGAGGGGGGCTGGCTTTGGTTGAAGTATTTTGGGGGATGCGTGGCACCCTACCGATTGTACAAATTCACCCCCCCGGGAAATTTTTACTTGTTGATTCTATCTTCCTTTGTTGTATAAATGTTGCAGTTGATCCTAAATTTATAAGCTATTGTCATATAGGTTAAATTTTACTTAATTTGGAAGTGGATGGCTATTGTGGTTTAGTGGTTTGTGTACCAACACTACAAGACAATAACGCTTCTCGATTATACATACTGAAATAATAAGGTGTGCAAGTTTTCTGTAATCAATACAAGCACAATTAAAGTTATTTAATGATCGAATGTTAGAATCTGCTGAAATTTTGTGGTTTGTAAGAATGTGTTTTGAGTTTGTGTGTTGTAATAAATTTGTGGGATTGAAGAATATTTGCTAGTTTCGTGTCTCACGATTTGTAATTACATCTTCAAAAGATGTTAAAAAGGTGGTTACCGACCCGCGCGCGAAAAATTTTTGTATTCCCCAATTTCTTACTAGGCCATTTTCTATATTCAATTTTTTTACAATCGATAACATACAACAGAAATTTTACAAGTTGATCAGCCTATTGCTTGCTTTCAAACTTCAAAATTTCACCCCCTCACAAAACAACACTCACACTCACCTCAAAAATCCAATGCTTTCATAAATATAATGCATGAAGAGTGATGGCAGCTTTCGTTTCTGCTCAATACAAACATAGGCAAATAAATTTTATTAACGAATGCAGAAGTGAATGAGCAATCTGCCTGAAATTTCCGTGTTTGCCCTAAAAGTGTTTTGAGATTTTCGTGTTGCCAATACATTAAAATTAGATGGGGAATTGAGACTTGTTCTAGATTTCCGTGCTGCACTGTATTTTGTAGATGTCATTTAAAAAAATGCTATTTATCTTGATGCCCGAATTAAAATTTTTCTCAGAAAAAAAGTCCCTTGCCCATCACTATTCAGCATATGAGCACATACTGGGTGGATCATTTCTGAGGTAACCGAAAGAAAATGTTTTTGTGCAGATCAATGACTTTTTTGGAATGAAGAAAAAAGACAACAATTGTAGATTTACACATGTGAGATATCATAACACCTTTGTTGTTGATGACATAAGGAACAAATTTACAGATGTTCTTCTTGTCCACCTTGAATGCATTTTTCCGCTTGTCTTTGAAAATCAGCCATCACATCTTTTCATGCAGTGGGCTGGATTTGTTTCATGTCTCGTTCCACTTGCTCTACTCATCATCGCAAGGTCATTAATACCGTCACACTTCAGCTGATGTTTTAGGATTCTCCTTAGAAATAGTTCAAGAGGATTTATATGAAGACTGTCGGGTGCCCCATGTGTATGACGAGCTGAAGTGCATGATTTAAATGATATTTAAATAAAGATTTAAACAAGCTAACCATGCATTTTGATTCACAGCATATAATTTGTATAATGTTAAGGAGTTCTATCGGTGGAGAGACCAATTTTTTTTTTTTTTCATAGAAAATAAACAATATAAACATGCAAATCGGAAAGCCCATGGTCAGAAATGGAGGAAAACACATTTTAAAACATTGTTTACAATATGGTTGCCAAGGTGATGGCAGCCACCTTGGCTTTTTGTTTAAAAATTAGCAGTTTTTACAGTTCTAAAATCTCGATTTTAATAACTTTACAACATTCATTTCTTTTTCAATGCAAAGATACACCCTTCCTGCAAGTAGCTGACAACTTAAATTTAGCATTCCTCTTTCAACATTGAAATTCCTCCGAGTGGTGTCTGAAATTCCTGTGAGCCATATTTAAAGTTGGCGTCTCTGTGTAACTTTTAAGAAAATGCCATTTAAAGTTTTCTAACCATTATCAACAGACACATGTCTTATTCTATATATTACACGTGTTTTCATATTTATGGGTTAGATTTTGTCTTCTGTTAGCCATAAACATAAAATAAAAGGTACTTGTGTTTTCAGTCCACCACAGCTGTGTATTTAGTTCACCGGAAATAAAAATATTTAAAAAGGACCAAACATCGTCTTACTGACGACATTGATACTGAGCTTATTATAGGTATCATCAGAAATGGACATGCATAAAATTTATGCCTGAAATAGATCTCAATTCTCGAAACCAATTTATCAAATTTGACGAGATTCTTACCGTGTCTTTTAACATTTTTATTTATTTACTTTTACTCACTTTTAACATTATTATTTTACTTAGAACACAATGAGACGTCAAAATGTATTGCCTTGAGCATTTCTTGTTCGTAACAATATGACTCAGGAGAAAAACGAACAAACAAAACAAAAACCATGATGGTGATGCGGAGAATGGATAACGACGACGATGACGACGATGATGATGATGGTGATGACAATGATGATGATGATGATGATGATGATGAAGATGGTGATTATCATGAAGTGCGTTACAAGCGGTCCCTAGCCAACAGCAACAGCAACATGTAACATGGAGGACGAGACCAACAATTAAAATCGTCTGGCTTAGAAGAGTTTGAATTTTATAAAAATCTATAGTGCAAATTAATAATGTATCCAAGGTTGCTTCCCTTAACTAAGAGTACTTGGACTTCCAATCGCATTGTTTACATTAGGGGGGGGGGGAGAGAGAGAGAGAGAGAGAGAGAGAGAGAGAGAGAGAGAGAGAGAGAGAGAGAGAGAGAGAGAGAAAGAGAGAGAGAGAGAGAGAGAGAGAGAGAGGAAAGAAAGAAAGAAGGAGAGAGGAAAGAAAGAAAGAAGGAGAGAGGAAAGAAAGAAAGAAGGAGAGAGAGGCAGACAGACATACAGAGAGAGAGAGAGAGAGACAGACAGACAGAGAAAGAGAGAGACAGACAGACAGACAGAGAAAGAGAGAGACAGACAGACAGACATTCAGAGAGAGGGAGAGAAAGAAAGAAGGAGAGAGAGAGAGACAGAAAGAAAGAAGGAGAGAGAGAGAGGGGTGGTCCTTTTATCGTGTATTCATTGTATAGTGGAAGGAGGTTGGGGGTCTTTTTAGACAATAAACAATGTGGGTGAACGCAAATAAAATGGGGAGGAGACAAGGGGTTGTGATTACTATTGACATGTCCTAAAAATAACTTGAAGTTGCTGCTCATGGAAGAAGATTCAATGATAGGATCTCATGTAAGTCATAACAAATTAAGGCCCACTCCCTCCTCTTCAAGCTGTCATCTGACTCAAAATGGAAACAAATGATTTGACCAGTCCCATTTTTAAAATTGCAATCTCATTGGTCAATATGTTTCCCATTGATTGACTGTGACTTCTTTTGAAACGAAGGGCTTCCTCATGGTACTGTGTTTTCAGTCCACCAGTGGACTGAAAACACAGCGGTGTATTTAGTCCACCGGAAATAAAAATATTTTAAAAGGACCAAACATCGTCTTACTGACGACGTTGATACTGAGCTTATTATAGGTATCATCAGAAATGGACATGCATACAATTTATGCCTGAAATAGATCTCAATAAACCGATTTATCAAACTTGACGAGATTCTTACCGTGTCTTTTAACATTTTTTATTTATTTATTTACTCACTTTTAAGATTATTATTTTACTTAGAACACAATGAGACGTCAAAATGTATTGCCTTGAGCATTTCTCGTACGTAACAATATGACTCCGGAGAAAAACGAACAAACAAAACAAAAACCAACAAAAAAAAAAAAAGAAAAAAAAACAACGAAGAGAACAACTTTATAGTTATATACTTTTTAGTCTTGAATATGTTTAAAAGGATCGTCAGAGAGAGAGAGAGAGAGGTTAAGGACTGCTTTGTAGCTACTTATACTCGCACAAATTTTTTTTCTGAGGCACAGCGTGGTGGTCGAGGCCAGTGATCGATGTGAAAAGTGACCAAATAGAACCTTACTTGGGCAAATAATAATAAAACTCTGATCTCCTTGGAAAACTCATCGGTTTTGATAATCACAAAAATTCTAACGGGTTAGGAAAAATAGATATAAATGTTAAGGAAGATGACTCTACATTCTTTTAAGAACTCCGTTTTAGGGCTAGTAGAAAGGTAGAAATGGGATACCAGTCAAAAAATTCTAGTTTTACAAGACAAGATAGACAATGAACAATAGACTAGCCCTACAAGACAAAGGACAATGAATTATTTTGAAAGAAAAGGATACTGGAAGAAGACAAGTCAAGACTGCCCGGGGCCGGTTTGGGCAGGGGGAGTCCTGAGGCCTTGAGGCACAGCCGTGCTTGAGGCCAGTGATCGATGTGAAAAGTGACCAAATATAACCTTACTTTAGCAAACAATACCAAAACTCTGATCTCCTTGGAAAGCTCATCGGTTTTGATAATCACAAAAATTCTAACGGACTAGGAGAATTTTAAAATAGATATATAAATGTTAATTTTAAATTAATTGTAGAAACATTCTTCTCTGTGTGGCCAAATTGGCTAGGCCAATGGCTACCTGGCAGCAGGCACTCGATTTCGAACAACACTCTATCAAGACTTTCCGAGAGTAAATAAAAGGCTGTAAATGATATTATTAAGCCGTTGAATTGCCATACATTATATGTTTGTCCATTTCTGATGATGCCTATAAAAGGCTCAGTATCAATGTCGTCAGTAGCGTTTAAGGTAAGTATAAAACCCCTTTAACATAATATTTTCATTTAGTTTAATAAGTCATATTATTTAATTACTCCACATAATGTTGTGGGGAGACATATGTGAAATGACTTTTAAATCTAATTCATTAGGATTTTTTCAAATTTTCTCCCTTTGGTGTTTTTCTCCTTTAGATGACAGGGAGAAAAAGAAACGTCTAAATAAAGTGGCAGAAAACCGTAGGAAAAAAGGTCTCTCTACTGATGAAGAGTGCTCAAAGAATATGACTTTGTTGCAGCACATTAAGGCCGAGCCACCATCTGATGTTGAACAGGAAATTCTCAGCTCTCCTACTCAAAGTGATGTATGCACCTCATCAGATTCAAATGCTGAAATACCATATCGGCCAAAAACACCAATTGGCAAGATCCATGGTGAAGCACCAGCTGAGCTATTCAAGCACCCGACTCCTGATGAGATTCCTACAGAACCCAGCATGTTTCACCAAATGCTTCCAGAGGAGGAACTTTGTCTGAACAGCATAGCTACAGCCTATGGTAATACTTTAGGTATGATGCCAGAAACCGGACCTTATTCAGAATTGGCAGAATATCAAAAGGCAGCAGATCTTATCAACAATTCTGAAATAGCTGTCAGAAAACTGATTGTGTTTGTAAAATACATAGAGTATTTTAAGACATTGAGTCAATCGGATCAGATATCTGTGTTAAAATTTTGTGTGATGAATACTTTATTGCTAAGGTCATCACTTTTTTACGACATTGAAAAAGACGCTTGGATTACTGAAAAAAGTGAAATCCCTTCAAGTATTCTGAAAAGTGCCACTGGATTTGTTGATCTCCATAACAGCCATGTTTACTACTGTCGAAAGGTCAAGTCTATGGCTAAAAAGGACTTGAATTTGTATGCCTTGTTACAGGTATGTATGTCACTGTAACTCTTCATTTCCCAATGTACAAATTTTTCAGATTAAATGAATATGCACAGTCCCTTCCAAAGTAACTCCATGTCATATGCTTACAATTAATTTTTTTAAAAAGGCCTATCCATTAAATCTTCAATCGCAATGCTTCATTCAAAAGTTAGAAATAATGTTCTATGGACTGTGCATTTATTTATAGGTATTACTGTAACAGAGATGTCAAAACTTTGGTTTCCCATGAAAACAATTCCGGTGTCTGGAACAAAAATATTTGGTATGTAATTATGATTCCAAGAACACGCTTCAGCACTTCCACAGTGTCATCACAACCACTACAGTGTCATGTTCACTGCTGCCTCCATTATCATCATTATCACTGTACTACGACCACCACCTCCACATCATCATTATCATCACCACCACCACTACTACAGCCGGTTACACATTATCCTTACCACTGTAGAAAGAGAGAGACAGAGAGAAATAGTAATGAGATCTTTTTAGGATATCTCAGTCTTTCTTTGGCCTACATTTAGGACTGTCATCCATCTTCCTCAAAACACAAGGCATTGAGGTGTTGCCATGTACTGCTGTTACTCTGGGTTAAGTCAAATGATTCTCACCTTGTCAATATGGTATTACAACTATTATGTCGGTATGAACTAGATGGAAAAACTTGATGGGGTCTTTTGACCTCCCATGGTGGGCAGGAGGTCACTTGCTGCGTTTTCTCTAATATTTTAGAGGAAGATTTAAGTTAAAGCATGCAAAGACCAAGTTTATAAATTATTTTCCCTATTAAAAAGTCTGCAGCTGTAGGGTAAAAAAGATTTGAGGTATCTTTCACTTTTTAATCGAATTGACAACCGGTAACTCTTATTCGACTCTGTGTATAAATCATTTTAAAACGTGGATTCCCGTCGTGTGTTTGCTAGCTCTGTGATAGTTCTGTCAAAGTCAGCTTTTGCTAAGCTAAGACAATTCCCTCCCCAGACAGTAAGACGAAAAACGAAAATGCTTTCTATTACAGATCTATAAAATAATGTACAAAGTGTTTTGTCAATGTTAAGTTAATTAATTATACTTTGGATGTTCCTGGTATGTATGTCCTCGTAATTTGTTGTCCATGATGACTCCTAGATACTCATATTTTACTACTTGCTGTACTTTTTCATTTTTAGTTAAGTGATATGGTCAAGTTCTAGGATTAGTTCTTTAGTCACATTGAGTGCAAGGTGGTTATTGTCGCTATGGAAGTGAGAGTGACAGGTCTCAGATCATTCATAGGTTTTACTTTTTATCTTTTCTAGGGACAGCAATAATTTCTGAAGTTTTCAAAATACTGGGGATGGAAGAGCACTATAAATATAACATGATTGTTTTGCATGTGTTTTCAAAATGTTTCCTTTTATACCTCAGGTCCAGCTGCTTTCCTTTCTTTCATTCTAGAAAACATATACTTTGAAACGTATCCTTAGTCTCACACCCACTAAATTCATTCTTGCACTCATCATTCATACATTTTATTTAAAATGATTTTTTAGTCTGTTAATTTTATATTCATTAAAGGCAAAATCAAAACGGCATAAAATTGGTTCAGTTCATTTAAATGGGGAGATGACCATTAACCCAGTCAAGAAAGGTTTGAGGGTCTATCCTACAAGTGTTGTGGTGCTTGAGGGGCAAAGTGACAAAGGGGGGGGGGGGGGGGCCAGCATTTTTACCATCTTTAAGTATTACTCCTTATATAATGAATTTTAATAATGTCAAAAGTGACACCTCCGATTATTGAAACTTTGGTTACGGTATATGGTCATTTACCACCAGCCTGTTGACTTCTTTTTAACCGAGGTGCACTGTGTGATATCGGCATGAACTGGTTGATGAAAATTGGATTTTAAATCAAAACCATTTTATTTGGAAAAATTAAATTTTTTAAAGTTTAAGAAACAAAATTCACTGACCTAGCTCAATGAGGGAGATTTACTTTGTGGTCAAATTTTATAATTTAAGCTTGAAATGGAATTTTGTTAGCATCCGGTTAAATCTGACATAATGCTGGTTTGAGACGATTCATCAAGAGAGAGAGAGAGAGAGAGAGAGAAACAATTCACAATGTTATCAAAGAAAGTTTAATTTATAAATATGATTGAGTTAGAAGTCAATGATATGATTGAGGTAGAAGTCAATGTGGAAAAATGTTTAAAATCAAGTTTGTGGGTCATGTTCGTTTTTTGTCAGATGGCTTTTGATTGCCTTTTGATCCACCAGTTGAAAAACCATTGTTTTTGGTCTATGCCGACCCTGCAGACCCTCTTTATCAACGTTGTGGGATGGGTGCTGGATACCCCAAAGATTTTTATTGTATTTAAATTTATTGGTAATTGTTTTATATTGATGAAGCTTTATTGGGAGTCGAATGATCAAAATTTATTTTATGGACTGTTAAGTGGAAAATGGTAAATTTCATTTATTTCTATTGTTCATTTTATTATGAAAATGTTCAAATTGCTCTTTACATTTTCAAAAGAAATATAAAATGAGACCTGAAAACTACTATATCTGTATTCAAAGTTTATAATCATCTAAACGTATATACATATTGAATTGAATATTTGCACTGGATCGTGTGGAATATCCCAAGTATGGGTATTATTGAAAAACACTCACATTAAATATAGATAATTGGTGTTATCTGCCGCTTTAAGCGAATGCAATCTACAATTAAAAGTACAGAATTAATAGAAGAAAAACTAGATAAATGATCAAATTGGTGATTCACATTCAAGAGTTGAGGGGGAAAGCATCAAGAACAATCTGGTAAAAAATTGTCATTGAGTGGATAACCGTGTGGTCTTGTGAATGTAATCCAGACAACTTATAGTGGAATCTATTTAATGTCCAATATCACTTTTTATCGATATTATTCATATTTATTGTACAGAGGAGTCTACATAAAGTCAACTTCTCCTCAAAGTCAGCACCTCTTGTTGGTCCCAAATTTTCTGTTCTTTATCTAAGTGTGATGCATTAATAACGGGTAAAGTCAACCAACTGGGTGGGGTTTCTGACCTCCCATAGTGGGCAGGGAGGTACTTACTGTGTCTTCTATCCCCCTATATATATCTGTTTTCCAACTAGCTTTTTGTTGTTGTCTTGGAATGAGATTACTTAGTTTTGTCCTGGCCCTGACCGGATAGCCTTGCTGAGAGGGAAACAGTCAAATGTATAGTTAGTTTTGGAAGATGATATTTTTTTCCTTGTAAATCATATCTCTGTTATGCATTGTATTATGTTTCGTTTACATATTATATGGTTTGTAAACATTTGAGTGTATTCCTCTTAGTGGGGACCTGTGCTTGTGTTTGGCTGAGACTTTTAGGTGATCTCAAACTAAGTACTTTGATAGTGTGCTCTTGGAATCTGCATATGTTCCCTATTTGAACCTTTGTCTTACTTTTTCTTGGTTGCTGTAATTGTAATTCTAGAACTTTTTACTATCCCATTTTCTTCCTATTTACTGGCGCTGATATGACCTTAATGTGTTGCAAGCGCTGTTAAACCCTTAAAAACAAAACAAAAAAACAAAGTCAACCAATCTTTCTGGTCCGGTAGTGTTAACTTTATCAGAATTGTACTGTACTTTTTTATACTTTAAAATTCTATTGACATCTCTTCCCTTTCTCCCCCATCACGTCCATCTAATTCCAGGTCTTGATAATTTTTGATCCATCTGCTACCAACATCTCAAGTCGTCAGTTTATTTCATCAATTCAAGATCGATACCTGTTACTTCTCAAGCATTACTTAGAATCAAAATATTCGTACGCTTTTGCAAAAGAATATTATGTGAGTGCCATGGACTGTCTTTGTGACTTGAGGGCCCTGAGTGAAAAGCACTCCCAAATATTGTTACAAGTGAAACCTATTGATATTGAACCACTAATGTTGGAGGTCCTTAATCTGAAATAGGCCTCAGTTTTTTTATTTTTATATATGGTTCATTGTTCATGTTTCACCTTTATTCTCAAATATTTTCGAAACAAAAATCCACACAGCATTATACAGTTGGGTTTTTGTTTTTGTTTCCCAGTCTATTGATTACTTCAGTATTGTCAACCCGAAATGTACATCCATAGAATAAACAGTATTCCCTTTTAAATTTTATTTTTTTTCTAATTAAAAAAAAAAAATTCTTTCTTGATAGAGAATTCTGTGTCAAAAATAAGTCAAAACAAAATGAAAAAAAAAGAAAAGAAACAAAACTAAAAAAATAACACCCTTTATTTTTTTAGTCGTACTTTTTGATAAGTTGAGGCCAAAATGGAAGACAACATAATATATACAACACAATAGTGTGGATATTAATGCTTCTTACCTCTCTGCATTTCACTGAATCATCCAGTGATTCTGTGGAGCTCAGTCAATTCTGCAAATTCAAATTTCTACAAGGTCGCCAAGATCCACTTATTTTGTCTGCCATTTCTCCACTTGTTTTTTTGTTGTTTTTTTTTCAAATCCTCTGCGAAGTAAATAGTCATCTGCGAAAGCTATATACTTCTGGAGTTTTCCACAAACAGTAACATCCGGTTCATCAAAAACAGTACAAATCATAGTTTATTTCTTAGATTCACAGCTTTTCCAGCCTAATGATTCAGCCAATTTTGTTTCTCTTTTCTTTCTTCTTTCTATTTTTTTTTTTTTTTTTATATATACGATTCATACGATCAATTTATTTTTATTTATTTATTTATTTTGGCCAATAACTTTAAGGTCAATTTCCATTTAAAAAATTATTTTTTTTTAAATTCATAAATTATTCTGGTAGAGAAGTCTCCCCCCCCCCCCCCCTCTCTCTCTCTCTCTCTCTCTCTCTCTCTCTCTCTCTCTCTCTCTCTCTTTCTCTCGCTTTTTCTCTTTCTCTCTCTCTCTCTCTCTCTCTCTCTCTCTCTCTCTCTCTCTCTCTCTCTCTTCTCTCTTCTCTCTTCTCTCTCTCTCTCTTCTCTCTCTCTCTCTCTCTCCTCTCTCTCTCTCTCTCTCTCTCTCTCTCTCTCTCTCTCTCTCTCTCTCTATTTCTATTTCTTTCGCAACCATCCATTAAATCATCTGGTTATACAGAGGTAATATATTACAATAAAGCAATGGTTGTTGGCTTAGTTTGCTATCCTTTTTTTTTTACCTTTGGACCATGGTTGGAATGAATTTGAGAGATTCTTGCATTATAATTATAAGCTGCATAACCACTAAACTAGGTTTCGGTAACAAAGATATTGTAGCCTGCTTTATAAACAATGCAACACTTTCTGGTCTTTTATTTGAATAATATTGTAGGCCTTTAGAATGTTATGTAGAAAGGACAATTCATTAAATATTTACAAACAGTAAATGTTTGTCTAATGATCAGAATGGATTTACACTGTTACATAATACAAAACTATGTTCCTATTATTTTTACACTTTACTTGTGTTTGATTGATAGACCGATAAATTTTCCTCCTTTTTGACAAATTGCTATTATCATCACTGGAAACTAAAAAAAGTTAGCATGTTTTCCATGACATTTTAGTCAGATATTGATTTTTGCAGACTTTATTTTCCATTCAATAGTTCAAGTGATTTTTATGTCATTCCTACTCATAATGCTTTAATAATAGGAGGTCATAATTGTTCAGTTGGTAAGCACTCACTCCACATTTAAAGGAACTGTAATCAATCCAAGGTGACTTTTGAGATTTTAACCCCCCCCCCATCTCCTTCTCTGCCCAGCAGTGATTGGGTAGCTGGGTCTGTTAGATCGATGGAAAGGACTTTGTCATAGACTAGTGTTCTATCCAAAGGGTTGCAAGCTATTGCTATTGTCTGAATAGCAGGCTTCCAATGATATAACTGTTGGCATAGCCGGGATCACAACCATTTCTTTACAAAATGTTTGCTTCACTGGTGTGGAATAGATAATATAGATATATAGGATTCAGACAATATATTCGAGGGATGCCAAATGTCCATTTTTCACATCTTTTTCCGGTTTTTACATTTCCCAATTCACATCTCGGTAACTTTTCTTATCTAAAAGAAGGCCACTGAAGGTCTTTCTTCTCAAGATAGAAATGATATTATTGGAATTGATGCAGCAACAGCCCCATACACTTGCAAGGAAAGGTGAGAGTTAAGAGAAATGTTTTTGTTTGTTAACTTACAAGGTTCGTTATGGTGAGATGTGATTCTCTGCTCATTTTCAGGTTGGTTTTTTTCAAAAATCATTTGGTATCTCTGATAATCAGAGAACAGGAGTTAAAGGAAAATCTCGTTCAAGATTGAAATCATTGTCAAAGAATAATAGAATTTTCAATTCCTTTCAAAAAGCAGCAATACAAATTAAACCCTCAAAGATTGTCAGAGAATGTCCAAGACATGTCCAACTCTTGACAAGAGTTCTTGGTGTGCTGAGACTTTCATGGAAGGGGACAGCATCGACAAAGTGCTGAGTAGCTGTAAGGTTGTTACAATGTATTGATTGTAATGCAGCAAACCTCTTGAACCATGTGAACATTTTAACAGTTAAGTTACGGGGTGCTTTTCACGCCGTAATCTATCCACTTATTGTCTACAGTGTGAGGATTGAAATTTTGTATTGATCATTAATGAAGCAGAGTGGCCAACCTTCCCGATTATTTCGGGAAATTCCCTAAATGGATCCACTGTTCCCGATGTCCCGAAACTGCGGTTTTTTTTCCCGAAAAAAACCCATCGTAAAAAAACTTAATGCTTCAGTGCTGAATGAGCCAAGATGTGATAGACAATGGCACCAGCTCCATCACTACATATGTCCACTAGATGGAAGTAGGCCTTACCAGAACCTGGGACAGCTAGCCCTGAGTGTTCTTTCAATTCCTCACAGTAATGCAGCATCAGAGAGGATATTTAGTTTGGTTAGGAAGAATAGAACTGAAAGCAGATCTCAGTTGAGCAATGCCACTCTAAACAGTCTTTTAGTTAATAAAGTTAGGGTCTCCTCATCAAGCATGCCACCTGTCCAATTGACTGACAAGTTCTTGCAAAAATGCAAGAGATCCACCATGGATAGCTTGCATTCAGAAGGCAAATAATAGCAGTAAACAAAGCCTGTTATCATGTACATAGTGTAAAAAGTATTGTAGTGATGCTGTGGTCTCAATGTGTGTGTAGTTTTTTAGTTTTAAATTGTCAAGTCATATTTATTAATAGAATAGAGGCTGTGACTTCTGCACCAAATTCAATAGAGGGCATAATGCACCTCCTAAGCTTGGATAGAGGATACATATGTCAAAAGTTACCCCTTTCACTTCCAAGGTTTACAGGTATGTCAACTTAATGTCTGTTTTCATTTTCATTCTTTGTAAAGTATTAAATTAGTATTAGGCTGTGTATTACTTCACTCTTAACATTATTGTGCGGTAACCAAAAATTTTCCCTAATTCAGTTTCTGAAAAGTTGGCCACCCTGATGAAGACTGGTAACTGGTAACATTTTTAAAAAGTACAAATGAATTTGCAAAAAAAAAAAAAAAAGAAAATGTGTTAGTCTCTGTCAAAGTGGACAGTCATTCATAGTCATGGAAGGCAAAACTGAAGAGTTTTGTGAAAGGAAGAAATTGGGGAGGGAGGGCAAAGATTGATGGAGCAATCAAAAGGATCACTGTGGCCCCATGCCTAAATTGATAGTCTACATTATAAGGCAGTTGAAAAAATCTAACATAAAGTCCCACAGAAAAAAAGTAATTCAGTATCAAAAAATTACTTATATTTCGATTTAAAATGGGCCAGTCTTTTTTCTATACTAATTATTCAAACGTGAGAAGTGTAGGAAAGAAACTAAGACTTGTGAGTAATATATTATCTTTCATATTAATTCAAGTTTCAAGACAATCTGGCTTATCGGGTTTATACATGGGGCCACAACTGTTTAAATTGGATCATCTCCTTTCTCAGGTAGAGCACCTCTTAGGAGTCAGCTATATATAGATATAGCTCTGAAGTATCAACCTGCTGTTAACTCACTCAACCCTAACACCGACTATATCCGTTGTTTACCCGGGTTGCTTTTACCCCATGCCTATTTATTAGATTTTTCTGAGACAAAATTTTTGGCATAGTATCAAAGCTAATGTTTTCTTTGTTTTGTTTTTTGTTTTGTTTTGTTTTTGCATGTTAATGATAGTTGAATAAAACTATCTGTGTACATGCTCATGTTTAATTCATTATTTCCAATCTTGAAAAGTGGCAAAGATCTCTGGGATTGAGTTAAGCAAACAATATGTTTTTATTTATTAATTATTTTTAAAAGATTCAAATGCCAAAGATGCCCAAGATGATAAAATATGTGCAGTGTATCTCCGATTCTTTCTGTGTTCAGTGTGTGATTTATGACAATGCCCGGTGCTTAGGTACATTTATGGGTTGATCTCTATAAGTGATATTATACAATAACATTCCTCCTATTTAGCACAATTTCGGAAACTTTATTAAGAAATGTGTAGATAAAGTCAAATAATTGATTATTGTTATTTGTTACATTCTTGATTGCTCAATGTAAATTTTTCACTGTGAGAGAAAGGGAGAGAGAGAGAGAGAGAGAGAGAGAGAGAGAGAGAGAGAGAGAGAGAGAGAGAGAGAGAGAGAGAGAAGGGGGGGGGGGATTCACACTTATCAATTGCTGATATCACAACCTCTATCAAATCGTAATTTGTAGCCAAAATAGATGCGCGTTGTCAATATGTTTATTATGCTTCCCTGATGATCTATAGGACCAGCTTAAATGAGCTCTGTTCTTCCCTTTGTAGGCATAAGATATCAACGGTTACTGTCGCCTATCTACCTTTCAACTTACATGAATGTGGTTTGTTAACATCGTCCCTGGAATATGACAACATTCTCTTAACTTAGAATTATTTATGATGGAGCTTTCAAATAGTATCTCTGTTGAAATGGTCGACTAGATAAAGCATTTTGCTGTTGACATCTATTTTTCCCCTTTTATTAGCAAGATACTTTATAATAATGATAAAAACAATAAGAATAATATAATAATAATAACAATAATTATGATAATGATAAATTACACCTATACCTATAAGTCATTTTCCCGTCTGTACAAGCTCAATGCGCTTAATTATTAATTGCTCACCAAAGCATATCACTGCCTGGATTATCTGTCCTTTTTCGATCTTGATATTGGTTTATTTCCTGACAATTTTGATTCACCCCCCCCCCCCCCCTTTCATAAACCTCATCACCATTGTTTTTTCTCGATATGAAGAACTGTGTTTCTATCTTATGCCTCTCATGCTGACATTTACTTGCTACCAGACGCACAGATACATTACTGTAAGAATTCTTTATTGATTTTGTTCCCTCTGACTTAGATTTTTTTTTTTTAGAAGGAAGTTACGATTAATTGTCACTAGCTGGTACTATTCCTGGGTGAATAAAATAACGAAAAGAGAATTTAAGATTAAAAATAATCAGAAAGATGAAATGTTAAGATGTTCACACTTTGAGAAAACTTTTTTTCATTCTCCCAAGTGAATCATGCAAGGATAGCTCATCTCTCTTATTTTTTTTATTTTTTTAAACTGTAAATTCCAATTGTCAACATCTACATCACCCTGACATAATATTATACTGAGGTGGTGGTGGGTCACATTTTGTCTCCTATGGAATCTTTGACATGGCTCTAACCTCTTTTCTAAGTCTGATGTATGGGTGGGGTCTTTGATCTCCCATGATGGACAGGAGGTCTCGTTGTATCTTCTGTCTGCTGTATCTGTTTTCTGAGTTGCTTTCCGTCTTTTTTCTTGGAATGGGATTACTTAGTTTTGTCATAGCCCTGGCCGAAGTTCTTGACTTGGAGGGAAACAGTCAAATGTTTTAGGCGATTTTTCCTTGTAAATCGTCTCTCTTTTATGTTCTGTTACATTTTTTTTCTTGTTTGAGAAACAATATATATATATATATATATATATATATATATATATATATATATATATATATATATATATATATATATATATATATATTGGTTTGTAAATATTTGAATGTATTCCTCTGTCTGGATGAGACTTCTAGGTGATCTCCTCAGACTAAGTGCATTGATGGTATGCTCTTGGAATCTACATCTGTTCCCTATATGAACCCTTCCCATTATCTTACCTTTTCTCATGTGCTTCAATTGTTACTCTATAATTTTTTGGACTATACCAGTTTATTTACTGGCGCTGAAATGGCCTAAATGTGTCGCAATTGTTTGTAAACTAGAAAAAAATGTGTAACTAAACACGTCATATAAAATATCTCTTACAACAACATCTTTTATTGCTTTCTTTATCTTTTAAAAAATGTTTATTATTGTTTAGTTTGTATTTTTCTGTAGGTATATACATTTTGATGATGTGAACCGTTTTTAATCTTTTTACTGTTATTGATGCATTTTTCTTTTTTTACAAGTATTCACCACTGTATAGTTTAGTTCATTTGCTTTGTTGCTTCCGGCCTGTTCAAAGATGAATAAAGAGATTTTAATTCTTGGTAATGAGGTTTTTGGTAAACCACTCCTTTCTCAGCGCCGTAAACCCTTAAAAACGAACAAAAACAAAGAAGGAAAAAAAAACGAGAGAGAGAGAGAGAGAGGTCAGTGAACTATTTTATTCTAATATTATCATGATTTCACATTATGTTTTGCTCTCTGTAATTTAATTTATTATTCCGGATATTGAGTGCTTTAGAAGGTGAACTCCTTGACACAATTGCTGAAGTTTAAAAGACTTGACTTTACTTCTATCCCAACTTGGCACGTACCACTATTGTGTGATTTTATGTTAAAATATAATATACCTTATAATATTTCCATTTTTATTTTATCGAATTTATGATTCTGCATTCAATCATTGCGTGCAATGGGTGGTTGAATGGAGAGACTTTTAAATTGACTTTTCCTTGGTACCTCCTAGATCCTCTGTTTGACTTCATGTCCTTGTTCTTAAGCGGCGGTTTGAGTCTATTTATTAGGAAAATCCTTGAAAAAATTAATTTTGACATTTTGGTGGTAAAGGATATTATATTATGTTAGAAATAATATTGAAGTCCGCCTTCTCAAAGTAGACTATAAAGGCACGAAAAAACACAGTCCAAAAGGGTACAGGTAGTAAGAAAAGTTTGAAAAACGGAAAGCTATTTTGCTATTTTCTCGATATGTCATTTTTCTAGGTGTATGGGATACTGTGTCCAACGTTTCTCAGAATCTATTCAATGAAATTGTTTGAAAATGTCCAGTTATCACAGAGATAATGTATTATGAATTGTGTTACCAGAGAGATTTTTCTGATAAGGTATCTACGTGTATTTTGAATTATAATCCAAATTATAAATTTTTAACATCAATTTTGTCATAACATTTTGATTCGCGACTTTGTAATGTTCTGATGAAAAATCCATAAGCTAAAGCTGTAAAATCTTTCTATGGTGACACAAAATGCTACAATGTTGATAAGATGGAAGAATATGGAGGTAATTCCTTCATTAGCTTTTGTGGAAAGTTTGCCACAAGATAGTTATATTTTTTTTTTATGCCAGACCCCCAAATCAGGTCGCAAAACGGGTATCAACACAGATAATCTATTTTTTTTCACCAAAAATGATGTTTTTTAACGTATAATTACGATACAGAATTATTAAAACAGCCCAATATAGGTAATTATTTTGTTTGTGTTTTAGAAAAGACCCAAACCGCCCCTTTAAACTACAGGTGGGTTATACTGGTGGTATGCTCTTGGATTTCCCTCCAGACAACTTGAGAAATGTATGAGTTATGAGAAATTGACATATCAATTTTTTTTTAATGTCATAGGACATGATTATTGATCCATAACCTAACTCCACCCCACACTACATTAATGTTGCGGCTGTCTTCCGTACTGAACAATATTGATTGGATTGGATGGTTTGAATTAGAATCTACTTTTGTTCCCTATTTGAACCGTCACCTTCGTCTTACATGCTTTTATATGTAAATCTTGATTTATTATTTTTCTACCCGTATTCTTCTTTTTTACCGGCGCTGATATTACCTAGCTACTAAATGTGAGTTTCTGGGTGGGGTTCCTGACCTCTCACAGTGGGGCAGTGAGGTACATACTGTGTCTTCTATCCCCCTATATCTGTTTTCCAACATGCTTTCTGTCTTTGTCTTGGAATGAGATTACTTAGTTTTGTTCTGGCCCTGGCCGGAGTCCTGACTCGGAGGGAAACAGTCAAATGCATAGTTATTGTTTTGGGAGATGCTATTGTTTTCCTTGTTAATCATATGGTTATACAGAGATGATATATTACAATAAAGCAATGGTGATTGGCTTAGTTTTAATCTTTTTTTTTTTAACTTTGGACTATGTTATGAAATTTGAGAAATTCTTGGATTGTATTAACAAGCTACATAACTACTAGGTTACAGTAACAAAGATATTGTAGCCTTCTTTGTAAAGTAAAGATCAAGACAAAACAACAAATTGGGTTCGAAGCAACAAACAGTGGAATGTTTCTTGAGGGCCAACAATATTATTAGATGTTGTTTTGTTTTGTTTTGAGATAAATTATTGTAAATCTTTTATCATGTTTGACCAGTAAAATGATATTAATCACTAATGTTGCCTTCATAAACAGCTTTTATGTTCATTAATCACTGCAGTGTTGGTGGGCAGGGAGGTAACTCTTATGTTTGGGTGGTGTCTTTTAACCTCTCTGGGTGGGGTTCCTGACCTCCCATAGTGGGCAGGGAGCTACTTGCTGTGTCTTCTATCCCCTATATCTGTTTTCCAACTTGCTTTCTGTCTTTACTTTGTCTTGGAATGAGATTACTTGATTTTGTCCTGGCCCTGGCCTGAGTCCTAGCTGGGAGGGAAACAGTCAAATGCATAGTTATTGTTTTGGGAGATGATATTTTTTTCCTTGTAAATCATCTCTCTGTTATGTATTATTATGTTTGTTATTTTTAATGTATAATGTAAGCATTTGAGTGTATTCCTCTTTGTTGGATTTTGTGCTTGTGTCTGGATGAGACTTATAGGTAATCTCAAACTAAGTACATTGATGGTTTGCTCTTGGAATCTGCATCTGATCCCTATTTGTTCCCAGTTCCACTTTGTCTTACTTTCTCTTGGGTGCTTTAATTGTAATTCTAGAACTTTTTACTATCCCATTTTCTTCCTTTTTACTGGCGCTGATATAACCTAAATGTGTTGCAAGCGCCGTAAAACCCTTAAAAACAAAAACAAACATTTTAACCTCCCATAGTGGGCAGGGAAGTCACCTTTGTTATGTTTAAGTGGGGTCTTTTGACCTCCCATGGTGGGCAGGGAGACCACTCTTGTTATGTACTGGGTGGTGTCTTTTAGCCTCCCAGGGAAGTCACTTTTGTTTTGTCTGGGTGCTCTTTTTGGATATATGTATTCTGTAAACATTTGAGTGTATTCATCTTGATGGGATTCTGTGCTGGTATCTTGATGAGACTTTCATGTGACCTCAAACGAAGTACTGGGTGGGGTTCCTGACCTCATATAGTGGACAGGGAGGCACTTACTGGGTCTTCTATCCTCCTATATCTGTTCTCCAACATGATTTCTGTGTTTGTCTGGGAATGAGATTTCTTGGTTTTGTCGTAGCCCTGGCCGGATACCCTAGCTGGGAGGGAAACAGTCAAATGTATAGCGAGAGTTTTAGGAGATGATCTTTTTTGTCTTGTAAATCATCTCTCTGTTAATAATAATGTACTTTATTCATCCAAAAAGTAAATGTTTGACCAAAAAACGTCTGCAGTCGCCGGAGGCCAGCGCCTAAACTTGTGTATTGTATTATTATTTGTTCTACACTAGTAAAAAGCCCGCGATTTCGCGGGGAAAGAACTATTTTCATTCGATATTGTACCCACCATCATTTAACAACGTTGTCTGTGTAACTTGGTACATCCTCTGTTAATTTTTCTGTGTGGCCCAACATGAAGTGTAAGTGTAAGCCACTATAGCCTCTGACCCGTGGCACAGCAACATACAGTTGTCCGTTTGTGAAAATAGGTTATGGTAAGAAAGTCAACTGCGAAAATAAACCTGAAGTAGCAGACGTGAGCAAAGTTGAAAAACGATCCTGGGATCGAGAACTTACCTTACAGTACAGTACTCTGGTGATCATGTTTTGATTGTTGATTGGTAAAATTGAGAGTTTGCCCATAATTCAAAACTAAGTAATATACACTGATCTATACTTACATGAAAGAAAATGGGTGTTTTGGCCACTTTAATCATCCTGACGTCAAATGAAAATCTGAAGCAGACGCGAACAGTATCAAATATTCCATCATAATAATATGTCTACTTTTGGTTTGTTCAGGCTAGAAGCTAGACAGATACAATTGACAGTTTGCCGATAACTAAATATTTCCCAGGGCAATAATTATCACATCGATGGCATTAAAACGACATTTATATTACAGTGGAACTTCCCGAATAACGACTTTGACCCGTGGTCCCGATTTTTTTTTCAATTTAAGATCAGTAAAAAAAAAACAAACCTCCAAATAACGACGCACTTTTTGATAAAACCGAATAACGACATCATTTTGGCGATTTTCGGCAGTTTTCGTAGATATCTGATACTAAAAATACCGAGTATGAGTACTCAAAGTTTATAAAAACGATTCCTGCTTGAACCAACGAGAACGCAGCTTTTGAAACCAATGAGAACGCAGCTTTATTTTGACGAATCTTGGCTGATATGCATTAATAAAAACCAAGGTATAAATGTAAGTAAACACAAAATCTTGGAAAATGTGATATTATGTGGTGATAGAAGTAGTAGTAGTAAGGTCCCCTGCCCAAATAAGGCCCACCTTTTTTATTTGATGGGCCTGTGTCCACCAATAGATAGTATGCACTTGGCTAAGAAGCTCATAACATTGCCATCCGGAAGTATAACGGACCAACACACAAAACTGTGTGTATCCATGAACGTTTATAGTCAGGTTAATACAGTTCAGTGAGCATTACTCATAAACGCGGATGGCAAAAAACAATAACAAAGACCTGAGTGACGTCATCTTCGAACTATCTATACATTTTCTATTTGACACTTTGTGTTTTTTACAACTGCACTAGGTTTATAAAGGACATAACAAAAGGCAAAAAGGCATTTTATAAGTTTTGTGTTATTTATTTAGAACAACTTTGGAAATAAGTCAAGTGGGCCTTTAAGGCAAGTATGCCCTAATAAGGCCCATCACAAAAATCACCATACAACACCATAAGAACAACATAAACAGTTTCTAGGCTTGTAACAACATCATTATAAATCTAATTGTCACATTCTGGGCAAACAAAAGAGTCGTCAGCCTTGGTCAACCCGACACAATCTTCATGATACCATACACTACAGCTTTCACAGCTCCGCATGTCTTCAATTTTGGTATCTTGGCACACGGGACAGTACCAACAACTTTCTGTTTGTGTTGTTTTCTTCGCCTTCTCCTTCCCTTTGCCATTCCCCTTCCCCTTTCCACCATTTCCAGTTTTTTTCAGTTTCAAACAATGATTTTGAAATTACTGTAGCTCTGTAGTTGATGCTTTTCTTTCTCACGACAGATCTCTTCTTTTTAGTTGGTGTTTTCATGAGATCACAAAACTTACATTTGTAGAGGGTGATGGTAAAACTGGGGCTGAAGTCGTTGGCATTGACATTGCCAAAGGCTGAGAAGGCTTCTCTGTGCCTGGTGTCGCAGCTGGAGCAGACACTGAAGGCTGTGGTTGCAGTGTGGTTTCAGCTGTTGACGTTGATGGTTGTTGTTGTGGTTGAGGTGGTTCATTGTCGTCAATTTGAGTGGCTTCACTTGGAGCAAAAGCATGGTCTGGGATTGCATTCTTGTTGAATGGGTACATTCCGCACGTGCGAAACCCACTTGTGATGTTTCCCATTGTCATGCATTTCATCCAAACAGGGGTGAACACCTTCCCAAACACGTCTTTTGAGAGTGTTCTATCGGGACGAGTCCTCCAGAATTCCAACACCTGCTTGTCCCAGTGATGCTCAAAGGAGCGGAATACAGCAGTATCCAGAGGCTGCAGTTCATGCGTCGTGTTTGACGGCAGACAGAAAAGCGTGATGTCATATTTGTCTGCCTCGTCCAGAATATCCATTGACAGATGACATTTTGCTCCATCCAAAATCAGAAGCACTCTACCGGCCGGTTTAAACTTAGAAAAGTGTTTCAGCCACTTGACAAACACTTCATATGTCATGCTGCCCTTCTCTGCCATTTCAAAGCATGACAGAGGAGGGAGGTCATCACCATATTGTTCCTTTCTATTCTTTCCCTTGAAAATGATCATCGGGGGAACCGCAATCCCCACTGCAGAAACACATGCAACAATAGTCACGTTTTCACCATGCTCTGGTGCTACCAAATGTACCCGTTTGTGGCCTTTGGCAGCAATCACTCTTTGTTGATGGTGCAGAGATAGTTGGTAACCTTTCTCGTCCAAATTGAAGATGTGATCTGGTTGATTAAACAGATCAAGGTCTTTCATAGTTTCCTCAAGTTTAGTGAAGTGATCATTCACAATGGATCTGTTAAGTTTCTGTGCTCGTGCCTGATTCATTGCTTGCGCTTTTCTGGCACTCAACCGTGGATGGCGTTTCATGAAAAGCCGAAACCACTTTTCTCCTGCAAGATTCGATGTGAAAGGGTGAGAAATATTGTTTTTGGCAACATAATTAAAGACATGGCTCCTGATCATCTTTGCGGTGAATGGCATGCCCAGAGACGCAAACCGGATGATGCGATTCACGAGCATTAATTCTTCCTCCGAAGACAATATAGTTTTTCGTCCAAGTCTCTTTTCGGTGGATCCGCTGGACAAATGGTTCCGGAGGGTTCTTCTAGGAATACCGAAACGAGTTGATGCCTCGTGCACAGAGATACCCCCACCGTCTCCTCTGTTGACGGCTCTCATTGCATTCCCCATATCTTCCTGGGACCACTTTGCTCTGCGCGTCGAAGCCATTGATCAGGATCAAACTGAAAATATAGAGAAGACATAGATTGATTTAGCTTTGAATTTGGCGAAAAACTTGTGTTGTGTGTTTCTACAATTGTTTTTGAACAACCCCCTGAACAAATAGCATGTTAAATTGAGTCTCAAACACAAACTTTCCAATGTGCCTTAATAAGGCCCACCAGGGATTCTAGGCGGGCCTTAATAGGGCATACCCTAGCAAGTCAATTCTTCATAGTTTGTCACATGAACACTTGACTAAGCTTAATTTTTTTGAAGTAAATCAAGTTATAAAAACCTTTTAAACTGAAATATATGTATATGATTGTTAATATTAACTTATACTTACGTAAACTGGCTGTCGAATGGGTTCTTGACAAACTTTCTTGTCAAAACAAACTGTAAACAAACACACTTCTTGCCTTGGGCGATGATGCGCGTCGATCAGGGAAACGAAACTTCGTTTATCGTTTACATTTATCTCTAGGTTGCCGGAAGTGTTAAGGTTTTTCACTTTATGAACCACAGTTTTATGGTACAGGGGGGGGGGGGGTGGGCCTTATTTGGGCAGGGGACCTTAGTAGAGTAGTAATAATAATAATAATAATAATAATAATAATAATAATAATAATAATAATAATAATAATAATAATAATAACAGTAGTAGTAGTAGTGTTTTTGTAGGAGGAGGAATTTTATCTAACTCGCAGCGTCCGAATTACCTGTTTTTGTTTGTTTTAAAGGGTTTTACAGCGCTTGTGACACATCTATATCATATCAGCGCCAGTAAAAAGGAAGAAAATTGGATATTAAAAAACATTCTAGATTTACAATTGAAATGACATAAGAAAAAGTAAGACAAAGGGGCATGGTTTAAATAGGGAACAGATGTAGATTCCAGGGGCACACTATCAGTGATCAGTGTACTCAGTTCAGATCACCTAAAAGTCTCATCCATACACACGCATAAGAACCCTCTAAGAGGAATACACTATGTTGTTTTGTTTGTTTTGTCAATGTTAATAAAAACTGGTCCCGCGGGCCTTACCACGCCCACTCTGTCCGCCATCTTGGAAAACTCTAAATAACGACACCTCCGGATAACGACATAAAAACTCGGTCCCGTGGCATGTCGTTATCGGGAGGTTCCACTGTAGTTGATGTTGTTAATCGGTTAAACTTATTTAAAATTTGTGTATATCTGAATACCTTAATGAATGTGAAATCTATCATTATGAATGCCACGATTTGCTGAAAAAAGCCAATCGGACAGCTCCTCGCTCAGGAATTTCTGTATTTGATGATACTGGACATATTGAGTTGAGCGTGTGGCCATAAGTGAAACCTGGGTATTATCCACCCGAAACCATCACATTGAAAGCATCAGAGGGGCAATAATAATACTTAATATCATAAATAGATGAAAACTGTTGAAAACTTAGTGTAGATCTGAAATCCTTAAAGTAATTAAGTGAATACATTATTTCGACTGCAACGATTTGCGTAAAAACGCCAAACTGACAACTTTTTACAGTGTCTAAATTGGTTGTTTTTGAGAGTGTTAGTGTCGTCGGCATATATTTTATGATATCTGTTGGACTCAACGAACTTTCAAACTGACTTTAAATTATAAAAGGAAATCAAGTTATCTGTAAAAAAAAATACATTTCTAATTTTTAAATATTTCAGTAGAGTTGTGCGACTTATACTTTTTTTTTATTGACTATTGGCACAATGTTCTCCATAAGGCTATATTTTTTTTAAAAGAAAGGATATAATATCATGATTTGTAAACATTTGAGTGTCTTCCTCTTAGTGGGGACTTGTGCTTGTATCAGGATGAGATATGTAGGTGATCTCAAACTAAGTACGCTGGAATCTACACCTGTTTCCTATTTGAACTAATTCCCCTTTGTTTTCCTTTTTCGTAATTCTAGAACTTTTTACTATCCCATTTTCTTCCTTTTTACTGACGCTGATATGGCCTAAATGTGTTGCAAGAGCCGTAAAACTCTTAAAAACAAACATCAAACAAAGTACACTGAAAGTGTGCTCTTGGAATCTTTATCTGTTTCCTATTTAAACCCTGCTCCTTTAATTTTCCTTTTCTTGGGTACATTTACTTGTATGCTACTAGAATTTTTCCACTACCCACAGTCCCCCCTTTTATTGCCGCTGAATGCTGTAAACCTAGAATTTTCACGGGCGCTGATATGACGTAAAAGTGTCTCAAGCGCCATAAAGCTCTTAAAAACAAAACATGATCTACTGCTATTCAGTGTTGCTCGTTGAACTGGTCCCCCTTGTCCTACATTTTATTTTCAGCTTGAAAGCTGGATCCAAATCGTTTCACAATTTTATAATTAAAATTGTCCTTACTGCATAGCGCTGAAATGATCTAAAAGTGGGTGGAATCCTACTTCCCATAGTAGGCAGGGAGGCACATATTGTGTCTTCTATCCCTCTATATCTGTTTTCCAACTTGCTTTAAGTCTTTGCCTTGGAATGAAATTATGACTTTGTTTTTTTCTTAGTCCTGGTTGGAAGAGAAACAGTCAAATATATAGAGTTTTGGGAGGTGATATTTTTTTGTCTTGTAAATCATCTCTGTTATTTTGCATTGTATTATTTTTTGTTTTGCATGATTTGTAAACCTTTGAGAGTGTTCCTCTTAGTGAGGACCTGTGCTCGTGTCAGGATGAGACATTTAGGTGATTTCAAACTAACTAAATACACTGATCAGGGATGCCACTTTTCCGGTTTTTTTACCACCTGCCGGTTTTAATCGGGAACCTCCGGTTTTTGTCCGTCGTCACTATTCAAAAAAAAAAAAAAAATTAAAAAAAAACAAAAAAAAATTTTTAAAAGAAGAAAAAAATCGCGATCGAGATTTGAGCCGGAACTTTTTCGCCGGGTGAATAATTTGGGCTGTCACCGCCGGTCGAATATTTGGGCACCTAGGTAGTTTATCTCCGCCCATCCCCATCACAATTCCTCCTTTAAAAAAAATAAAAAAATTGATAAATAAAGTGAGTTTGAGAATTTCTCAGAAATTTTCCGCTGAATTTGCCGTGTCAAACATTTCCCTCAAAACTACAAAATCACCATTATGTCTTATGTCATATTTTGACACCTGTGCAATAGTCTCGTGAAATTTAGTGACGGTCCCGTTTTTATGACGTCGGGCCAGACTGAATGGCACCAGATGTCACAATTGACACAGACGACCAGTGGTGTTCTTTGATTAGCTAGTTGATGGTTGAAGGGGAAGGGGAGGGACAAATCTCTCTCTCTCTCTCTCTCTCTCTCCTCTCTCTCTCTCTCTCTCTCTCTCTTTCTCTCTCTCTCTCTCTCTCTCTCTCTCTCTCTCTCTCTCTCTCCTCTCTTCCTCTTTCCCTTTGCCTTTCTTTCCATTTCTCTTTTCTTCTTTTTTTTTTTGATATAGAATTCCTAAGATCAATTCATAAATTATTCTGGTAGAGAAGTCTCCTCCTCTTCCCCCCTCTCTCTCTCTCTCTCTCTCTCTCTCTCTCTCTCTCTCTCTCTCTCTCTCTCTCTCTCTCTCTCTTTATTTCTTTCGCAACCATCCGTTAAATCATCTGGTTATACAGAGATAATACATTAGCCTAGAATAAAGCAATGGTGATTGGCTTAGTTTATTCTTCTTTCTTTTTACCTTTTGACTATGGCTTTAAATTTGTGAGATTCTTGGGTTGTATTTATAAGCTGAATAACCACTAGGTTTCGGTACAAAATAAAAGATATTTTAGCCTGCTTTATAAAGTAAAAATCAAAACAAAACAACACTTTCTGGCCTTTTATTTGAATAACATTGTAGGCCTTTAACATGTGGAAAGGACAATTCATTAAATGTTTACAAAAAGTAAATTTATGTTTAATGATAAGAATGGATTTATACTAGTAATAGTAATATATTACATAATACCAATACAAAACTATGTTCCTGTTATTTTTACACTTTGCTTGCGTTTGACCGATAGACGGAGACATTTTCCTCCTTTTTGACAAATTGCTATTATTATCACTGAATAAAAAACACTCACCAAAACCACTACATCATCTCTACCACCACTACTATTACAACCACCACCACATCATCATCCCTACCAACACTACTACTACAAATAACACCACATCATCCCTACCACCAGTACTACTACAACTACCACCACATTATCATTCCTACCACAACTATTACAACCACCACCACACAATTATCTCTAAAAGACCACCACTACTACAACCACCACCACATCATCATCCCTAGAACCACTACTCCTACAACCACCAACAGATCATCATCTCTAAGACCACTACTACTACTACTACTACTACTACTACTACTACTACTACTACTACTACTACTACTACTACTACTACTACTACTACTACTACAATCACCACCACATCATCATCCCTACCACCACTACCACATCATCCCTACCACCACTACTACTACAACCACCACCACATCATCATCCCTACTACAACCACCAAATGTAATTACAATTTCAACTTTTGAAATTCTCCGAGTCGTATCAGAAATTGCTGGAGTCGTATCAGAAATTGCTGCAAGACAAATTTTGGATCGCATCTCAATGAATTTGATTGAAGTTCAAATTTATAGGTTATGGTTGCATGGGTGGGTCATGATCTTCACAATGAAAAATTTTCTCCTTTTATGTGACCAGTCATTCTCACCCCTGATAGCTATTGATATTAATTTGTCTATATTTTGTTTTCAGCACCTTATTTTATCAATTTGAAAACTGTTAACTCTCCTTTCTTGTGTGTGTTATTTGCTCTCAATTGCGATAATAAGTACTGAAACAATATTCCAAATTTGATATTTTACAAATCCTACAAAGCCCTTGACGTTGATTTGTATCTCGTCCGCGCAAGTTTTCAGGCTTTTTTTAAGTTGCTTGGTGGCATCCCTGACTGATGGTATGCTCTTGGAATTTATATCCGTTCCCTATTTGAACCAATTCCCATTTGTCTTACTTTTTCTTTGGTGCCCTAATTGTAATACTAGAACTTTTTACTATCCCATTGTGTTCCTTTTTACTGGCACTGATATATGACCTTAGTGTGTTGCAAGATTCTTTTAAGTCATTACAAGACGAAATTTAGAAACGAAGACGTGGAGCCAATACACGCTTTTAGTGGATCTCCCCGCCCATTGCTCAACCCAATAACACCAAGGGAAGTAAGAAAAGGATTTAACAGCTTGCGCAACAACAAAGCCCCAAGAGAAGACAATATATGCCCTGAACTATTAAAATATGAACCACCGTCATTCGAAGAACATATAGCAGATTTAATATTACATTTGGAGAACACAAGACCCTCAACATAAACACAGGGTCATTAATTTCTATACAATGACCAAAAGACCCCCAAAGAATCCAAGACCAATAACCCTACTGAACACCATTCGAAAAACACTCTCCATAATAACTCTTAACAGGATACAACCACAAAAAGAAAGGTACTTATCATACTGCCAACGTGGATTTCGTCAAGAAAGAAGCACCGCAGATGTGTGGACGCATAAATGGCTGGCCGCGAAAACTTCATCCGAGAACTGAATATCACCATAACCGGGGATAGATATGTCAGCGGCATTTGATACGATAGATCACCATGCCCTGCTAAATATATTGGAAAAATAATAAGGGTCCTCCCGCACTAGGACAGGACTGTCTTGGGACGAATTTGTCCTGTCCCACTGAAGAAAACTTCTATTCAAAGTAGATACCGCACTTGTACAGGACGGTCCCAGGACACATCTCGCGTATCGCTTGCGCAAATGCATTATCAATATGGATGAAATAGAGGTTGCATATATCTGTGCTTTACTACTTAGAAAAAAAGACAAATGGAAAGAGAAAACAATATTGGGTCCATCCTTTAATGACCCAAAGATTGCTCAAGGGTCAAATCCATAGACTACGGTGATCTCGGATCTTATCCTAAAGGTATTTTTTCAACAGCCTGTATTAATCTTTATCAGAAGCAAACAACTGGAAGTTGTTATCTATTACTACATAATTTCAAATCTTAATTGAGCACACACAAAAAACAACAAATAAACAAACGAAAAACACAATGACGAATCTATTTTTATCTTATCGCGTTTTTTTAATTGTCGGCCTTCAGTTACTGTAATGACGATAGTAGTATCTTTAAGTGTAGCAATCGTCCTTCAACTCATAAAATATAACAAATAAGCAATAAATGAGTTCCTAAAACAAAAATGCAACAACAGCATCAAAACACTAGCAGCAAACAATTGTTAAATAAATGCATATTATGCATGACAAATCGATGTACGTATAAAAAAGTAGTACTTTCGGGCCATTATGCTCATGGAGCCTGCGTTTATCCCAATTTCTATAGTGTGAAACGGACAATAGCACATTATTAATAATTTAAGAAGCCCAATAACAAAATCACTGCTTGGTGGACACAGGTGTCAGAAACAAAACAAATAAAATTATGGCTTCTCCCAGAATCGAGTTCAGTCCCTTTGCGTGTGAATCGAGTGCGCTTATCAACCAAGCTATCGGGACAACCCGAAATCGACGTGTACTCGACATAAATCCATAATATGTGGGTTGTGTCCGAGATTAACCCTCAGGTAATCACAAATTTGCTCTGATTCGGATACGTTATAATATTTTTATGATTGATTCTTGCCATTAAGACAACAATCTGTGGATTTCTATGGATCAACGTGTTGATCGGCCAGTCACGCGCTTCTCACTAACCTTTTGTTGAGGCGTCTTGGTGTGTTTCAAAAAGTAATAGAGAAACGTCCATAAGACAGGGTGTCCGTAAAGTCTGGACACGGTAAAGTTAAATATTTTTCTAAATAGTATTCAAAATTTATTACATCGAGTTTATGCAAATTTTGTGAAACGCATTGGCATTTGCATTGCAAATGATGGCGCTCATATTGAATATATTATTTGAATAAAATAAATAGTGAAAACAAAACTTAATTTTAATTAAATATACCAAAAATATTCAACTACCCTATGTGTCCATACTTTATGGACACCCTGTATATACACACAATAACTGCTATTTGCCCGCCCCACAAAAATACACAGAGAAACGCCCATCGTGCACTCATTCCCATGACCATCGTCAGGGGGAAATGCGAGCGCAGACTTCACAACCTCACACCATTCATCACCGTCTCTGGTCTTTTCTAGAAGATCTTAAGGTCCAGGCCTGTCTACTCTGTGATGCTGTCTTACCATATTTTTTTCTGTCTTCCTCTTCTTCTCTTTCCCTCTAAAGTACCCTGCATGACAGTCTTGCACAGGTTATCATGGCGGACAGTGTGTCCGAACCATGACGGTTTCCTTCTTTCCACTATTGACAACTGTGGTTTCTGTCATCCTGCTCGACCCTCTACTCCAAATTAATATATCTTTATTTGTCCTGTGCTCCAAATATGAAACTCAGGATTTTCCTATAACTCCTATTTTGAAAAGCACATAGACATTATTAGTTTTACAGATTTGCATTGAGAGTTCATGATTCACAGCCATAGAGCAGGGTGGATAGTAGCAGCTATCTGTACAATTTTAATTTAGCACCAAAATCAATGTTTCTTTTCCATATGGTGTTAAGTCTCGTCATGGTTGTTGTTGCCATTCTAATCCTTGTTTTCACCTCAGCTGTGCTAGTCCTATCTTTGGTGAGCAACACACCCAGGTATTTAAATGACGTGACTTTGCTTTAGGTTTTCATCATTGATATTAATTCTCGTCTGAGAATTCAATTGAGCTTTTATATAGCGCAATATCCACTAAATGTGCTCAAAGCGCTTTACAAGGGGTCCCTGGTCAACAGCAACATTTAACATGTAGGACGGGACATGGCGATATTACAATTTTCGGACAGAGACAACGCTGTTAACCGCCAGGAGTTCATTTGATACATGAGTACGATGAAAGTATTTGAGTAAAGAGCCATTTCCAAGGACTCAACTATGCGCTGAGCGAGGCTCGAACCCAGGATCTTCAGATCCGAAAGCGAGTAGCATACCACTAGACCATATATCGCAAAATTCGTCTGAGAATTGCGTTGGCTGTTCGCGGCAATTTGCGATTTTTCGAAAATGATCTCTATCCCGTATGTACAAGCTGTCTCTGTCAGACGATCTCAGTGACTGTAATTTGTGCTCATCAAGTCAATGTTATCTGCAAATTGAAGGTTACAGAGAATTCTGCCCCCTATTGATACTGTCATCTGGTGGTTTTCGAAAGTTTCCTGCGTTATTCTTTCAAAGTATAGGTTGAAAAGGGTAGGGGGAAGAATGCAGCCCTGCCTGACACCAACGGCAGCTCTGAATAGATCTCCTAGCTTATTGTTTATTAGTACGGGACTTGTTGATTTTTCATAGAGTCATTCAATTGTTTTTATGATTTCTTCATCAAAATCAACGATTCTGTGTATTCCAACGGCCACGGTGTCATACATACTTTATCGAATGCTTTTCTGAAATCGATAAAATTGTGGAATAATTCATTTTGGTGTTGTAAGTATTTTTCTATCAACAGACGACTATTGAACACTTGTTGAATTGTGTTACCGCTTGATCTAAAGACAGTCTGTTCCTCTGCCACTATTTCTTCTGCTTTGTTTCTCATCCTGTTAAGTAATACGCCTTTTATTATTTTGCTGGGGTGGCTTATGAAGCTTATTGTTCTGTAGTTATTTCATTTTCTTCAATTGCCTTTTGTTAGGTAGCGGTCGACCTTATGTGTTTATGAAACACAAAAGAGGAGTAAGTAAGTAAATATCAAACGCTTATAGTGCACATACATACATACATACATACATACATACATACATACATACATACATACATACATACACACATGCATACATACATACATACATACATACATACATACATACATACATGCATACATACATACATACATACATACATACATACATACATACATACATACCTACCTGCCTGCGTGCCTACCTACCCACTTTCCTACCTACCCACCCACATACATACATACATACATACATACATACATACATACATACATACATACATACATACATACATACATACATACATACATACATATACATACATAATTTACTTTCAATGTTTATTCGACATCAATTTGTTTAAGTGAAAGGCAATTTGGCTACTTCTTGTCCCACAGATGAAACTATAATCTGATATTATATTATTCTCCACACACAGAGATAAGAAAATCTGGCAACGTAGAGCGAAAGCGCTCTTTATTTTGTGCCTAGCAATTGGCCAAACAGGTAAAACACTGCTACTAGATAACTTACTTGACTTACTTCCTTGTAATTTAATTGTGTTAGTGTAACCTTGTAAAGATTATATATGCTCCATTACAGCAACGATGATAATCTCTGTTTATAACTGATGGTCTAATACGAAGTTGTACAAATTAGATTTATTCCGACGTCGATTTATCCTATTATTTAAGGCTATTTTAGATAATGCCGGTTAATCTATATTGATTAAAATTTCTATACAAAAAATAGGTTAATATAATACAGAAATCTCATTAAGAAAAATTACGTTATCTGTCATGACGTTAATTCATAATGCAAAGGGCATAAAGTGGCATCGCACATCAAAAGCCGGGATAAGCCCATCATTTGCTCGGGGGAAGAGGACCTCTTGCTGTTACTTTTATCCCTCTATGTATTTTCCCTTTCGGTGTACCTTTTGACGGCTCTTTTGGGCTCCTTAGCCGGGAGAGAAACAGTCAATTTATGATCATCCATGACGTTTAATGTGCTAAACATCGAGAGAGCTTAGATACTGAACTCTAATTGTGACCCGTTATCTCTAAGCGGTGTTGGAAACTGAATTTATGGCTATTGTAGATGGGTTAATTACTTTTCGCTTTGGTGAAATATATACACGTTCTTAAAATGCAAAACTTCATACCTCTTATCGTTCGAATCACAAATTCACTATCAGAGTTTGATTCATTCCGATATAAAAACAATTGATGTATTGGTCTTGCATTTTAATATATTATACCTGTTTGAACCAATTCTCCTGTTTCAAATATATTTTGTAAACATTTGAGTGCATTCATCTTGGTAGTAGTAGTAGTAGTAGTAGTAGTAGTAGTAGTAGTAGTAGTAGTAGTAGTAGTAAAAGTAGTAGTAGTAGTAAGCGCTTAGCGTCTGGTGTCTCGGAGTTATAGCGCTATATAAGTTTTCAGCATTATTATTATTATTATTATTATTATTATTATTATTAGTAGTAGTAGTAGTAGTAGTAGTAGTAGTAGTAGTAGTAGTAGTAGTAGTAGTAGTAGTAGTAGTAGTAGTAGTAGTAGTAGTAGTAGTAGTAGTAGTAGTAGTAGTAGTAGCAGCAGTAGTAGTAGTAGTAGTAGTAGTAGTAGTAGTAGTAGTAGTAGTAGTAGTAGTAGTAGTAGTAGTAGTAGCGTATGGCTTCATCTCCACGCTGGAAGTCTCTAGCCTCGAAACCTCCCGCCAATCTCGTCACAGAGCAGTGTAGAATTATGTGGTCTGCTGTCTTTGGCCTTCCCTGACAGTTGGCTGACTCCCTCAGACCCCATCGATCCATATTTGCAACAGTCCTGTCGTGTCCTGTCAGTAGTCAGTTTGAGGTGACCAACTGTTTCGATTGCCATTCCTGAAGCCTGGATAAGTCCTGTTGGGTATTTGACTGCCCCAACTCCCTTGGGCATGGTATTTATCCAATATTCCCTTCAGGCTTCCCCAATATCGAAGTTTTTCTCGTTCTGAATGACAGAAGGGCTTAATTAATTTTAGTCGTGATGTGATGTTCTGGGTGCTTCATTTGTGATGGTTTTTAATGGGGTAATTAGGTTAAGGTCTTTCAGTTTGTGGGCTAATTTTTGGGTTGCTTCTTCTCGCCTGAGTTCTAGTGGTGCGTTAGCGCTTATTGCTGGGAGCCAAGTGGTTGGTGTTGGTTTGAGGATTCTCTGAGTTTTGGAGGCCTGCCTGTTGTTCAAATGAAATGTAGTGAATATAGATTTTGTGGTGTTCATCTTCAAATACCATTGGTCGAAGTATTACTTTAGCTTTGCTGTTTCCTGTGCTGGTTGTCTGAATTACTTTTAGTTGATCTCAAACTAAGTGCAATGATAGTATGCTCGTGGAATCTACATCCATTCCCTATTTGAACCAGTCTTACTTTTTCTTGGTTTTTTTAATACTTGTAACTCAAAAATTGTTTGACTATCCCATTTTCATTCTTTTCTACTGGTGCTGAAATGTAAAAAAATGTGTTGCAAGTGCCGTGCAGCAATATGGTCTTGTAGTATGACACTCGCCTTCAGACTTGGAGGTCCAGGGTTCGCTCTAAGCGGCAAATAGTTGAGTCCTCTTGCCGTACTCAGGTGAAAAATGAGTAGCTGGTCGTTAGCAATGCTGTCTTTGACGGGAGGGAGGTGGGTGTTATAGGCGCCTATTTCCATAGGCGCGTAACGTCTCGTCCTATATGTTAATGTTATATGTTGCTGTCGGCGAGGGACCTCTTGTAAAGCGCTTTGAACACGTTAGTGGATATTGCGCTCTTTAAAAGCTCAAGGTTTATTTTAAAATCAAATACAGAGGTTAGGTAGATGCTCAGAAAGACGAACTTAATATTTTGCAATTAAAGTTTTACAAACCTATGTTGATTTTGTTCAATTTAACTCCCGTGTTATTTTGTTTTCCATATTAAATTATTTTTAACATGTAGATAGATCTACAGTGTTTTTTTTTCTCTTTATATTGACACATTTCAGCTTTGAATAACTCCAAATCTATGTAAGATTTCATAAAACGGTTTGTTTGTTTTTTGCCGTAGGTGCAGCCTCTTCCACTAATCACTCCTCACGGGTGTTTCTTTGCTAATTTTTTCAAGCATCTAGAAATTAAGTTATGGAGGCTTTAAACGATTGTAACTCCATTCACACAGCGTGATCCTCACCATTAATTTGTCTCCAATATGCAACTCATATTTCAACCCGCATATGTTTCAAATTACAAAAGAAAACTCAAAAAATAATATAGACCTACCTTCTTGTAAATGATATTGTAGATTTGTATCATTGGATAACTTTATGTTGTAATTTATTTGAGTAACTCATGTTACGTTACTTTTAAGCACTTTGAGCGTGTTTAGAGCGGTGTACGGCACTATAGAAATACAAACTTAATTTTATTACTATTATTATTAATATCATTATTATCATCATCATAATCATCATCATCATCATCATCATCATTATCATCATCATCATCATCATCACCTCATGATCATCATCATCATCATCATCATCATCATCATCATCATCATCATCATCATCATCATCATCAATCATCATTATCACCTCATCATATACAAATGATATAATAAGTAGTATAATATAATTCCCCCTAATAAGATATAAAAACTTCACACAAGTTTCATTCTTTTAGCTATAATTGAGCTTTATATAGTGCAATATCCACTAAATATGCTCAAAGCGCTTTACAAGGGGTCTCTGGTCAACAGCATCATTTAACATGTAGGACTGGACATGACGCCTGTTAGGCGATATTACAATTTTTCGGACAAAGACAACGCTGTTAACGACCAGGTACTCATTTTACACCTGAGTACGGTGAGAGAATGTGAGTAAAGAGCCTTTTCCAAGGACTCAACTATGCGCCGAGCGCGAGGCTCGAACCCAGGACCTTCCGATCCGAAAGCGAGTGTCATACAATTGACAAGTACGACGACGTTAAAATCGACTGAAGCGGTGTACCACACTTTACTGTTAATGTTAACCTCAAGATACGATGGAATGATCACTTCAAGAGTAAACTTATATAACGAGTTAAAATAGCCTTTCTTGAAAAAAAAAACAACAACCCCTGAACCCTGAGCATTTATATAGCGCAAAATCCATTCTAAACGTGCTCAAAGCGCTTTACTTGGGGTCCCTGGCCAACAGCAACATTTAACATGTAAGTCGAGACATGACACCTGTTAGGCGATATGACAATTTTTATTCGGACAGAGACAACACTGTTAACGGCGAGTTATTCATTTCACACCTGAGTACGGTGACAGAATGTGAGTAAAGAGCCCTTTCCAAGGACTCAACTATGCGCCGCTCAGACCGGAACTTTCGATCCGGAGGCGAGTGTCATATTCATACCATTAAACTACAGAACCACCGAGTGTCACACCATTAAACCACAAAACTTGCAAAGTATAAAACAATGAACTCAGAAAACAAATATGTTTAAACCCTGTTTTATTGGGAAAACGTACATATTTTGCATAGGTCGTGTTAGCTCAAGGATGTTCAATCTTGGATTTGATGTTATGCATTTAGGTAAAATACAACATCTGCCAGCCGGATATAACGTACAAACACACAAAACTATGTCTGTTCTTGGACGTTTATAGCCTGATTGATATAGTTTAGTGATATGTAATCACAAGTTAGCTGTCTAAAAACAATAACAAAGATCTGAGTGACGTCAATTTCGTTCCTTCTACAGCCTAATATAACTGGTTTTATCTATATTTTCAACAACAAAAAACTTCTAAGTGGTGCATCAATGAACTCAGAAAACAAATCTAGTTGACAACTAATATTTTGTTGATAAACCCAAAGAAATTTTACAATTTATGTTAACCTTAGAATTCCATAAGAATGTTAAATCCAAAAACAGACTTAATATAACTTAAGTATTTTATGCTAATCAACAATCCGGTCTTGTCTTTGTTTCCTTTGTTGGCTTCTAATAAGTCACCTCTGAGTCAAGGATGTATTCTCCCAGGGCATAGTTTTCGGTATCTTTATAAAAGTTGAGTCTTGTGACCAGATTGGAGAGGTTGAGGATAATATCGACTTGCCGTTCCAGGAACTCATCCAGTTTGACTCTCATCTAAAGAAAAATTGAAGGTGAATTTGGTGATGGTGGTAGTGATTATGATGATAATGATGATGATGATGATGATGATGATGATGATGATGATGATGATGATTTTGATGATTTTGATGATGATGATGATGATGTAGTGACACGTTGTAGTGTAGTGTGTTCTCATTCCACAAGACATCACACAAACATGTATACACCACACACACACACACACACACGCGCACACACACAATGAGAACACACTACAACATGTCTCTACATAACAACACTAATCACCACCAAGTCAACGACACACTTAGCGGAAGTAAGGACGTAAATAAATAAACATCGATCCCTCGAAAGAAAAAGCATACTACGGACATGTGTAGACTGACGAAATGGAGGACATAGAAACAATGTCTCGGCAAAAAATACGTGAGTGACTTTATTCATTATACACACACACACACACACACACACACACACATATATATATATATATATATATATATATATATATATATATATATCACTTACCGCCGGGTCATTCAGTTGTCCAGCGGTGATCATAAGACTTTTGAGATCGCTATTGGTGCTTCTCTCTAGAGCAAGGGAGTCTTCTAAAGCACTTAAGGCCGACGGCATCTGTAAGTGATAGGGAAACATGAGTTTTTCACACGAGTAAGTGACATCAGGCACATATTCGTGATCCGTCGTGGAACTTCACTAAAATGGTACATTACGTTAAGTATAAATTTACATTCTAAGCACCAGGCTAATCTAGACGTAATTCTGTTGTGTTATATATGTGTTGCCAATCGTCTCAAACTGTGTTATGACGGGGATAATTAATGTGTCAAAAGGGGATCTACACCAGTTAACTCTCTCCTTACCAGCCATTTTCAGGATTTTCCCCAAAACTTAACACCCAACTAACACAAACATATATTATCACTCAAACACAATAGCAGAAAGTTCTTGCGATACATAATTTCTTTAGCAAAACCTGCTCAACAACACACTGTTCATTTTCTTTAAATTGTATGATGTACAAAAGAAATATGTGAATAAGAAAAATGTTGGTTGTATCGTAACGTATGTGACGATTTACCTACAGTTGGTAAGGAGAGGGTTAAGGTCCATTTTCTGGGGGGGGGGGGGGGGGGGGGGGGGGGGGGGGGGGAGGGACACGCATCTAAAACTATGGTCAGAAAACGTGTCCTTTAAATACCGATCAATTTAAATGACCCTCATCTTGGCAATAACTTGCCAACCCGGGACTTCGCGAGGGTAAAATGAACAGAAATATGATATTTTAAATTTTGTCGGTGAAAGATAGTATATCTATTATTGTCTTAAACAAAATATGAAAATTTAACCAAAGTTTTCAGATTTTTAATACGATAAATTGACTTTTTAGCATGTAAACCACTCGACATAATACCGTAATTACACGCTTGGTCACAATTTCATGTGTGACCCACCCACATGCCCTTCCGATGCGGCAATTGGTTACAGATGGTTGCACCGATATCAGTTGTCAATGAATAACAAATTGACGATATTATAATTACATGTAACGAGATTTTAGAATTGATAATAGGCGGAGTTGCTCTCGACACCGCCACCTGCTGTTAAACTTTCAGGATAACAAACAACTGCGCAGATGAATTATGAGTCAGTTTTGAAAAGTTCATTTTATTTCTTCATTAATTAAATGTGTGTTTTTTATTTGCGACCCATTGCGTCAAAACAGTATTATGTAGGGGTTATTTTCAGCTGCATGGGAAAGGTTATTTACGTAACTCTTAATATAATTATCAAATCGCCATAATCATTAAGTATTACATAGGCCAAAAGGCCTATAAATTTAAATACCTTGTTGTTTTTACAAAATATAAGTATATAATAATTAAAACAAATAAAAGAAAAGATATAAAATTGATGC
>NC_088361.1:87435811-87440811 GCF_034508935.2 Berghia stephanieae | reverse complement strand
TCTGCCTTTATTTTTTTAAACTCAAGAATTTATATAGCCCAATGTCCTCTAAACGTACTCGAGCGCTTTACAAGTCCCCCCCCCCCCCCCGGCCAACAACAACACTTAACATGTAGAAAGAGACATGACGCCTGTTAGGCGACATTACAAGTTGTTGGTTTTTTTTTCGACAAAGATAACCCTGTTCACGGGTTGGGACAGTTTCTTCAAGTACGTGCAACGGTTAAGATCACGTCCGGAATTCCAAAAAGGAAGTGTAAGAATCGTATATTGTCAAATGACGCATTATCATACCGTTATCAGGATATCGTCATTAATGATATGGGTAATCTTTATTATTCAGGGGGTGGGGGAGGGGTTCATTGTTGTTGTTATAGATAGAACAAAATTGACGTCACTCGAGTCTTTGTTATAGGTTGGTTTGTTGTTTTTTTTTTTTGTCATCCATTTTTTATGAGTAATTAACCAGTAGATTTTTGATGAATCAAAACATAAAATTTGTGACACACCTTCATACGTGATCGGACAAACATAGTTGGTTGTTTATAAACAATAAAGTGAATGAATTCGACCGTTCTCTGATCATTGTTGTTGTTTTAATTACCACCAAATGGATGACTAGTTATCACACGATTTTCTCGATTATATTATCAACGTTTAAGTTTCCACATAGATTTCCGTATTGGTTTTATTCATCAAGAGATAGAACAGTGGGCATTTTTTGACCAACCGCACAGCATCAGTTTTCTTTTTTTAAATTTATATTATTCTCCTCTTGTACTCATAGAGGGGTGATAGGTTCTTAATAAAAATAAAAATAAATAAAAATAAGATTCCCTTTATTTATCCCATAGGGAGAATTTGTCTCTAGGGTCTGTCTGGAATAACCCAGGCGTCAGAAGCAAAGCAGCGCCGGAAACTGAGCTAGGGCGATGTGACTTGCTCAATGCCACACAACGTAGCGGGTATTCGAACTCGGTACCTTTCGGGTACAAAGCAAAGACCATACCGCTGAGCCACGCTGCCCTATGAATAGCGTATCTATTAATTAAATTATTATGCATTTGTGCACGCACGCGCTCATGCGTACAGATGGTCTTCTTGAGCACGTGATCCTCAAATATCATACTCCTTTCATCAATAAATTCTTATATTTTTCAAATGTGCTATAATTGTGTAAAGGGGGGGGGGGGGGGGGCGAGAGCTCAGTTGGTAGAGCACTCATTTCATATGTAAAAGGATCGAAATCGGTCCCGAGTACAGTCGAGATTGATTTGATTCTAACCCCCACCCCCAGTCCACCAAGCAGTTATTGCGTTGCACTTTCTAATAGGTCAGTTTCACGCCAAAGAGACCGGGATAAACTCCGGCTCCATGGGCCTACTATAATTTGCTCTGAAGGACTATTTTTTCTAATTATAAAAGTCCCTTGAGACTTTGGTCAAAGGCGCTATATCGACTTACGACCATTACCAAATATAAAAGGGTTTAAATGGTAAAGGTTATAGATGTTGTTAACAATTCAACTTTACTTGTTTTAATACTTGACGTGGCAAAACCAGAGGGCAAAAATTAAAAAAAAAAACCCAAAACAACCCAATAATATTCGCAAACACACTGCACAAGATATGGATATACTATACACACGATCTACTATACACACGATCACTTGAATATTTTCGTACATTCTTGACTAATTTTCTCTCCCCCCCCCCCCCACACACACATCTTGGCAAAATATCTCAAACTTGGGACTCACCGAAGTCCCAGTTTTTATGAGAGTTTTTGCAAATATGGGGGTCGTTTATATTGATCAATATTTAAAGGACGAGTTTTCTGGTCGAAATTTTTAAAGACGATTTCTTTAAAGACGAGTTATACCAGAGGATGGCAATTGGATTCAATAGTCTGATGTCACGCCGTCCGGCAACGGCGGCCATCTTGGTTCTAAACAAGGAAAATCATTACTTTTTATTCTTCAAACTGGCTAGAACTTGTCATATGCCATGTGACCAGAATGTGTAAAAGTCAAAACATGATCAAGTTTATGGGGTTTTTTTCCTCTGGATACGCTTTTATGCTCACCGGAGAAATATTTCATACTGGCGTCCGCCATTGTTCCAATAGTTTAGAGCCAGTGTTGCTAAGTTACCATGCGTCATTATTAAGGAAGTGACGTTACGACTATTGAATCCTATTAACTGGTTAAGGTTATAATATTAACTTTATAATCACTTTTGGACCTCTGGTTCAACCCGACATAATCCCGTTTTGAGACGATAGTTCACATATATTATAGTTATTGATTTACAAACTACTACTACTACTACTACTACTACTACTACTACTACTACTACTACTACTACTACTACTACTACTAAAAAAATTGAGATTTTATATAGCTCAATATCCACAAAATGTGCTCAAAGCGCTTTACAAGGGGTCTCTGACCAACAGCAACAATGAACATGTTGGACGTGACATGACGCCCATTAGACGATTTTTTTCCGACAGAGACAACGCTGTTAACGGCCAGGTACTCATTTTACATCTGGATACGGTGTGAGAATGTGAGTAAAGAGCCTTTTCCAAGAACTCAACTATGCACCGAGAGAGGCTCGAACCCGTGATCATTCGATCCGAAAGCGAGTGTCATGCAGACCACAAGACCACATACTCGCACTACTACTACTACTACTACTACTACTACTACTACTACTACTACTACTACTACTACTACTACTACTACTACTACTACTACTACTACTACTACCCCCGCATTCTGTCTGTCCAATTCACTCAATGTTTTGTGAGCGAGTGTGTGAGATTATATTCTCTCTCTCTCTCTCTCTCTCTCTCTCTCTCTCTCTCTCTATATATATATATATATATATATATATATATATATATATATATATATATATATATATATATCCTGCCTTTTATCTCGCTTTATTTTCATTAGTTGTGATGGAGTGCATCTGGGTGTGTTTCTCTCCCCCCCCCCTCTCTCTCTCTCTCTCTCTCTCTCTCTCTCCCCTCTCTCTCTCTCTCTTCCTCTCTCTCTCTCTCTCTCTCTCTCTCTCGTACACACGTAAGTACGCACAAACACTATTTCACAAGCCTATATATACTCACACAAACAATCTTATTACATCAACACTAGAAAGTAACAGAAAAAAATCTTACTTTCACATTTTGGAAGAAGACAAAGCCGCCTCTTTCATTAACGATTGTGGTCAGGTTATGGGCTGTCTCACTTCTCTCTTCAAACAACGATAAGAAGTACTTTTTAAATCCGGGAAGATCCACATCAGAACGATCGAAATATGACGCCTAATAGGAGATGAACATAAATAGATAAATCTATAATAAATTTGAACACGGTATATACGTGTGTGTATTATATATATATATATATATATATATATATATATATATATATATTATTTATCTTTTCAGAAATTATTATCACATGTGTTACGTTATCGCAATAAAAATAGTTTAGATAATATATATTAGCGTAGCAATTAAAGCGAAGAAATATAACTAGATAAGCACATAAATGAATAAATAAATAATAAAAATAAACCAATGAATGAATGAATAATAAATAAATAAAGTAAGAATGATAAGATCTTCGATAAAGGTATCATGTCATGTACCTACATGTATGATGGGCAGTAAATACATTTTAAATGGAAAAAAATATTAATTTCTTTGTACAACTTTGAAGTGTGATTACTTAAAAAGCATGAAGTATGAGCAGATGGATAAGACTCATTGTAGATTAATAATGAAGAAAACAAATTGCCTTATTTTGGGTAGATGACTAAAAAATTGTAGTGAAATAAATAAATTTCTAATCTAAGACGATAAAAATAAAGTGAATATCTATTTTTTTGTGTAGAGGTCATTAAATAGAAATACAATATTAATATGTGAGTCGATCAATTCATTTTACACGAGAAGTAAAAATTTCCGATGAAATACTGTTTAATATGATCATAGATGGCTATAAAATAGTGGGGTAAAAATTAATGATCGAAGACCGTTAAAAATATTTTTTTAAAAAATTAATTAATTAACTAATTGATTTAAAATATTTTACAAATAAATAAAGAATTTAAAAGAAAAAGTAAAAAAAAATAATATAGATATAAATAATATATTATATACACACACACACACACACACACATATATATATATATATATATATATATATATATATATATATCTTCTCCTTTTATATATATATATATATATATATATATATATATATATATATATATATATATAATATTTCAAGTATAATTATGGTCAACTTCTACAATATATATATAAATCTCACCCTTTTAAAAAACATTCCTTTGCCGACAAAATTTTTTCAGCCTTTTTATGGCTTCCTCGGGCGGCGAAAATTGCTGTTGTCAATAATGTATTAATTTACCATAGATGGCTAGAAAATAGTGGGGTAAACATTCCTGTCTAAAATGATAAAAATAGTTTATTGCAAATTTCGCCAAATTTGTACAAATCTTTTTACAAATTTTTGAAGCCATAAAATCGCTGAAACAAATTTGTCGGCAAAGGATTTTTTAAAGATGAGATAATATATATTACGCGCCCCTTAATTGTCGAGCACACTATATTCAAGCATATCAATTTCTAACGAATATATATATATATTCCGACAGAGACAACACTGTTAGCGACCAGGTATTCATTTTACACCTGAGTACTATGCGAGAATGTGAATAAAGAGCGTTTTCCAAGGACTCAACCACGCGCAGCTTAGTACAGGACTCGAACCCTAGACCTTCTGGTCCGAAACGAGTGTCATACAACTAGACAACATAGCCGCACAGTAACAGTTACTCCAGATTACTGTCCGAGTTGTATCAATTTAATTCCTCTGTCGTCGCTGACAAACCATAATATTTCTCACATATTAAATCAGATAACAAAAGTTTTATCACTATCCTCAATGATGGAGTT